>NC_132783.1:21158796-21465043 GCF_048418805.1 Vulpes vulpes
GATACCACCTCACACCAGTGAGAATGGTGAAAATTAAAAAGGCAGGAAACAATGAATGTTGGAGAGGATGTGGAGAAAGGGGAACCCTCTTGCCCTGTTGGTGGGAATGTGAACTGGTGCAGCCACTCTGGAAAACTGTGTGGAGGTTCCTCAAAGGGTTAAAAATAGATCTGCCCTAACAACCCAGGAATTGCACTGCTGGGGATTTACCCCAAAGATACAGATGCAGTGAAATGCTGAAACACCTGAACCCCGATGTTTCTAGCAGCAATGTCCACAATAGCCAAACTGTGGAAGTAGCCTCGGTGTCCAGCAAAGGATGAATGGATAAAAGAGCTGTGGTATATGTATACAATGGAATATTACTCACCCATTAGAAACGGCAAATACCCACCATTTGCTTCGTCGTGAATGGAACTGGAGGGTGTTATGCTGAGTGAAATAAATCAATTGGAAAAGGACAAACATTATATGGTCTCCTTCATTTGGGAAATATAAAAAACAATGAAAGGGAATAAAGGGGAAAGGAGAGAAAATGAGTGAAAATATCAGTGACAGTGACAAAACATGAGAGAGACTTAACACTGGGAGATGAACAAGGGGTAGTGGAAGAGGAGGTGGGCGGAGGGTTGGGGTGACTGGGCGATGGGCACTGAGGGGGGCACTTGGTGGGATGAGCACTGGAGGTTATGCTATATGTTGGCAAATTGAACTCCAATAAAAAGTAAATTAATTAAAAAATGAAACTTCCCACCTTTGATAAATAATAAAAGAATTGGAGCAAAATCCTATTGATAATTTATTTTCCTATGGCAACATATGGCAAAAATAACAGTCACTGATTTCACAGATCTTTACTGTGAAACAGAGGCAGGAAAGTGAAAGATAAAGATAATGACTAAAAAGACATAAAGCAACAGCAATAGTTACATTTTTGTTAGCAGACCATGTGGAACTGGAAAGGCACTGCTGGAAATAGGAATTTAAAAGTAGAAGAAGAAACACAGTATTAAACTATTTAAACTTAGTAGTTTTTCCTTCAATTATTTATTTTACTGACAGCGTTGTGATGTTAGAGGAGGATAGAAGAGGAGGGAATTTGACAGTCACACTAATTTTGAAATGCTTATTGGACATACAAGTAGAGATGTGAAGTAAACTGTTGGATAAATGTAACTCAAACTCAGAGGAAAAGTCTAGACTTTAGATATAAATTTGGAGATCATCATGAAACAATGGTGTTAAGTCATGAAATTGGCTGGTATTACCTCAGAAGATGATAGAGAAAGAGAAGGAAAATTTATATTAGGGTAAGAGGAGAATAAAAAAAAAGAGGTAGAAAAATAAGTCAGTGAAATAAGAATAAATGGATGAGTGTGTGGTGCTGGGAAAACAAGGAAAAAGTCAGAGTGGTCAGATATGCTTAAGGTTAGATCATTTGGAAGAAAAATTTCACTGATTTGGCAATGTCAAAGTCAACGGTGAACTTAGCATGAGCAATTTCAGTGGAATGTGGAAAAAGAATCAGGATTGAAGTGGATGTAAATATTAAGGGGAAGTGATTGTGAGTAGAAAGCGCCTTCAAAAGAAAAGAAAAAAGAAAGAGCCTTCATAGGATAATTCCACTAAACTTCTTGTTATTCTCATCAGGCAAAACCCAACTTTAATTACTGCCCTCCTTACCTCTATGGTAGCATCGTCCAGTGATGCCCTCATTTTCTGTATGTTTGTTTATCTCTTATTTATCCCTCTACTTCATCTTACCTTTCAAAATTTCTTCACTGTGTCTCAGGGAATTCATTTTCTAAGGTAAAAAGACTCCCCTAATATCCTCAACCATATTTAAAATGTTATCTTGGGGACATCCGGGTGGTTCAGTGGTTAAGCTGAGCCTTTGGCTCAGGGCTTGATCCTGGAGTCCCGGGATCGAGTCCCACATTGGGCTCCCTGCATGGACCCTTCTTCTTCCCCTGCTTGTGTCTCTGCCTCCCTCTCTGTCTGTCTCATGAATAAATAAATAAAATCTTTTTAAAAAGTTATCTCAGCTTCCTTATTTTATTTTTGCCTTGACTGGAACATTGTTTGTCTCCCCTCACATGCTATAGTGGCCAGGAGTGGGAGCATTATTGTTGCTCACTTTTGCTATTTCCATGCAATACTCCTCCTCTCTTGAGAGTTTCCCCAAAAGGTTGAGTAGGCTTGTTAGTTATCTTTAAAGTAGGAAAGTTCTAAGACAGTATTACAAATAGCCTTTCTGTTGCTGATGACATCCAGGGCTCTTACTAGCGTTTGTTTATTCTCCATAATTATTATTTGGTGTCAGAATATAACTCAAAGAAATACTGTTTCAGTTATGTCAGAGGGCAAGGATTTTGATCATGAAGTTTTTAGCTGCTTTAACTCCCTCTGGATGTTATCTCTGAATAATAAGCTAACATATTTTTCGAAGTATAAAATACCAAAAATAGTCATGTGTGGAAGAATATTGTGAAATAATGTGAGTTGAGAAAACCCAGGAGCTAATACAGTGCACGAGAGAGTAGATAGAAACTTTGTTGTAACTGTATGATAATGAAAATATTCCATATGCTAATTTCCATTCTAATTTCAAAATTAGGTTATAAAATGCTTTGGCAAAGCAAGATTTTTCTCTGAGTGTATGATCCATTTTGTTTTCATGAAACGTTCATCAGCCTTTAACCCTAAGAAACATTTGAACCTAGGAAGATGATCTCTTTGGTGCAAGAATTTTCCTATTAAATGGCTCATTATTCAGTTTTTATTAACTGAATTTGATCAAAAAGATCAAGTGCCCAAGAAGTTGTATAATCTGTAATTTTAGATAATCTTTTAATAATCAAATACGTTTCTTTCATATGCTCATAATTAAACCCATGGTTCATTAAATGACATTAATTTTTAAATTTTCTATAACATTCACTCATCATCTCAAATCCCTTAAGTATTTCCTTAGTAAGGATAAATGATATATTGGATCATGACTAGTTTCATTGTTTAGCATAACAACTTGGAAATGAATCTACCTTCAGGATTATTTTCCACCTATGAATAGGCCTCAGTGGAGATAATAAACCCTTGGATACCAGAGAGATTAATTAGTGTGATGGTCTCCAGAGGTCCTCACTGTCAGTTCTCTGCTTTATCTTGGGATAAAGCCTTCTTAGTGAAAACTTTCCTCTGCTTTGTGAGTGTAATGTGGTTTTTCTTTTAGAAAGTGGTCACGTATCCCAAGAGTCTAATTTAATGTATTTGCTGGTCAGTTTGACTTTTCCTTCTCATAGTGTTCTCATAGAACATAGTTCAAGGTAGAGACTGAATTCTCTAGCTGAACTTTTCAAACTAGTGTTGCAATCATTAAAATAACAACAAATAGGAAATCTGTGGTTACGTAGACTGTCAGTTCCTTGATTGCAGATAAAACATAACTGTGAATGTAGATTGCTTTCCAAATTTCTTAAGACAATTTTTTTTTGTAAAAACTCTTCCAATTGCCTATTCCCAGAAAATACCATTGACTCTGTCAAAACCATAGGTTAGTATTAAATACACACACCTGTAGATTTTTTTCACATAAAAAATATGTATATGTCATTTTGTTTTTGCTTCCTGTTTGTAGCAATCACACTGTTTTTCTTACACTGAATATGAAATGTTTTCCTTTTATGAATTAAACAATTACCAGTAGAGTACATTTGGAGATGTACAAAGTGATCTGATATGTTTATCTTTGAGTATAAGAGAGAATTTGCAAGTGAGAGCTAAGTATTATGCCTTACTTTACAAGTTCTTGGGGCTTAATTTACCTCATCTATGAAGTTAAAAACTTGTACTAAATTATAAATCCTTGAAGAGCTGAAGGGTTAGGAATTGTTAATAGATGGCCATGAGCCCGTCTAAGATTAAAAATTAAAAGTTGAACAATGGATATTTAATAATCATAAAAGAATTATTAAGCACTAAATTTATGCATGACATTTAATTTCTTCAAGAAAATGTAAAGAATAAAGTCTCTTGCCTTAAATTGGCTTATTTTATAAAGAAAGAATCACACAGGCAACCAGATACATTAAAGAAGACGTTCTATATATCTTGATTTTTTTTCTTCATCCAATCTATTTACTTAAGTCTCTTAGCTACACCTTGTGCAATGAACAGTGGATTGAAAGATGAATAAAACATAGCCTCTTACCTCAAGGAATTTGTAGTAAATATGTTTAAAAATCACAGCAAAGGGGCTGGGTGACTCAGTTCATTAAGGGTCTGACTTTGGCTGAGATCATGATCTCAGGGACCTGGGCTTGAGCCTCCCGTCAGGTTCCCCACTCAACGGAGAGTCTGTATCTCCCTCTACCTCTCTCTCTCTGCCCCTCCTTCTATTCATGCTCTTTGTTTCTCTCAAATAAATAAATAAAATATTTTTAAAAATCACAGCAAAAATATGACCATGGAAAAGGAAATATTAAATTTATAAATTTATAACTTAGGCTGTAGAACTTACCATTCCGAACTGATATGATTTCTTTATTAAATCAGTGGCTTTCAATGTAAGTGCTAAAGTCTTGAATTTTCCTAGTATGGCGTTTCTTAATGCCATATTTTTCCTAGAATAGTAAGCTTGATGAAATTAGGGATGTGTGTGTGTCTCTCTCTTTTTTTGTTTTTGTTCTTGTTTCTATACATAAGTTTATTTTAAAAAATGTATGGCCTTTTTACAAAATTTTTCCTTAAATTCCAGTTAGTTAACAGACAGTACAATACTGGTTTCAGGTGTAGAATTTAGTGATTCAACAGTTACAAACAACACCCGGTGCTTATCACAAGCGCACTTCTCGATCCCCATCACCTATTTAACCCATCCTGCTGGGCACCTCCCCTCTGGTAACCATCATTTTGTTCTCTATGGATAAGAGTCTGTTTCTTGGTTTTCCTCTCCCTCTCCCATGTTGTTTGCTTTTTTTCTTAAATTCCACACATGAATAAAATCATATGGTATTTGTCTTTTATTTAGAGTTGCGAGGCTAACACAGCATCATGGCTGGCATGAGAAGATGCTCAATGTGTTTACTGGAGTGAATTTAAGGGTGTAAGCATGAGTTGACGTTTCTTATCGTGGTAAGTTTTTACTGTCTACTTTGAAGTACAACACACAGAGAAGTGCACAAAATACTAATGTGCAGCTTGATGAGTTAGGGCAAAGTAACACGTGTATAATGACCACTAAGAAAAAAAGAAAGATCATCATCCTTTCTTAATCCTTACTCCCTCCTTCCTTCCAATAAGCCACTATTCTGAATTCTTACACTGTCTACTGTGGCCCCAAGGCTGTCAAAAGCACTGCTCATCTTCTAATCACCTTTAAGAGAATCAGGAGACACTACAATGGGAAATGCTAGACTCCCCTCCTGTGTTTCTTTTTTCTCCTGAATCTTGGTCCTTAACATTTGGTCTACCATAGCTGGAAATTCATGACAATACTTTAAATAAAGATTAGAGGTCATATTGAAAATTATGGCTGTTTTTTACAACAGAAATACAAATACACATGTTAATTTGTTGGTTTTCAAGTTATCTTTATTCCTATTTACCAATATTTGTTCTTCAGGTGTGATTCTTAGACTTAAATACGTAAATATTGTCACATACAAAGAATGTATTCAGTCAGATGCACATGAAGTAGGTAGAGTTGAATAGGTTTGAATGTGAAAGTAATACTTTTGAGGTGTATTTTCTATAGAATTAGCTTTTCTTCAAGCCAAGAGGACAATATAGAAGATACATATTTAATTGTATATTTACTTAGGTTCTAATTATAGGACAGTTTTCTCCTTTCATATTTATTCCAGGTAGTCCTAGAAAATTTTTATAATAATCTAATCACAGCTCAATATACATTATATATATTGAGGATATATATTATATTATCTTCTTCCAACAAATTAATTTATCATAGTTATTTAAGTGTTAGTTTCTTCATAGAATATTTAAATATGATTGAATTTGGGAAGAAGGTATTCACATATGCATTTTCAGGATCACAGACTTAGGAAAAACATACTCATATTTTATAATTGGACAGTAATTTCAATTATTATGTCCCTCACATTCCTGGAAATTTAATGGATACATATAGGAAGAGAACCTGGAATACACAGTATAACACTAAGACATGGATTAAATTCCTCTCAGGAATCCTTTTTGCCCTTATGAAGTCTGTCCTACTCTCTTTTCTGTCACTTCACTTTCTTGTTTGATTATCTGTATTTAAATTTGCAGTTAGTCAGTTGCCTTTTTGTTACAATTTACATGTGGCAAACCTCTTGCTCTCATCATAAAGAAGGGTCACTGAAAGTTAGGGAAAATCAGCACGTATCCACAATAATAGGCTGAAGTTCCTATTGTCTGATAGGCTTGTACTAGACACATTTTCCCATCCATTTCACAACACCTGATTTCTTGTCTCTGCCTGTCTATAGATGGAATGTTCTTTCAGCCAACCCTTGAATAGACCAATTCCTACTGAGAGTAGGGTAAGACTAGATTCAGATCTAATTTCTCCTACCTTCAAGCAGGCTGAGGTCTCTATATTTAATCCCATTCACTTTCCTCTATGTATTCAATCCCATTCACTTTCCTCATACCTATTTACTACACTGAGCTAAATAAATAGCTCTGTCAGTTTTCTGTGGACAAGGATGATTTCTTATTCGTTACATCCACTAACAATTATCCCAGGAGTAGTACATGGCAGATGCTCAATAATGTACGCATACTGAGTGCCTGATTTAAAATAGAGCTACTGAAAACTGACAAAATCTAGGTGATCTTGGAATGTCTAAAATTGGGGGAGGGTTTAGTGGTCTGCCTATCTATTTACCTACCTACCTATCAGTTTCCCTGCCCACTTATTTATGTATCACTGAAAACCTTCAATAGTATGATAACTAAAATTAATAAACAATTGCTCTAAGTCAATGGAATTGAAATGGGGGATGAAATCACCAAGTCACTGCAACCTTAAATAAATGTTTTACTTCACCTGTCATCAATTTCTTCATTTGTAAATTGAATGGCTTTAATAGATCCCCTCTGAGGACTTCTTTTACTCATTTTGTGATTTAAAAAATTTTCAGTTCTGTCTACATTTTGATCCAGTTGTTAATTAACAGGGATATAACTAGTTAATAGAAAAAAATCAGAAGGAAAATTTGGGAATTATCATAATCGACAAACAGGGAGATAAGTCCTTTAATAGTCAGTGATCTATGTAGTTTCTTATTAAGTCATTTTCATTCTGTTGATATTTCTATTTTCATGATTTCTTTGTTTTTATATTTCTGAGCAGATTTCAGTCATATAAAACTTTAGGGATTTTTCCAAAGAAGTATTGCAAATTCTTTTAATAAGTTGTTTGTGAAAAACAGCATTTAAAACTGGAATTATTAGAATTAATGTTAATCCTCTCTAGGTATATTTCTCAGCAGATGGGAGAATACTTAGGCTATTAAACCTAATTCATGAATCACTATCTAGGGTAATGAGACTTTAATATTCATTTCAATTTTTTCATTAATTCAAAGTGTCCAGGGCTTTCAGATAAGCCCGAATGAATAGATAAATAAAAATATTAAAAAACAAACAGTTTAATGTACCTTTATTTTATTATTTTTAAAGATTTTATTTATTTATTCATGAGAGAGAGAGAGAGAGAGGCAGGCACAGACACAGGCAGAGGGAGAAGCAGGCTCCATGCAGGGACCCCGATGTGGGACTTGATCCTGGGACTCTGGGATCATGCCCTGAGCCGAAGGCAGACACTCAACCCCTGAACCATTCAGGCATCCCTGAATGTACCTTTAAAAGGTGAACAAGTAGAATTATATCTCTGTTTCCTACCTGGCAATTATACAGTATGAATGGTTTCCAAAAATACAGCCAGAAGATTGAACGTAATTTTTTTCTGAGGATAAATTGACAATTGGTGGATTTGGTAAACTGAAATAGCCTCCCAATAAAAATTCCATAAAAAATTTGGAAACCATTTATCTGATAAAGGGTTAACAACCCTAATATATGAGAAACTCCCACAACTCAATAGCAAAACAAAAACAAGCAAAACAATCTGATTTAAAGATAGACAAGACAACTGAATATTTTTCCAAAGAAGACATACAGATAGCCAACAAGCCACATGAAAAGATGCTCAACATCACTAGTCATTAGATAAATGCAAATCAAAACCACAATGAGATATCATCTCATGTCTGTTATAATGGCTATTATCAAAAAGACAAGATATAATAAGTGCTGGCACAGATGTGGAGAAAAGGCAATGTTTGTGGCTATTGGTGGAAATGTAAATTGGTATAGCCACTATGGAAAACCCCCACTGTCGATGTTTCTTGAAAAATTAAAAATAAAACTACCATATCATCCAAGAAATCAACTTCTGGACATTTATCTGAAGAAAATGAAAGCAGCATATCTGCACTCTCATGTTTATCACAGCATTATTTATCGTAGCCAAGACATAGAAACATCCTAAATGTCTAACAATGGACAAATGAAAAAAGAAAATGTAGTGCATGTATATTGTGTATATATACACATTATATTCCATATATAATAATGCATTATTAATCAGCCATGAGAAAAACCAAAGAAAATCCTTCCCATTGTGACAGCGTTGATGAAATTGAAGGTATTATGCTAAGTGAAATAAATCAGAGAAAGACAAATACTATATATTACTTACATGTGGAATAAAAAAAAAGAATTCATAGGAGCAGAGAATATATGTATTTATTCATGAGAGACACAGAATGAAAGAGATAGAGGCAGAGACACAGGCAGAGGGAGAAGCAGGCTCCATGCAGGACTCCATCCCCGGTCTCCAGGATCATGCTCTGGGCTAAAGGCAGCGTTAAACCGCTGAGCCACCCGGGCTGCCCTAGGGTCTGTTTTCATCTATTTCACCGAACACCTATATTTTCACCCTAAATATCAAATAGAAGTGATACTGTAAGGTGATCTTTATGCCCATAATACCATACCATTGATCAATTGTCTGTTTTTGTCAATACCATACTGTTTTGATTATTACAGCTTTGTAATATATCTTGAAATCTGGGACTGTGATACCTCCAGTTTTTTTCTTTTTCAGATTGCTTTGGCTATTTGGGGTCTTTTGTGGTTCCATACATGCTTATGAATTACTTGTTTTAGTTCTGTGAAAAATACTACTGGTATTTAATAGGGATTCCATCAAATCTGTAGATTTTTTTTGAGCATGGGATATTTTATTAATACTTGTTCTCTCATCTATAAACATGGAATATTTTTTCATTTGGTCTTCAATTTTTTTCATCAGTGTTTTATAGTTTTTCAGTATCTTTCACTTCCTTGTTTATGTTTATTCCTAGGTATCTTATTCTTTTTGGCGCAATTGTTAATGGAACTGTTTCTTAATTTCTCTTTTTGCTTCTTCATTATTAGTGTATAGAAATGCAGTGGATTTCTGTATATTGGTTTGTATCCTGTGACTTTCCTGAACTCATTTATCAGGTCTAGTCAATTTTTGGTAGAATCCTGAGGGTTTTCTACATATAGTATCATGGCACCTGCAAATAGTGAAAGTTTTACCTCTTCCTTACCCATTTGGATGCCATTTATTTCTTTTTCTTTTCTTATTGCTGGGGATAGGACTTCCAGTACTATGCTGAATCAAAGTAGTCAGGTGGAAATCCTTGTCTTGCTCTTGATCTTGGGGAAAAGCTCTCACTTTTTTCACCATTGAGTATGATATTAGCTGTTATTTTTTCATATATTGTCTTCATTCTGTTGAGTTATGTTCCCTCCAAACTTATTTTGTTGAGAGTTTTTATCATGAATGGATGTTGTACTTTTAAATGCTTTTCTGCATCCATTGAAGCAATCATGGTGTTTTACACTTCTCTTGTTGATGGGATGTATGATGTTAATTGATTTGTGAATATTGAATCACATTTGAATACTAAGAATAAATCCCACTTGATCATGGTAAATGATTTTTTTAGTGTATTTTTGGATTTGGTTGGCTAATATTTTGTTGAGGATTTTTGCATCTATGTTCATCAGAGACATGGGCCTGTAGTTCTCTCTCTCTCTCTTTCTCCCTCCCTCCCTCCCTCCCTCTCTGTAGTGTCTTTATCTGGTTTTGGTATCAGGGTGATGCTGGCCTCATAGAATACATAGGAGCTTTCCTTCTGTTTTTCAAGTAGTTTAAGATGAGTAGGTATTAACTCTTCTTTAAATGCTTGTTAAAAAGAAATATTTAAGAACTTATTTATTTATCCATGACAGAGAGAGACAGAGGCAGAGACACAGGCAGAAGGAGAAGCAGGCTGCATGCAAGGAGCCCAATGTAGGACTCGATCCCGGGACTCCAGGATCACACCCTGAGCTGAAAGCAGATGTTCAACCACTGAGCCACCCAGACATCCCCCCTCTTTCTCCTTTTTATGAGTCTGGCTAAATGTTTATCAATTTAGTTTATTTTTAAATTGGATTTCAATTTTCCAACATATAGCATACCACCCAGTCCTCATCCCACCAAGTTCCCCTCAATGCCCATCACACAGTCACCCCAACATCCCGCCCACTTCCCCTTCCACTGCCCCTTGTCCATTTCACAGAGTTAAATGTCTCTCATGTTTTGTCACCCTTACTGATGTTTTCACTCATTTTCTCTCCTTTCCCTTTATTAGCTTTCACTAATCTTTATATTCCTCGGATGAATGAGACCATATAATATTTCTCCCATTCCGATTGACTTACTTCACTCAGCACAATACCCTCCAGGTCCCTCCACATTGAAGCAAATGGGGCTATTTGTCTTTGCTAATGGCTGAGTAATATTCCATTGTATACATATAACACATCTTTTTTTTAAATTTTTTTAATTTATTTATAATAGTCACAGAGAGAGAGAAAGAGAGAGAGAGAGAGAGAGAGAGGCAGAGACACAGGCAGAGGGAGAAGCAGGCTCCATGCACCGGGAGCCTGATGTGGGATTCGATCCCGGGTCTCCAGGATCGTGCCCTGGGCCAAAGGCAGGCGCTAAGCCGCTGCGCCACCCAGGGATCCCCCATATACCACATCTTTATCCATTCATCTTTCGATGGACACCGAGGCTCCTTCCACAGTTTGGCTATTGTGGATATTGCTGCTATAAACATTGGGGTTCAATTGCTGGGTCATAGGGCAGATCTATTTTTAACTGTTTGAGGAACCTCTACAGTTTTCCAGAGGGGCTGTACCAGTTCACATTCCCACAAACAGTGCAAGAGGGTTCCCCTTTCTCCACATTCTCTCCAACATTTGTTGTTTCCTGCCTTGTTAATTCTCCCCATTCTCACTGATGTTAGGTGGTATCTCATTGTGGTTTTGATTTGTATTTCCCTGGTGGCAAGTGATGCAGAGCATATTCTCAAGTGCTTGTTGGCTACACCTATGTCTTCCTCTGGGAAATTTCTGTTCATGTCTTTTGCCCATTTCATGATTGGATAGTTTATATCTTTGCTGTTGAGTTCAAATAAGTTCTTTATAGATTTTGGATACTAGCCCTTTATCTGATAAGTCATTTGCAAATATCTTCTCCCATTCTGTAGGTTGTCTTTTAGTTTTGTTGACTGTTTCTTTTGCTGTGCAGAAGCTTCTTATTTTGATGAAGTCCCAATAATTCTTTTTTGCCTTTGTTTCTCTTGCCTTCATGGATGTATCTTGCAAGAAGTTGCTGTGGCCAAGTTCAAAAAGGGTGTTGCTTGTGTTCTCCTCTAGGATTTTGATGGAATCTTGTCTCACATTTAGATCTTTCATCAATTTTGAGGTTGTGTGTGTGTGTGTGTGTGTGTGTGTGTGTGTGTGTATGGTGTAAGAGAATGGTCTAGTTTCATTCTTCTGCATGTGGATGTCCAATTTTCCCAGCACCATTTATTGAAGAGACTGTCTTTTTTCCAGGGGATAGTCTTTCCTCCTTTATCGAATATTAGTTGACCATAAAGTTGAGGGTCCACTTCTGGATTCTCTATTCTGTTCCACTGATCTATGTGTCTGTTTTTGTGCCAGTACCACATTGTCTTGATGACCACAGCTTTGTAGTACAACCTGAAATCTGGCATTGTGATGCCCCCAGCTATGATTTTCTTCTTTAGTATTCCCCTGGCTATTGGGGTCTTTTCGGATTCCACACAAATCTTAAAATAATTCATTCCAACTCTCTCAAGAAAATTCATGGTATTTTGATAGGGATTGCATTAAACGTGTAAATTGCCCTGGGTAACATTGACATTTTCACAATATTAATTCTTCCAATCCATGAGCATGGAATATTTTTCCATCTCTTTGTGTCTTCCTCAATTTCTTTCAGAAGTGTTCTGTAGTTTTTAGGGTGTAGATCCTTTACCTTTTGGTTAGGTTTATTCCTAGGTTTCTTTTTTTTAATTATTTTTCTTTTTTCATTCATTTTTTATTGAAGCTTGATTTGCCAACGTATAATATAATGCCCAGTTCTCATCCCATGAAATGCGCTCCTCAGTGCCTGTCACCCAGTCACCCCAACCCTCTGCCCACCTCCCCTTCCACCACCCCTAGTTCGTTTCCCAGAGTTAGGAGTCTTAGTTTTCTTATGATTTTGGGTGCAATTGTAAATGGGACTGACTCCTTAATTTCTCTTTCTTCAGTCTCATTGTTAGTGTATAGAAATGCCACTGACTGCCACACTGCTGAATTGCTGTATGTCTGGCACTCTTGGGGTAGAGTCTTTTGGGTTTTCTATGTACAGTATCCTGCCATCTGCGAAGAGGGAGAGTTTGAATTCTTTGCCAATTTGAATGCCTTTTATTTCTTTTTTGTTGCCTGATTGCTGAGGCTAGGCCTTCTAGTACTATGTTGAATAGCAGTGGTGAGAGTGGACATCCCTGTCTTCTTCCTGATCTTAGGGGAAAGGCTCCCAGTGCTTCCCCACTGAGAATGATATTTGTTGTGGGCTTTTCGTAGATGGCTTTTAAGATGCTGAGGAGTATTCCCTCTATCCCTACACTCTGAAGAGTTTTGATCAGGAATGGATGCTGTATTTTGTCAAATGCTTTCTCTGCATCTATTGAGAGGATCATATGGTTCTTGTTTTTTCTCTTGCTGATATGATAAATCACGTTGATTGCTTTACGAGTGTTGAACCAGCCTTGTATCCCGGGGATAAATCCTACTTGGTCATGGGGAATAATCTTCTTAATGTAATGTTGCATCCTATTGGCTAGTATCTTGTTGAGATTTTTTGCATCTGTGTTCATCAGGGATCCTAGTCTATAATTCTCCTTTTTGGTGGGGTCTCTGTCTGGCTTAGGAATTCAGGTGATGCTGGCCTCATAGAAGGAGTTTGGAAGTACTCCATGTCTTTCTATCTTTCCAAACAGCTTTAGTAGAAGAGGTATGGTTTCTTCTTTAAACGTTAGATAGAATTCCCCAGGGAAGCCATCTGGCCCTGGACTTTTGTGTCTTGGGAGGTTTTTGATGACTGCTTCAATTTCCTCCCTGGTTATTGGTCTGTTCAGGTTTTCATTTTCTTCCTGTTCTAGTTTTGGTTGTTTGTGGCTTTCCAGAAAAGCATCCGTTTCTTCTAGATTGCCTATTTTATTGGCATAAAGCTGCTCGTTATACGTTTTTAAGATTGTTTGTATTTCCTTGGTATTGGTCATGATCTCTCCTATATTATTCATGATTTTTTAAATTTGAATCTTTTCTCTCTTCTTTTTAATAAGGCTGGCTAATGGTTTATCTATCTTAATTCTTTCAAAGAACCAACTCCTGGTTTTGTTAATCTGTTCCACAGTTCTTCTTGTCTCGATTTCATTGAGTTCTGCTCGAATATTTATTAACTCCCTTCTTCTGCTGTGTATAGGATCTATTTGCTGTTTTATTTCTCCAGCTCCTTCAGGTGCTAGGTTGGCTTTCATTTTTGAATTCCTTCCAGTTTTTGGATGGATGCTTGTATTGCGATGTATTTCCCCCTCCGGACTGCTTTTGCTGCATCCCAAAGATTTTGAACGGTTGTATCTTCATTCTCATTAGTTTCCATGAATCTTTTTAATTCTGCCCTAATTTCCTGGTTGGCCCTTTCATCTTTTTGCAGTTTGGTCCTTTAACTCCTGGTGTTTGAAATCCTTCCAAATTTCTTATGATTTAGTTCTGATTTTAAAGCATTATGGTCTGAAAATATGCAGGGGACGATCCCAATCTTTTGGTACCAGTTAAGACCTGATTTGTGACCCAATACGTCATCTATTCTGGAGAAAGTTCCATGTGCACTTGAGAAGAATGTGTATTCAGTTGCATTTGGATGTAAAGTTCTGTAAATATCTATGAAATCCATCTGGTCCAGTGTATCATTTAAAGCTCTTGTTTCTTTGGAGATGTTGTGCTTCGAATATCTGTCGATTGTAGAAAGCACTACATTGAAGTCACCAAGTATAAGTGTATTATTATCTAAGTATGACTTCACTTTGTTTATTAATTGACTGATATACTTAGCAGCTCCCACATTTGGGGCAAAAATATTCATGATCGTTAGGTCCTCTTGTTGGATAGATCCTTTTTATTTTTTTATTTTTTATTTTTTTGGATAGATCTTTTAAGTACGATATAGTGTCCCTCTTCATCTCTTACTACAGTCTTTGGGATAAGCTTTATCTAATATAAGGATGGCTACCCCTGCTTTCTTTTGAGGACCATTTGAATGGTACATGGTTCTCCAACCTTTTATTTTCAGGCTGTAGGTGTCTTGGAGAGCTGGTTTGGTGGTTACATATTCTTTTTGTTCCTGCTTACCTTGGAAGCTCTTTATTTCTCCTTCTATTCTGAATGAGAGCCTTGCTGGATAAAGTATTCTTGGCTGCATGTTCTTCTCATTTAGGACCCTGAATATACCCTGCCAGCCCTTTCTGGCCTGCCAGGTCTCTGTGGAGAGGTCTGCTGTTATCCTAATGCTTCTCCCCATAAAAGTTAAGGATTTCTTGTTTCTTGCTTCCTTAAGGATCTCTTTTTCTTTGGAATTTGCAAGTTTCACTATTAAAGGTCGAGGTTTTGAGCGGTTTTTTATTGACTTTAGAGGGGGGAGGGGATCTCTCTATCTCCTGGATCTGAATGCCTGTTCCCTTCCCAAGTTAGGGAAGTTCTCAGCTATGATTTGTTCAAATACACATTCTGGACCTCTGTCCTTTTCAGCGCCCTTGGGAACCCCAATTAAACGTATATTTTTCCTTCTGAGCCTGTCATTTGTTTCCCTTTCCCTTAACCTATCCTATGAGCTTTTAATTGTTTTTCTCTTTTTCTCCTCAGTTTCATTCCTTGCCATCAGCTTTTCTCCAGTGTCAGTCACTCACTCTTCTACCTCATTAAACCTCATTGTTATGACCTCCAGTTTGGATTGCACCTCATTTAATTGATTTTTAATTTCGGCCTGATTAGATCTAAATTCTGCAGTCATGAAGTCTCTTGAATCCTTTATGCTTTTTTCTAGAGCCACCAGTAGCTTTATAATTGTGCTTGTGAACTGGCTTTCTGATATTGAATTGTAATCCAAATTTTATAACTCTGTGGGTGAGAGGACTGTCTCTGATTCTTTCTTTAGAGGTGAGTTTTTCCTTCTAGTCATTTTGCTCAGTGCATCGTGGCCAAAAACAAGTTGTACTGGAAAAAGGAGAAAAGGAGAGAAAAAAAAGAAAAGAATAAAAGCGGGGGGGGGGGGAACAAACGGAAAACAAAAATCAAGGGGGAGTGTCCTCTGATTCTATACACTGTAAATCCCTCGACTGCTCTTGAACTTTCTAGTGCTGCTTGGTCAATAACTTTATTTCCCCCTGTCCTTCTAGCTGTTCTTCACCTGGGGGAGGGGCCTGCTGGGCCTGCTGTGCTGATTCTCAGGTGTGTGCACCTGGTGGAGATGCCCAGCCCCCTGCCAGGTGCATTGCTCCATGGGAGCTGTTTATCCTGTGAGGCGCCTGCTCAGTCCGGGGTAAAAGGTGACACCAGTAGGAACAACAGTGGCAGCGGCCAGCTCTCCAGCCCTAGAGTCAAGTCCCGCAGTAATACCGGGAGCTCCCAGTCCACAGGGACCTGGATGCTCCCTGGGCAGGGGCACCAATCTGTACAGCTGGGGGCGGCAGCAGGAGCGTCCTTGCTCTCCTGTGTCCTCCCAGCCTCTGCCTGTCCTGGGGGGTGCCGGATCTTGGGCTGTGTCCCCCGTGCCCTGGGCTCTGGGGTCCTAACCGTTGGAATCCAGCTCCTGGGCTCGCAGCCACCTCCGTGCATCACCGCCACCTGAACTGCTCCAGGGCCATAGTGGACGCATGCTCCAGGCCTTTAGGGAGCTCTACCTGGGGTGTGTGGCTCGCTCTCCCCCAGGGTGCACTTCCTCCATTACTGCACCTGGGAGCCTGAAGGCATCACCACCCCTCTTGGGATCCTGCCCGAGCTCCCTCCCAGCGCCTTTCCATCTGGAAAGTTTGGTAAAGCTCCCGCTTCTCCGGGCCTGTGCTTTCCTGTCTTGGGGGCACTTGCTGCGTGGCCTAAGCCTGGCTCCTCACGGGGCCCCTCCCGCTTGGCTGCTGTTTTCTTTATTTTTTGTTTCCATCTTCCTACCTTGATAGAAGTGCCAACTCTTCTCACTGTAGCATTCCAGCTGTTCTCTTTTTAAATCTCAGACTGAATTCGTAGGTTTTCAGGATGATTTGAAAGTTATCTAGGTAAGTTGGTGGGGACAGGTGCCTTGGGGACCCTACTCTTCCGCCATCTTGCCCCGCCTGGCCACGCTCAAAATTTTTAATGATTCTTAGAACCTGGATATCCTGACTGATGCAGCAAGAGGGCAACAATCCGTGTATATTCAACTGTTGTCTTTCTTCCAGGGCAAAAGCCAAGTCAGAAGAGTTAGAGGCCATGCAGTCCCATTGTTTGAAGAACGGAGTCACCGACCTCTCCATGCCCAGGATTGGATGTGGTCTTGATGTCCAGAGCGTGTGAAGGATATCTGAGGCTCTCAGAACGCCTCTTCATCCAGGATGGACCGGCAGGGCCCCTTCTCTCCAGAGCAGCCTCCGGGAATTGCCCCACAGAGGGGAAGCGGTGAGTTGGGGGGCACGTCCAGCAGGGGCTGAGCAGGCGCCCACCTGCGGTCTTCACCAAGTGCACGATGCCTTCCCAGAGCCTGATAGTCCTTCCTTGGCTGGACGGCCAAAAGGAGTAGCCAAAAAGGACTATCAACGGGTTACAGCCTCTTTTCCCCCAACGGGCTGCTGAGGGGCAGCAGCACCGGGTGCCCACCCACCTGGGGGCATGGAGCCGCATGTGGCCCCTGCAGGCCCTTAGCCCCAAGGACAGCTCCCCGGGAGGGCCGGCAGTGGGGCAAGGCCAAGCTGGGGACCCTCTGCAGGGCTGCATCTGCCCAACAGTGGCTGACAGGGTCGGCCAGGGAGGGCGGCATGCAGGGCAGGAGGCAGAGGCTGCTGGGGCCCTGGTACAGGCTGGTTGATCTTCTTAAAGAACCAGCTCCTGGTTTCATTGATCTGTTCTATTGTTTTCTTAGTTTCTATTTCATTTATTTCTGCTCTATGCTTTATTATTTTCTTTCTTTTGCTAGTTTGGGGTTTTATTTGTTCTTCTTTTTCTAGCCTCTGTAGGTGTAAGTTTAGGTTGTTTATTTGATATTTTTCTTGCTTCTTGAGGTAGGGCTGGATTGCTCTAAACTTCCCTCTTAGAAAGGTTTCTGCTGGATTGCAAAGTTTTTGGACCACTGTGTTTTCATTTTCATTGGTCTGCAAGTGTCTTTAAATTGCTTCTTTGATTTCTTCTCTTACAATTTTAAATATTTGATTACATGTGTATATTGGAAAACATTATGTAATGTCAAGAGCATGAGGTCTGGAATCCCATTACGTAGTTTTAAACCTTCCTCATAATTTACTACCTACATGACACTGGATAGACTAGTTACACTTCTGAAGCCTCACTGTTGTCATTTATAAAATCAGGATGGTGATAAAAGCACCTGCTTCCAGAGAAGGATACAGTCAACAAAACTAAAAGACAACCTACAGAATGGGAGAAGATATTTGCAAATGACATATCAGATAAAGGGCCAGTTTCCAAGATCTATAAAGAACTTATTAAACTCCACAGCAAAGAAACAAACAATCCAATCATGAAACGGGCAAAAGACATGAACAGAAATCTCACAGAGGAAGACATAGACATGGCCAACATGCACATGAGAAAATGCTCTGCATCACTTGCCATCAGGGAAATACAAATCAAAACCACAATGAGATACCACCTCACACCAGTGAGAATGGGGAAAATTAACAAGGCAGGAAACCACAAATTTTGGAGAGGATATGGAGAAAAGGGAACCCTCTTACACTGTTGGTGGGAATGTGAACTGGTGCAGCCACTCTGGAAAACTGTGTGGAGGTTCCTGAAAGAGTTAAAAATAGACCTGCCCTACGACCCAGCAATTGCACTGCTGGGGATTTACCCCAAAGATACAGATGCAATGAAACGCTGGGACACCTGCACCCCGATGTTTCTAGCAGCAATGTCCACAATAGCCAAACTGTGGAAGGAGCCTCGGTGTCCATTGAAAGATGAAGGGATAAAGAAGATGTGGTTTATGTATACAATGGAATATTACTCAGGCATTAGAAATGACAAATACCCACCATTTGCTTCAACATGGATGGAACTGGAGGGTATTATGCTGAGTGAAGTAAATCAATCAGAGAAGGACAAACATTATATGGTCTCATTCATTTGGGGAATATAAATAATAGTGAAAGGGAATAGAGGGGACGGGAGAAGAAATGGGTAGGAAATATCAGAAAGGGAGACAGAACATGGAAGACTCCTAACTCTAGGAAATGAACTAGGGGTGGTGGAAGGGGAGGGGGGTGGGGTGGGGGCGACTGGGTAGTGGGCACTGAGGGGGGCACTTGATAGGATGAGCACTGGGTGTTATTCTGTATGTTGGCAAATTGAACACCAATAAAAAATAAATTTATTATTAAAAAAAAAGCACCTGCTTCATCGGGTTGCTATGAGAATTAAATGAGATCATACTGCAGAAATCTTAGTAGGATACCTAATAGAGTAATCCAGAGGATGACTGCTGAGATTCCAAATACAGAATGAAAGAGCAGCTCAGATCCACTCTTACCTAGCCACACTCCATCAGTCTTGAAATATGTATCAGGTACAGTTTTAAAGACTTCATGAAAATTTACTGCTAGCAATAATGACACAAATGATACACCATCCATGATGTGAATTCAGTGGCAAATGTGTATTAACATTTTGAGATCAGCCTGCCACATATACATTTGCTGCTTTCACTCATTGTCTCTTCCACCAAACCTACTATGCAGGAAAACCTCTGATACACAAAGCTGTTGGGAATTTGGTCTTTGTGGCTAGAGAGAGCTCTTTGAACTCCTGATTAGTTCAGAGATTTTAGGTCTGTAGCAGATTGGAGACCCTTACAAGGCTCAAATCATACTGCATTTTATTTAGTCGAGTAAGGTAAAACTAAGTAGAGCAGAGTGAGGGAAAGAAGAAAACAGAGCCTAATAGGTAATGACACACAGTGATGGTTAATTTTATATGTTATTGTGGTTATGCTATGGTGGTTATGCTATGGTGCCCAATAATTTGTTCAAGAACTAGTGTAGACATTACTGTGAATATATTTTTTAGATGTGAATAACATTTAAATTAGTAGGCTTTGAGTTAGGCAGATTACATTCCGTAGTGTGGGTAGGCATCATCCAAACACTTGAAGGCCATTAGAGCAAAGACCAGTTTCCTTAGAAGGAATTCAGCCTCAAGACTGTGCCATAGAAACCTTGCCTGAATTTCTCATTTGCCTGTGCAATTTGGGATCAAGACTATAACATCAATTCTTACCTGAATTTCTAGCCTGCAAGCTTGCCCTATAGATTTGAGACTTGCCAGACTCCACAATTGTGTGAGCCCATTTCCTCTTTTGAAATAATGATTTGATTGATTGATTGATTGAGAGCATGCAAGAAAAGGGGCAGAGGGAGAAGTAACACGTTTCTAGATAAAAGTTGTGGTTGTTTTTCCCTCCAAATTCTAATCTTCTCTTAAGGATAATACTTTCCTCTTAAATTATAGCCATTTACAGATTTTCTTAAAATCCATTCATGTGCTTTGGAAAGAAATCTAAAATTTGTGGTCTGTAAAGAAATACTAATGCTATAAAATTCGTGTTCATTCTGGGAGGCCTGAGACACTTTTTTTTTTTTTAAAGAAAATGTTAGAAGGGAACTAACATTTAGGAGATTGGCACAGAGTTGTTTGAAAAAATTAAGAGGTTGATCACTATGGATGTAGTCTGCATGTTTGCACACAATCCAATCAAGAATAAGCTGACCCAATTATCTAGACATAACTGTGCCAGTCTCTTTGGGTGCAGAAGCCTGTGTTCTCCTAAGAGAGACAAAGCTAAAACATACTACACATTTATAACAATATTTTTGGGTTCACAAAACTTTTTGCTCAGATCCATAAATAAAATAATAGAGCAAAAAGTATCAAAAAAAAAGAGTTGAGCTGCTTGTTCAAGGCTGTAGGAGTGACCAGGGCAAGGCTCCACTGGTTTGCTTAAATTTCACACTGCTCTAGCCCTGCTCTTGTAGGTGCCATGGAGAACCATCTGAGAACCATTCAGAACTCACATTTTCTATTTCCTCATATTCTAGAACCCGTGGATTACATGTGTGTTATCCATAAAAAGCATTTGAGGCTAGCCCTAGAATTGCTGAAAAGATATACATATATACATAGACAAAAGAGTAACATTGAAATTTCAATTTCAGAAAATGTTAAATTAAAAAAAGAAATGGGCATTAAAGACTACATGTCACAAAAATCACAGGAAAATGATTATAAGGCTACAGAAATTCACAAGAGAAAATGCCAACATGACTGAACAAATCAAGACAGACTGTTGGGAAGCTGACTCTATAGGTCAGACTTGGATGGGAAGAGGACAAGAAGGGAACTGTCTAGGGGCAGCAAGAGCATGAGTACAAGTGCTAGAGCAGAGATGACAAACTGAGAAATTCGGAAACTTGAGAATTTTCCACATCTTTGAGTCCTGACTTCTTTTTGCTTTATACCTTCTTCAACTCATTTCTCTCTTCTTGCATTTTAGTATAAGCAGTCAGGAGGACACAAGCTCCTTTAAAACTTTCCTGAGCAATCTACTCAGATAAATATCTGATTTTATTGTTTCCAAGTTCAAACTTCCACAAAATACTAGAACACTCGTTAAGCCAAGTTTCAGCCATTTTATGACAAGGTTCTCCTTTTTTATGGTTTCCAATAACATGTTCCTTATTTCCATTCTGAGATCTCACAGAAAGATCTTCAACATCCATGTTTCGAACAATCTGTTTCTGATTAGTTATGTATTCTCTAAGAAGATAGAGTCTCTCTCTGAAGTTCTTGCTTTTATTTCTGAACTCTTACCAGAATTACCTTCAGCATCTATTACTTCTACCAATAGTACCTTCACAGCAATGTGGGCTTTTCCCAGCATGGCCCTCCAAACTCCTACAGCCTTATTACCCCTTATCCAGTTCTAAAGCTGCTTTGACAGTTTTAGGTATTTGTCATAGTAGGACCCTACTTCTTGCTACCAAAATCAAAGGGGAAAATGAATGAAATGATCTTTTTAAAGATTTTTATTTAATTAAGAGGGAGCGAGAGAGAGCAGGGAAGGAGAGAGATAGACAAGGTATCCCAAGCAGACTCCCCACCCAGTGAGGAACCCCATGTGGGGCTCCATCTCATGACCTGAGCCGAAATCCAGAATTGTATACTCACCCGACTGAGCTACCCAGGTGCCCCTGAAATGATCTTTATTGAAAAAATATAAATTGTATGAAGAGGAAAAAGATCTGATTAGTAATCTCAGAAAATATATAGGTGTCAAAAAAAGAAAAAAAATATGAAAGTAAAAGAATAATCTCTAGAATGACCAAGGTTAAGGAATTAATAAACTGGAAAAAAGAACTGAGAATTTTACCCTGGATGCAGTATGAAGAGAAAAAGTGAAAAAGTTGTTCATATCGAGTGCTCTTTGAGAATCATTGTTTCTTAAAATTTTAGTGGATTCTCGTAAAAGATACTAGAGGAATATTGGAACAAAGTGGTCAAAGACCTAATAGCTGAGAAATTTTAATATAAATAAAAATTGACACAGAGGATACTAAAATAAGATTTATGAGTCTAACAAATCTTACTTAAGGAAGATAAAAGGAACCAGAAGAAATCTTTGATGAAACAAAAATGCAAAATATGGTGTGTCAGTATAACTCGAAATACACTATAATGACAGTAAATGTAATAGATTAAATCGCTTTAATAAATATCAGAAATTGTCAGTGTGGATATAAAAAAAAATCAATTATATGCTGCTTACAGGGGACACTGCTACACAAACAACCTAAAACAGAAAATATAAAAAGGAAGAAAAAAAAAAGAAATAGACTAAGCATATATGAAGCAAAAAAAAAAAAAAAATTGCTAGTGCAACAATATCTGTCAAAGTAGAATATGAAGGGGAATCCCTGGGTGGCTCAGCAGTTTAGCGCCTGCCTTTGGCCCAGGGCGCGATTCTGGAGTCCTAGGATCGAGTCCCGTGTCAGGCTCCCAGCTTGGAGCCTGCTTCTCCCTCCTCCTGTGTCTCTGCCTCTCTCTCTCTCTCTCTCTCTCTCTCTGTCATAAATAAATAAATAAAATTTTTTAAAAAGTAGAATATGAAGTCAAAGCATTAATGTGAATAAAGCATATAAGCTATAATTCATGAAAAGGCTCTAGAAATTATAAATTTGTATGTGCCTAATAATATAGACTTAAACTATAAAATACCAAAAGCCAACAGCTACCAAAACTCAGAATTACAAAATAAAAGGGAAAAGCTCATAGAAGCATAATGGCAAAATTTAACACCTCTCTCAGAAGCTACACATTTGGAGAATATATAGAGAATTTGAGTAACATGTTTGACATAATTGTGAGTTTACATATCCTTGCACTCAAAAGAGAATACAACAGAAAATACACATTCTCCTAAAGCATGCATGCAACATTTTAAATATTTATAAAATTAACTGTATACTCTCAATCACAAAGAGTCATAGTTATTCAAACCGTATTATCTGATTACAATGCAGTTTAATTAGAAATTAACTATTACAACTAATAATTAAAATCCTACAGGTTAGAAAAATCTGAAAAAAAAACACAAAAGCTTAAATAATGACTAGGTTAAAAAAGACTTCACAAGGAAAATCATAAACTGTAATGGTATTACCAACAAACTAAAATATGAAAAATAAATTTGTGAGGTATAGCTAAAGCCATACTTAGAAGTTATGAATAGTCTTCAATATATTTACTACAATGAGCTAGCATTTAATCCAAGCAGATAGATGAAGAAATCAAAAGAGTAAGAAAGTTGAAGCAACAGAATTATAAAAACAAAACACAAAGAGCCTAGGAAAAACATTTATGGAGATGATTTTAAAAATCAATTTCTTTGAAAGCTAATAAACTAGGTAAGCCTCTAGAAAGTTTGACTAGATGTGCCCACACATAAATGTATCATCATATAATGGAATACTACTGTTCAGCCACTTGGACTGAGTGAACCAGATCATCAATACAGAGGAATCACAGACAAAATTGCTGAATGATCAGAAATTCTGTTTTTTAGGGACCTCTGGGTGACTCAGTGATTGAACATCTGCCTGCCTTTGGCTCAGGATGTGATCCTGGTCTGGGGATCGAGTCCCGCATCTGGCTGCCTGTGAGGAGCCTGCTTCTCCCCCTGTCTGTGTCTCTGCCTCTCTATCGGTCTCTTATGAATAAATAGAAAATCTTAAAATTTCTGTCGTTTATTTACTTATTCATTAAACAGTGTTTTGTATGTTTACATATACAATTCAATGTGTGCGTTTGTGTGTGCATGGGTATGTGGTAGATATTTATATGATCAAGTTACCTACAACATGTTCTTCATTAGTATGAAGCACATGGTGAAGTGTAAGCATTTTGAAATCTTCCAAGAATTTAAATTGATGTATGTGTGCTTGGAGTTTCTTTCTTTCCCCTTTCTCCTAATCCTACTCTTTCCTTGCCCAGAGATAATTATTATCCTGAGGATGGTGTTGTTTTGTTTTGTTTTGTTTCCCAGCTAGTTTTATACTTTTACATTTTGGAAAACCTTCCATTCTAATAAAGCAGTTTCTCTTTATCCACTTTAAGAAATTACAATTTTCCTTTGGCAATTTGGTTTTTCTACTTGTTTCTTTTATTTGACAAAGGAATGACTTCATTCTTTAAAAGAGCAAGCCAACTAAATTAATACTGACATTGAGGCCCAAGACTATGAAGAAACTAATTTGTTCATAGCACCAGTTATGCAATGGGTGAGTAAAACAAAACAAAACTGGAAAATAGTCACCATCCACTATAAATCTTCAGAGTATGTATTGGCCCATTTGACTAGCATAGAAAGAATTACAGAAAAATATAAAAGGCATTGTTCAGTGCTCTCTGAAAAAAAAAGTTGGTTTCTTGTACTAAGATATATTTCATTCACCAAATTCTTACATGTTGCTCATATAAATAAAAATTGAGTGATATATATATATATATATATATATATATATATATATATATATATATAATTTTATTCATCATGGTAATTGATCCAGACCAGCTATGAGAATTAGTTTCCTTATATTGGTAGCCTCAGAGTAACTTTCTTTCTGGAATAAAGTAAGATAGTCATTCTAAGTACCTTTATTTTACTTTTAGAAATGTTTAACCTTAACTGTATCACTAAGTGCGTATTAACTAATGATTACACACATCTTACTCCCAGGTATGGTAAAGGCCAATATGGGAACACCTAATTGCCTGTCATTCATTCTAGATTACGCAATTAGATCCTTTTGCAGTTTATCAGAGTTCTCAGGATCTTTTCCTCAAAAATAGGAAATGAATTGCTGTTCTCAGAGATATTATGCTTGAGTATCCTGAGGGAAAAACTAACACTTATTAACTATTTCCCTATGTGAGAAATCTCTTCTCTGAGTCACAGTTGACAAATTAGTTCAGTTTCAGCTTTTCTATGCCTCCTTGTATTTCTATATCCTCTTCAATTTCTTTCTTTCTTTCTTTCTTTCTTTCTTTCTTTCTTTCTTTCTTTCTTTCTTTCTTTCTTTCTTTCTTTCTTCAATATCTTCTTTGGTTTAAAAACTCATAGCTGCATTGCCCAGCTATGTTTTTTGCCCCTTTTATTCTGGATTGTTGATATTTAAAAGAAATTTCATACAAACTTGCAATCATTCCCAAATATATCACACCAATATCACTTTTTTTGGTATAATGAATGAAAATAGTATATCCAAGCACATGTGAATCAGCCTGTGAAGTCATATCTAAAACAATTACTCAAACCTATGTCTTATTGTCACCCCCTAAAATTTCATGTGCTGTGTTCTACCTCTTGTTTTAAAACTTGCAGTTTTTACCAGTATCTATAAAATCTCTATACTCGTAGGAAAGTGAACATATTCATCTGTACATTTTTTTGAGTAGACATTTAGCCAGGCTTTAAAAGTAGTATAAAACTAACACAAGATACAGTTGTTTACCACAGGAGTTTGGATTTTCTGGATAATGTATGAGCACATCAGCATAATTCCTGATGGTCAAAGCAGCATATCAGCCAATGTCTAGTAGGGTCAAGTGCTCATGTTTTATAAAGAACAATTAAATTGATATCCGAAAGGCTTTGTGAAATTTCTCGGAGTGGAGAGCCCAAATGGCTAGCCTACTTTGTGTGTGGCAATGCAGAGTCCAAGAAGAGGTGCGAATTATAGTAGAAAAGTGAGTGTGATTTGTTCAAGAGCCAAGGAAATGTCTGAACCAGTTAAGTAAAGGATCTGCACTGGGAAAGAGTGAAGACAATACTAATTACTAGAGCAGGCTGCATTGTGGAGGATCTTAAAGACGACATTTTTTTTTTTTTTCACGAAAAGAGGAAAAAAAACCAAAGATTTATTGAAATCCATTGATGGCTTCTTAGCAGGGAGTGGAATGTTAAACTATGACTTAAAATAAATTTAGAGAAATGTTTATTAATGTTTCAAGGCTCCTTAATTAACGGGGTCACTTCAAAAGGGTCAAATAATGACAAATAAATATGGGGAAAAACTGCGGCATTTGACTTCCAAAAGGAAAATATGAATTTCCCAAAACTATTTGACAAGGGAATCCTTTCAGGGAAAGGGAAAACAATGCATGGATCATATATTCTATATGCTCTGATACCAATCTCAGTCTATACACTGGGATATGTCAGAAATGTACAGTTCTGTAGTTCTAAGTAGCTCACTTGATGTCTAGTTTGATTGTCTGGTACTAGGAAATTGGTCGGTACTCCTGTTGCTGAGGCATCTCTCCATCTCAGTGGCTTTCTATTTCTTCCATACTATTCTGGGAATGATGGAAATACTTTTACTATCTGATCTGTCCATATTGAGGTATAAGAAACTGCGTGGACATAGAGGGCCCCATCTCTCTTAGACATGTCAGCTCGCTATTCTGTGAGGAATTTCTGCTTCCTGTTGGTTTCCATGCAGGAAAAGGTGCAGATATCCCATGTACCTACCTAGTGGTTTTGGGCTTTTCCCATGAGATTGCCACCTAAATCTTCGACTCTATGCCATGAATCATTTTTGTTTCCTAGAAAGCTAAATCTGTAAAACTCATAAGCAACAAAGAACTCCCTTTTCCTCCTATTCCCCTCTTGCTTCTATTCCATGAGGAGGAGATTTAGTTGCCTCTTAAGGCAGCTTAAGACAGGAAGAAGGATGAGGAAGGAATACCTGAGGTAAAAATGAGTTATTATTTCAAATATTTTTCCTACCGTACTTGGAATACCCTTTAGGAAATGCTAGAGTTCAGAACTGAGGATTAAAAGCCAGTGAAGAAGAGGATATGTGTAGTAGTGGTGCTGCCATGAGTTTTATGATGTGTGGTCTCAAGAAATAATGCCTCCTTGTCTTGTGAACCACCATCTTTGCACATCCTCTCCCACATTAACTCTTGAGAAGTCTCTCTTGCTTCTGGGAACTCTTCCTCCACCCTATGAAAGGAGGAGAAGCTACCTTATGGAAGACATGGGGACCAATTGAGAGCCAGCACCAATAGACAGACACCTAGGTTAACTCCAGATGAGCTGCAGGCTAACTGCAAGTGCACAAGTGACCTCAGCTGAGACCAGACCTGCTCAGATGAGCCTCCACTGAAGTGTTATATGAATCATAACCAAATGAAATGGTTGTCTAACTTACTGAGTTATGGAATGATTTTTATTATCCACATAAAAATATACAACACAACACAATACAAAAGTATGTAATATGATAGATATGGTAGGCATTGAAGATAGAGGAGATATTTTGTGGGGAAATATCCTCAATATGAATATATGGGACCCAGGAAAAAAACTTTAAATGGAAATAGCTGGGTCTTGGAAGGGGTTCATTTTTCATTCATTGGAAAAATAAAGAAAAAGGAAGTGTCAAGTGTCATTATGGAGATTCCAGTCTTCAGTGACTTAATAAACTGTAGACATGTAGGTGGATGGTCCCATGCCAGATGGGGACTTGGTATCATTCTGCAGGTGTGCCTTTTTGGAAATCACTATCACTCCCACTGGCTTGGATTCAACAGGTGATTTTTCTGTTACTGATGAAAAAAACAAACAAACCTGTGTCTTATATCAGAATACTATCAGACCTGACACTAGATTCATCTTAATTCATTAAGACATGAATTACACTATAGAAAAAAAATGAAGACATGTCAAAACTATGGAGGGTTGATGATATATGTCTCTAGGTTCTGAATCTAAACTCTGTTTTACAAAATTGGGTGTTGCCAGTTAGCTGCGATTAGCTAGACTCCAATAATACACTAGTCTCAGGGGAACTTCTCCTAGTTCTATTAACTGCTTTATTAGAAATG
This sequence comes from Vulpes vulpes, assembly GCF_048418805.1. Classification (NCBI taxonomy): domain Eukaryota; kingdom Metazoa; phylum Chordata; class Mammalia; order Carnivora; family Canidae; genus Vulpes; species Vulpes vulpes. Next base: position 21,186,973 of record NC_132783.1, read on the forward strand.
TATTTTACATCCATTATCTTATTTAATCTCTAGAACATTTCTAAGATTTAGACATTATTTTCATCCAAATTTTAGGGATGAATAAACTGATAGCAAGCTTGAGGTATAGGCCAAAGGTCATATAGCTGATAAATGGGGGGCACTGGAGTTTGTATTCTGGAGAGGTGGTTTGACATCAAGTCAAGTCCTTTTCTCTCAATGATGCTGATTCTTTTCAACTCATTTTTTTCTTTCCTTTTTAATAATACATTTATTTTTTATTGGTGTTCAATTTGCCAACATAAAGAATAACACCCAGTGCTCATCCCGTCAAGTGCCCCCCTCAGTGCCTGCCACCCAGTCACCCGCACCCCCTGCCCTCCTCCCCTTCCACCACCCCTAGTGCATTTCCCAGAGTTAGGAGTCCTCAACTCATTTTATTTTTTTTATAGTAAATTTATTTTTTATTGGTGTTCAATTTACCAACATACAGAATAACACCCAGTGCTCATCCTGTCAAGTGCCCCCCACAGTGCCCGTCACCCATTCACCCCCACCCCCCACCCTCCTCCCCTTCCACCACCCCTAGTGCGTTTCCCAGGGTTAGGAGTCTTTATGTTCTGTCTCACTTCAACTCATTTTAAAGAGCACTGGAATCCTGTGGTGCCTCAAGAGCCACTGAGCAAAAAGAGGAGGGAGGAGGAATAAAAGCCTCATGCTCGGGTTTCAACCAGAGCACATTTATATATTACAAATAGAAATTCATAATTATGTATTATATGCTTAACTACATATATAATATAATATATATGTGGGATCCATTTAAAATTGTGTTTGAAAATATTCCCCAAAATGGTATCATTCCATGCTATCTCCTAATACTGCTAGAAACCTCTTGAAGTCTATGCTTTTATTGGTCTCCAACAGTGTGAAACCTCCCTTGACCTGTGAGCCAGCCTTCGGAAGAAGGAGCAGCTGAGAATCATTGCCCTGGGGATGCCATGGGCTCCAGAACAGGGGTAAGTATCTGCCAGACCAATGGCAACCTTGCTGTCTGCTTCTGGCTAAAGCCAATTAAATTATTCACAGTACCTGCAGCCTTCTCATTGTTATCACAACTCATTGAATTCTCTCCCAAGAGAGAAGTGATGTCTACTCCAAATATCTTGAGGCAATTTTCAATCAAAAAGTGTACAAGACAAGCCTGTAATGCAAAAAGACCACAAAGGGGTGCTCTTTTTCATATGGCATAGCTATAAGTCACATTTTGTTTATAAATCTTGGATCTAACCATTAATATGAAAGACTTCTAAGAAGAATTCAGAGTTGATAAAATATAGAGAGACCAGAGTTCTCTAACAAAAATAACATAGAGTGATACTTTCTGGTGTACTTTGGGTACAGATTTGAAGTAATTATCATCAGTGGGCTATAGTTCTAACTTTTGGCCTATTTTTACAGCTAATATTGTGATACTAATAGTTACATCTTTAAAACTACAATAGTTTTCAAAGTAACCCAATTCATTAAAATTTACCTCTCTTTTAAAATTTTGTTTCCAGTAGATATTGGGTTGTAACCTCTGTATAATATCTTATTAAACTGTATAAAACATAGGCAAAACTTTATGAAATCCATTTCTTTTTTTAATAAATTAATTTTTATTGGTGTTCAATTTACCATCATACACAATAACACCCAGTTCTCATCCCATCAAGTGCCCCCCTCAGTGCCCGTCACCCATTTCCCTCCACCCCCCGCCCTCCTCCCCTTCCACCACCCCTAGTTCGTTTCCCAGAGTTAGGAGTCTTTATGTTCTGTCTCCCTTCCTGATATTTCCCGGACATTTCTTCTCCCTTCCTTTATATTCCCTTTCACTATTATTCATATTCCCCAAATGAATGAGAACATACACTGTTTGTCCTTCTCCGATTAACCTACTGCACTCAGCATAATACACTCCAATTCCATCCACGTTGAAGCAAATGGTGGGTATTTGTCGTTTCTAATGACTGAGGAATATTCCATTGTATATATACATAAACCACATCTTCTTTATCCATTCATCTTTTGAGGGACACTGAGGCTCCTTCCACAGTTTGGCTATTGTGGACATTGCTGCTAGAAACATCGGGGTGCAGGTGTCCCAGCGTTTCATTGCATCTGTATCTTTGGGGTAAATCCCAGCAGTGCAATTGCTGGGTCGTAGGGCAGATCTATTTTTAACTCTTTGAGGAACCTCCACACAGTTTTCCAGAGTGGCTGCACCATTTCACATTCCCACCAACAGTGCAGGAGGGTCCCCCTTTCTCCACATCCTCTCCAACATTTGTGGTTTCCTGCTTTGTTAATTTTCCCCATTCTCACTGGTGTGAGGTGGGATCTCATTGTGGTTTTGATTTATCTTTCCCTGATGGCAAATGATACAGAGCACGTTCTCATCTGCATGATTGCCATGTCTATGTCTTCCTAGGTGAGATTTCTGTTCATGTCTTTTACCCGTTTCATGATTGGATTGTTTGTTTCTTTGCTGTGGAGCTTAATAAGTTTTTTATAGATCTTGGAAACTAGCCCTTTATCTGATACATCATTTGCAAATATTTTCTCCCATTCTGTAGGTTGTCTTTTAGTTTTGTTGACTGTATCCTTTGCTGTGCAAAAGCTTCTTATCTTGATGAAGTCCCAATAGTTCATTTTTGCTTTTGTGTCCTTTGCCTTCATGGATACATCTTGCAAGAAGTTACTGTGGCCGACTTCAAAAAGGGTGTTGCCTGTGTTCTCTAGGATTTTGATGGACTCTTGTCTCACATTTAGATCTCTCATCCATTTTGAGTTTACCTTTGTGTACGGTGAAAGAGAGTGGTCTAGTTTCATTCTTCTGCATGTGGTTGTCCAATTTTCCCAGCCCCATTTATTGAAGAGACTGTCTTTCTTCCAATGGATAGTCTTCCCTCCTTTATCGAATATTAGTTGACCATAAAGTTCAGGGTCCACTTCTGGATTGTCTATTCTGTTCCATTGATCTATGTGTCTGTTTCTGTGCCACTACCACACTGTCTTGATGACCACAGCTTTGTAGTCCAACCTGAAATCTGGAATTGTGATGCCCCCAGCTATGGTATTCTTTTTTACAATTCTCCTGGCTATTTGGGGTCTTTTCTGATTCCACACAAATCTTAAAATAATTTGTTCTAACTCTCTGAAGAAAGTCCATGGTATTTTGATAGGGATTGCATTAAACGTGTAAATTGCCCTGGGTAACATTGACATTTTGACAATATTAATTCTGCCAATCCATGAGCATGGACTATTTTTCATCTCTTTGTGCCTTACTCAATTTCTTTCAGATGTGTTCTATAGTTTTGAGAGTATAGATCCTTTACCTCTTTGGTTAGGTTAATTCCTAGGTATCTCATGCTTTTGGGTGCAATTGTAAATGGGATTGACTCCTTAATTTCTCTTTCTTCAGTCTCATTGTTAGTGGATAGAAATGCCATTGATTTCTGGGCATTGATTTTGTATCCTGCCACACTACCAAATTCCTGTTTGAGTTCTAGCAATCTTGGGGTGGAGGCTTTTGGGTTTTCTATGTAGAGTATCATGTCATCGGCGAAGAGGGATAGTTTGACTTCTTCTTTGCCAATTTGTATGCCTTTAATGTCTTTTTGTTGTCTGATTGCTGAGGCGAGGACTTCCAGTACTATGTTCAATAGCAGTGGTGAGAGTGGACATCCCTGTCTTGTTGCTGATGTTAGGGGAAAGGTTCCCAGTGGTTCCCCATTGAGAATGATATTTGCTGTGGGCTTTTCGTAGATGGCTTTTAAGATGTCGAGGAAAGTTCCCTCTATCCCAACCCTCTGAAGTGTTTTGATCAGGAATGGACGCTGTATTTTGTCAAATGCTTTCTCTGCATCTAATGAGAGGATCATATGGTTCTTGGTTTTTCTCTTGCTGATATGATGAATCACATTGTTTGTTTTACAACTGTTGAACCAGCCTTGTGTCGCGGGGATAAATCCTACTTGGTCATGGTGAATAATTTTCTTAATGAACTATTGGCTAGTATCTTGTTGAGAATTTTTGCATCCACGTTCATCAGGGATATTGGTCTGTAATTCTCCTTTTTGGTGGGGTCTTTGTCTGGTTTCGGAATTAAGGTGATGCTGGCCTCATAGAACGAATTTGGAAGTACTCCATCTCCTTCTATCTTTCCAAAAAGCTTTAGTAGAATAGGTATGATTTCTTCTTTCAACGTTTGATAGAATTCCCCTGGGAAACCATCTGGCCCTGGACTCTTGTGTCTTGGGAGGTTTTTGTTGACTGCTTCAATTTCCTCCCTGGTTATTGGCCTGTTCAGATTTTCTATTTCTTCCTGCTCCAGTTTTGGTAGTTTGTGGCTTTCCAGGAATGTGTCCATTTCTCCTAGATTGCTCAATTTACTGGCGTAGAGCTGTTCATAATATGTTTTTAAAATCGTTTGTATTTCCTTGGTGTTGGTAGTGACCTCTCCTTTCTCATTCATGATTTTATTAATTTGAGTCTTCTTTCTCTTCTTTTTAATAAGGCTGGCTAATGGTTTATCTATCTTATTAATTCCTTCAAAGAACCAACTCCTGGTTCTGTTGATCTGTTCCTCAGTTCTTTTGGTCTCGATTTCATTTAGTTCTGCTCTAATTTTAATTAACGCTTCTTCTGCAGGGCGTGGGGTCCATTTGCTGCTTTTTCTCTAGCTCCTTTATGTGTAAGGTGAGCTTTTGTATTTGAGTTATTTTCAGTTTTTGAATGGATCCTTGTGTTGTGATGTATTTCCCCCTCAGGGCTGCTTTTGCTGCATCCCAAAGATTTTGAATGGTTGTATCTTTATTCTCATTAGTTTCCATGAATCTTTTTAATTCTTCCTTAATTTCCTGGTTGACCTTTTCATCTTTTAGCAGGATGTTCCTTAACCTCCACGTGATTGTGGTCCTTCCAAACTTCTTGTTGTGATTAAGTTCTAATTTCAAGGCATTATGATCTGAGAATATACAGGGAACTATCCCGATCTTTTCGTATCGGTTCAGACCCGATTTGTGACCCAGTATGTGTCTATTCTGGAGAAAGTTCCATGTGCACTTGAGAAGAATGTGTATTCAGTTGAGTTTGGATGTAAAGTTCTATAGATATCTGTGAAATCCATCTGGTCCCATGTATCATTTAAAGCTCTCATTTCTTTGGAGATGTTGTGCTTAGAAGACCTATTGAGGGTAGAAAGAGCTAGATTGAAGTCACGAAGTTTAAGTGCATTATTATCTAAGTATTTCTTCACTTTGGTTATTAATTGATTTAAATATTTGGCAGCTCCCACATTCGGGGCATATATATTGAGGATTGTTAAGTCCTCTTGTTGGATAGATCCTTTGAGTATGATATAGGGTCCCTCTTCATCTCTCACTATAGTGTTTGGGGTAAATTTTAATTTATCTGATATGAGGATGGCTACCCGTGCTTTCTTTTGAGGAGCATTTGAATCGTAAATGGTTCTCCAACCTTTTATTTTCAGGTTGTAGGTGTCCTTCTGTCTAAAATGAGTCTCTTGTAGACAGCAAATAGACGGGTCCTGCTTCTTTATCCAGTCTGAAACCCTGCGCCTTTTAATGGGGTCATTAAGCCCGTTTACGTTCAGAGTTACTATTGACAGATATGAGTTTAGTGTCATCATGATATCTATTCAGTCCTTGTTTTTGTGGATTGTTCCACTGAACTTCTTCTTAAAGGGGAATATTAAGAGTCCCCCTTAAAATTTCCTGCAGAGCTGGTTTGGAGGTCACGTATTCTTTCAGTTCCTGCCTGTCTTGGAAGCTCTTTATCTCTACTTCCATTTTGAATGAGAGCCTTGCTAGATGAAGTATTCTTGGTTGCATGTTCTTCTCATTTAGGACCCTGAATATATCCTGCCAGCCCTTTCTGGCCTTCCAGGTGTCTGTGGAGAGGTCTGCTGTCACCCTAATATTTCTTCCCATAAAAGTCAGGGATTTCTTGTCCCTTGCTGCTTTAAGGATCTTCTCTTTATCTTTGGAATTTGCAAGCTTAACTATTAAATGTCGAGGTGTTGAATGGTTTTTATTGATTTTAGCGGGGGGGGGGTCTCTCTATTTCCTGGATCTGAATGCCTGTTTCCCTTCCCAGATTAGGAAAGTTTTCAGCTAGGATTTGTTCAAATACATATTCTGGACCTCTGTTCCTTATGGCGCCCTCGGGAATCCCAATTAAACGTAGGTTTTTCTTCCTCAGGCTGTTGTTTATTTCCCTTAATCTGTCTTCATGGTCTGTTAATTGTCTGTCTCTTTTTTCCTCAGTTTCCGTCTTTGCCATCATCTTGTCTTCTATGTCACTCACTCGTTCTTCCACTTCGTTAACCCTCGTCGTTAGGACTTCTAGCGTGGATTGCATCTCATTGAATTGATTTTTAATTTCTGCCTGATTGGATCTAAATTCTGCAGTCATGAAGTCTCTTGAGTCCTTTATGCTTTTTTCTAGAGCCACTAGTAGCTGTATAATAGTGCTTCTGAATTGGCTTTCTGACATTGAATTGTAATCCAGAGTTTGTAACTCTGTTGGAGAGAGGAGTGTTTCTGATTCTTTCTTTTGAGGTGAGGTTTTCCTTCTAGTCATTTTGCTCAGTGCAGACTGGCCAAAAACAAGTTGTATTGGGAAAAAGAGAAAAAGAGAGAGAGAGAGAAGGAAAAAAAAAGAGAAAAAGGAAAAAGAGAAAGGAGAAAAAAGGGGAAAAAAGAAAAAGAGAAAGAAAAAGAAAGAAAGGTGAAAAAAAGGGGTGGGGGAAGCAATCAGAAATCAAAAAGAGAGAAAAAAACACAAAACAAAACAAAAAATACAAAAAACACGGGGGAGTATCTTCTGATTCTGTATCCTTTAAGTCCCTTGACTTCCCCTGGAACTGGTCCTTCTAGCTGGTCTTCTTGGGGAGGGGCCTGTTGTGCTGATTTTCAGGTGTTAGCACTTGGGGGAGCTGCTCTGCCCCCTGCCTGGTGGAGGGCTCAGTGGGGGTTGTTTACCCGTGAGGCCCCAGGAGGAACAGCCACAGTGGGGTGGCAGCTCAGGATACCTGGATTCGGCCCCGCAGTAACTCCGGGGCTCTCTGTCTGCAGGGCCTGGAGGCCCCGGGGCAGGGCCGCTGATCTGCTCAGCTCCTGGCAGGAGCGTCCTTGCTCTCCTGGGCCCTCCCGGCCTCTTCCTGTCCCTGGGGGAGGCCGGATTCTGGGCTGTGTCCTGGCGCCCTGTGCTTTGGCGCCTGCGCCCTTGGATTCGTGCTCCAGGCCATGCAGCCCTCTCCACGGAGCCGCCCCCCCGAGACCCTCTGAGCTGCTCCGGTCCCGCCGTGTTTGCTACAGCCCTTAGGGATCTCAGCGCACTCTCCTTGGTGCGCCGCAGGTGCCTGTTTGTGTCCCAGGGAGCCCGAGGGCATCCCCGCCTTCCTGGGTCCTGCTCTAACTCCCTAAGGGTGCCTTTCCACGGGGAAGGTTGGTGCAGCTCCTGCTTCTCCGGGACGGGGCTCTCCTGTCCTGGGGACAGTTGCCCTGGCCTCAGCCCGGCTGCTCGCAGGGCCGCTCCCTCTTGGAGGCCTTTTGTTTCTTTATTTCTTTTTCCCCATCTTCCTACCTTGAGAGAAGCGTGAACTCTTCTCACTGTAGCATTCCAGCTGGTCTCTCTTTAAATCTCAGGCAGAATTCGTACATTTTCAGATTGATTTGAAGGTTATCTAGGTAATTTGGTGGGGACAGGATATTGGGGACCCTACTCTTCCGCCATCTTGCCCCTCCTCCATGAAATCCATTTCTTAAATGAGGAAGTATCTGAGTTGGAACGTGGAGAATCTTGTGGGGTTTTTTTCTATTTTGTTTTTTTTTTTGTTTGTTTGTTTTTGTTTTTGAGGAAAAACTCACATGGCTGGAGAGAACTGGAGAGAAAACATGTCTGTCTGTATAACTGCAGTCCCTCCTTATGTCTTGCTTTGCCTAATGCTGGCTGTCGTCGTGAGCTTGGGGTAAAGCTGTCATCTTATTAGACAGTGTTATGACCAGAGGAGCTCATTGTGTTATGAGGAAGCCATGACTTTGCCTATGTTTACAAGCTCCACCCCCCATCACAGATCAGGTTGAGAGTTGAACCTTGGCTTGTCAAACTCCAGAGCCCTGGTTCTTTTCTATCTTATCACACCACTCTTCTCTCTCTTTTGTGTAGTCAGTCTAGTATGTAATCTCCTGGACGGGAAGAAAGCGACTCAACTGCTCTCTGTTTCACACTTTAACAACACCCCTTCCCATATTCCACCAGCGTAGGATAATGAACTCTGCCATTCCAAGGAAGCCTATGAGGATGCGCACTTTTCAGAACTGAACCAGTTTACTACTACACATTTCAGATTCAAAGCATGGATTCTAAACCCCAAGGGACACAAATGAGAACTCTCTTACCTTTTTTATAAAGTTGTTTATCAATTCAAAGCTGGAGGAATTAGGTGGACAAAGAATGCATGGGGCTCTACTCTCTGATAAATTAAAATCTGTCATCTGATTGGATGAGGATTGTTGCTCAATGTTGTATAACACTCCAAAAAGGCATCACAAGAGAACAGCATTCGCTTTTGGCAGCTGGGCTAGAAGCCTAAAGTCAGACAGATGCACTTTTGAATAAGGCAAGTCATTGCACTTAGGAAGCTGGAAGTATAGAGACGGAGAACAGAGAATATCATTCTAGATCTAGTACACAACGCGTTGTAGCAGAGTTCCAGGCATTAATGTATACAAAAAAAAGTTACACTGAATTCAATTTCTGAGCCAACCCACTCCGGTTAAAGGTTTGATAAGCTTATGGTTATACTTCTGGCTACTGATGCTCTAGCATCTCTCTTAGGCCACTGAGTTTTGTCTACTAGTTTCATATATTCAGATTGTGTACAATGGTAAAGGATTCTACATTAATAAGGTCAGGTGAAGAGCAAAAATAGCCATAACACATGCCTGTATTCTGAAACATGCCTCCATGGGTATGTAGAATTGAAACTCTTTGGCATTGATCATTATTTTAGTGGACAGAGTGGCAAAAATTAAGCCAATATTTTCCTAATAGTATATTGGCTATACTTCAGATACATGACCAGAGTCGAGTAATTATAGCATCATTACCTTTGGGCTACATTTATTTTCTCCTCCTCAGTCGATTCATCAATAACACCAAGCCATTTATCATAGAGGTCGAATGAAAACATACCTCCTTGGATATTTTGAAAAAAATCCTTATGGTTATAAAAAATATAAACACACAATAGAAAATATATGTTGGAAGTATTACAGAGAAAACAGTTGAAAACTTCAGTTAAGTCCCTACTTCCTTCATAGATACCCAAACTGTGTCCCACACGGAGCTCAGCTCTGACTCTCCATTGATGTGCACATTCGAAAGCAGGTGTAGATTTTCTCCAACAAAAACGAAAGCTTCAAAGCAGAGCCTAGGCTTTAGTGGAAATAAAGACAAAGCTCCGTTCTATCATATGGCACTTACTCTTTTGTGTGCTTTTTTGCAAACTACTACAAAAGCTGCTCTCATAATTGCCTCACTCTTCCTTTCCTTTACTGTATAAAATAGACAGTCTAATGGCAAACTCATGATGGTCCTGAGGATATATTAATTTCTAGTGGAGACCAATTATCCAGATAGTTTGACATGATACTATTCAGGCCAAGGTTGCAGAGACTGATTCTCCACAAAGATTAGACAGCTTTAAGAAGGGAAAACTTTAGAAAGGTCTAAGAACCTACGCACACGTGGACACCATATAATCTGTGCTTGTAACATGGAAATAGAAAGGACCCTACTAAGTCTTGGTAGAAAAGTCAATTCCATGTGTGCACATTAAAGAGGACAACACTTATCCTGCGATTCGGGTACGTAATGTATCATCATTCTTTCCCCTGTCTCTTGATGGCTATATATATTTTTTTACTGGTGTGTTTTACTGTTGCCCAGTGTAGTAGTGGTCAGGGACTATTGCTATTTATCATAGAGTTGAACAGTAATGGGGGACAAGGAAATTCCAAAGGTGAAAAAGAAGGATGAAATATGACCTTGATTCTAAGAGTGTCATCATTACTGCATTAACATCCCTTTGTTTAGAGCTGTTAGGTGCCAAGGTAGATGGATTAAATTGTCTGTTCTAATTCTCACTTCTTTCTCCATTTCCCTTTCAGAAATAGAGCTGGATATCTGTGATTTAGCTGTATAATTTCGAAACTAATCTATTTCTTGGTTGATCTATAGAATTTTCAGAATTCCAAACTACTTTTCTCTGTTGCACCTACTCCAAAAGTTAGATTTATCAAAAGAGGCATGTAGCAAGAGCTGGTTACCATGTTGTTATAACCTTGCGTGGTGGGCTAGACATCACAAATATTAACCAAAGGATGCTTAGGATGTGGTGAAAGGAGGCACAATTGGCAAAATCCTTCCTCCATGACTTACAAAGTATAAGGCATTAAGAGACAGGAGAGAATGATGGTTAAGAATGATTTGGTCACCTCACTGAGCCTTTTTGGATTCCTCATAAAGTAAACACTTGCTTACTATTGTAAACTTCTATACCAATTTTCAAATGTTTCATATTATTTTCCTTTTGGAAACTGCCTTCATTAGGAGGGTGGTGAGGAAGTCATCAAAAGCAGGATGTTTGCTTTGGTAAACATTATGTATGTGCCAGTGGATATTTTGAAATTTATTATTATTACTAGTAGTCATATTAGTATTAGTATTTTTAAGGGGTCTTCAGGTGGGCGGTGTGTGGTGAAAACAAAGTATTTCTAATCTATGTGGCTTTTAACCCCTACAGTATCTTCCTTAAATTTTCATTTCATGAAGTGTTTTCCAGTGTGTCAAGTTCTTAATCAGTTATGCCTATGATGGTTCTTGGGAAATCTTAATGAAAGACACCAATCAAACCTTGAGTTACTCATGTGTGGATAAGGCTAGAACTTTCCCGACCTTTAAAACAGATGCTACCACAATAACATTCACTGTCAAAGTTCACTCTGTCCCCAGAATTTAGTTTCCTTTATGATTCTGTATGAATTTATATGGGCTGATTTTCTGAAGATGCCTTCTGTGAGTGGTCCTTTCTGATTGATAAGAAAGCATATCCTGTAGGAAAAAAGAAGGGTATATGGCATGTCATATGCCAATCCCAGAGCAAAAGCTTGCTTCCTTTGGGAAAGAGGTAGGGAATGTGATGGTATACGGTTTTAGAGCTGGAAAGACTAAATTCAATTTAGATTCTTTAGTCAATGTCTCTCTATAGTTTCTACCCAAAAGTCCACCTTACACTCATACACTGAAACATTGTAATCACTTACTTTAATCAGATTTTTTCATTGAATTTACCCTTTTAAACAAACTTCCATGTTTCAAGGCCTTTGTGGAATCCTCGCCTGTCTCCTACTTTGCCAGTCTTTTCTCCTTATTCCCTTCCATAGATGCTCTTCCCCCAAGTATGGAATACTTTTTGCCATACTCATTTCCCATTTGTTGATTCCCCTTAAGTGATTACATCCTCCATTCCTACTACCTCTATTTCCTTTCCTTTTCAAACCAAGCTCAAATGCTCTCTTATTCTCTTATTACATTCCCTTCATGAGTCTTTCACTGTCCTTTGATCTATCTTCATGTCCTCTCCCTGTGGTGTAGAACGATAATAAGGGCTGGAGTCAGAAAGACCAAGGGATTGGAAACCTATTATGCTTCTTATTGTGTGACCTGGGGCACATGCAAACTGTTCTGAATACCTTTCTAACTTTCTAACTCATTTGTAAAGTGTGGAGGACAGTAGTTCTAGCTACCCCCTAAAACTGCTGTGATGCAAGGACTGGGGTAGTAGGTAGCATGTAACTAACATGGTAAATTTCTCCACATCTAGCATAACATTCCCAAATCTAGTGTAGCCCTTGCAGAGGTACTGGGTATTCAGTAAATTTCCACACTAACAATTCAGTACACCAATTTGAGATAACACAGGCCAAACTCTGTGGCTTTCATTAAGCATATTCTGTTAGAATTAATGGACTCATATTTGCCACAGGATGCATCTTTATGCTTAGGTAAGATGTTTTCTAGTGTTAGATTAAGTAGACTCAGTTGAAGGAGACCTGAGACTACTGTGAATTCAGGAAGACAATGGCAGAATGTGAAGATGATTCATGCACACAGAGTCCATTTTGACTGATCTTAACAGGCCTACATGGTCTCTGTGCAAACAAGTGGAATGGACAAAAAGTTGTCCTGCTGTATTGGCCTCATGACTCTGCAGTGGCTAAATCAAATGACACTATCAATGCTCCTCAGCCACAGCCAGGGGCTGTCTAATAATTTCCACATTTGAGGGTAGGTTTGTATGAAAACACTTGGCCTCTCCAAGTTCCTTCTCCTCAGGAAGGCAATAAAAGACCAAACTGAGACCTACCAGAATTGGAAAGGGCAAGTTGTCATTATCACAGATATCTGTGAGGGAAAATCCAAAGAGCTGTCCTGGTTTTGCAGATGGTGCAGTTGTGCACTGGTTGTTCTTGCAAGTGCCAGCACACCGCCAAAATGCCGAGTTTCTGAAAGCACTGCTTTTCATGGTCTTGTGGCCTGTATCTAAGGAAGAAGGTTGATTAGTGTATTTTAATTCACTTAGCCTTATTTTCACCATGGCCATTATACAGCATGTCATCTAGTGTAAATGTCCCCAGGATGATTAATTAATGGGGTCACTTCAAAAGGGTCAAGTAATGTCAAATAAATATGGAAAAAAATTGGGGCATTTGACTTTCAAAGGGAAAGTATGAATTTTCCAAACCTATTTGACAGGGGAACTCTTTCTGGGAATGGGAAAACAATCCTTGGATCGTATATTCTATATGCACTGATAGCAATCTCTGTCTATACACTGGCATATGTAAGAAATGTACAATTCTGTAGTTCTAAATAGCTCACTTGATGTCTAGTTTGATAATCTGTTCCAAGATTGCTGGAGATTTAGGATTTCTTAATTGCCCTCATGAGTGTGTCTATGTTCTAGAGTCTTTTGGTGCTGTGGAGGCTGTAAAATAGTGAAGTGGCACTTATCTGGTTGCTCTGTGTCATTGATGTATACTAATAGCCGCTGAGGTGTCCAAACTGCTATCTGACCATGGGAAATTGGTCTGTGTGACTGTTGCTGAGGCATGTCTTTCAATCGCAGTGGCTCTCTATTTCTTCCATACTATTCTGGGACTGATCGAAATACATTTACTAACTGATCTGTTCCATGTTGAGGTATAAGGAATTCTGCATGGACATAGAGGGCCATCTTTCTTAGACATGTCAGCTCGCTATTCTGTGAGGAATTTCTGCTTCCTTTTGGTTTCCATCCAGGAAATGGTGCAGATATCCCATGTACCTAACCTAGTGGGTTTGGGCTTTTCCTGTGAGATTGCCACAGAAACCTTTTACTCTATGCCATGATCATTTTTGTTTCCTAGAAAGTTAATCTGTAAAACTGATAAGCAACATGGACCTCCCTTTTCCTAATATTCTCCTGTTGCTTTATTCCCTGAGAATGTGATTAGTTGCCTAAGGCAGCTTAAGACAGGAAGATGGATGAGGGAAAGACCTGCGGTAAGAAATGAGTTTTTATTTCTAAGACATTTCCAACCATACTTGGAATATCCCTTAGGAAATTCTGGGGTACAGAACTGAGGATTAAAAGGCAGTAAAGGAAAGGATATGTGTAGTAGTGGTGCTGCCGTGAGTTTTTTGATGTGTGCTCTTAAGTAATAATGCCTCCTTGTCTTGTGAACCACCATCTTTGGCATGGTCCTTTGCACATCCTCTCCCACATTAACTCTTGAGAAGTCTCTCTTGCTTCTGGGAGCTCTTCCTCCACCTTATGAAAAGAGGAAAAGCTACCTTATGGAAGACATAGGGACCAATTGAGTTCCAGCACCAATAGACAGACACCTACGTTAGCTCCAGATGAGCTCCAGGCTAACTGCAAGTGCACAAGTGACCTCAACTGAGACCAGAACTGCTCAGATGAGCCTCCACTGAAGTGTTATATGAATCAGAACCAAATTAAATGGTTGTCTTACCTACTGAGTTACGGAATCATTTTTATTATCCATGTAAAAATATACAGCACAACACAACACAGTACAATACAGTACAATACAATACAATACAAAAAGTATGTAATAGGATATGGTAGGCATTGAAGATAGAGAAGATATTTTGTGGGAAGTTTTCCTCAATATCAACATATGGGACCAAGGAAAAAAATTTAAATGGAAATAGCAGGGTCTTGGAAGGGGCTCGTTTATCATCACTGGAAAAATAAAGAAAGAGGAAGTGTCAAGTGCCGTTATGGAGTATCCAGTCTTCAGTGACTTAGTAAACTGTAGACATATAGGTGGATGGACCCATGCCAGATCGGGATTTGGTATCATTGGGCAGTTGTGCCTTTTTGAAATTTACTGTTCTTCTTACTGGCTGGATTCAACAGTTTGTGTTTCTGTCACAGATGAAATGAAAAACAAACACTTGATTTATACCAGCGAATTCTCAGACATGACACTAGACTCATCTTAATTCCTGATGACATGGATTACCCTAAAGATTACCTCAACACAATGTGGTATATGTCGTAAAAAGAAGACATATCAAAACTATGGAGGAATCGATGATATGGGTCTCCAGGTTCTGAATCTAAACTCTGTTTTATAAATGTGGTGTTGCCAGTGAGCTGTGTTTAACTAGGCTCCAATAATACTAACACTAGTCTCAGGGGAACTTCTCCTAGTTCTATTAGTTGGCTTTTTAGAAATGTGTTTTACATCCTTTATCTTATTGAATCTTGACAAAATTTCTAAGATTTGGACATTATGTTTTTCCACATTTTGGGCATAAATAAAGTGATACTGAGCTGGACTAATTGGCCAAAGGTCATATAGCTGACAAATGGGGGCACTGGAGTTTGTACTCTGTAGAGGTGGTTTGACATCAAGTCAAGTCCTTTTCTATCAGTGTTGCTGGTTCTTTTCAACTCATTTTAAAGAGCACTGAATTTCTGAATGCCTCATGAGCCACTGAGGAAAAAGAGGAGGGAGGAGGAATAAAAGCCCCATGCTCTGGTTTCAACCAGAGCACATTTATATATTATAAATTGAAATACACAGTTATGTATTATATGCTTAACAACATATATAATATAATATATATGTGGGATCCATTTAAAATTGTGCTCAAAAAAATTCCCTAAAACTGTATCATTCCATGCTATCTCCTAATACTGCTAGAAACTTCTTGAAGTTTCTATGCTTTTATTGGTCTCCAACAGTGTGAAACCTCCCTTGACCTGTGAGCCAGCCTTCGGAAGAAGGAGCAGCTGAGAATCATTGCCCTGGGGATGCCCTGGGCTCCAGAACAGGGGTAAGTATCTGCCAGACCAATGGCAACCTTGCTGTCTGCTTCTGGCTAAAGCCAATTAAATTATTCACAGTACCTGCGGCCTTCTCATTGTTATCACAACCCATTGAATTCTCTCCCAAGAGAGAAGTGATGTCTACTCCAAATATCTTGAGGCAATTTTCAATCAAAAAGTGTACAAGAGAAACCTGTAATGAAAAGGACCACAAAGGGGTGTTCTTTTTCATATGGCATAGCTATAAGTCATAATAGTCATAGCTATTAAACTAGGCCACAAATTATAACTTTAGCCCACTGACTAGTACTATTTTAAAATCTATACCCAAAGTACAACGGAAAGTATCACTCTATGTTATTTTTCTTTGGGAACTCTGCTTTCTGTATATTTTTATTAACACATCACAATTAACATTGTGATACCTATGGTTACATCATTAAAACTAAGATAGTTTTTGAAGTAACCTAATTTGTTAAACTTTACTTATTTTTTTAAATTTTGTTTCCAATACATATTGGGTTATAACTTCTGTATAATATCTAATTAAAATGTATAAAGCATAGAGAAAAACTTATGAAATCAATTTCTTAAATGAGGAAGTATCTTAGTGGAATTTGGAGATTCCTGAGGGTTTCTTTGTATTTGTTTTTTGTTTTTTGTTTTTTGTTTTTTGTTTTTTTTGAGGAAAAACTCACATGGCTGGAGAGAAAACATGTCTGTCTGTATAACTGCAGTCCCTCCTCATGTCTTCCTTTGTCTAATGCTGTCTCTCGGCATGTGCTTGGGGAAAAGCAGTCATCTTATTAGACATCTGTGGCTCCATTAGGATGTTCTGGAATATTCTAGTAGTTTCTGTCTGATGTAACAGAGGCAAAACAGTAGCCATGTATTTTTCTAAATGAGCCACAACTTACAGAGGAAGGTCAATGTGTTTGGAGCCATGGGTACTCATAGTGCCCGATCCACCTAGGATGTGCCAGTACTGACTAGAGGACCTAGGTGTTGTTAACATTGTGTTATCAGGAATCCATGGCTTTGCCCAAAATCCATGGCTTTTGCCTTTACAAGCTCCCCCACCCCTCAAAGATCAGGCTGAGAGTTTAACCTTGGCATGTCAAACTCCAAAGCCCAGGTTCTTTTCAATCATATCACACCACTCTTCTCTCTTGTTTATTTAGGTAGTGTAGTATTGAACCTCCTGGATGGGAAGAAAGCGACTCAACTGCTCTGCGTTTCACACTTTAACAACATCCCTTCCCATATTCCACCAGAGTAGGATAACGAACTCTGCCATTCCAAGGAAGCCTATGAAGTTGTGCACATTTAAGAACTGATCCATCCAGTTCACTACTACACATTTCAGATTCAAAGCATGGATTCTAAACCTCAAGGGACAGAAATGAGAGCTCTCTTACCTTTTTTATAAAGTTGTTTATCAACTCAAAGCTGGAGGAATTAGGTGGACAAAGAATGCATGGCGCTATACTCTGTGATAAATTATAAACTGTCATCTGATTGGATGAGGATTGTTGCTCAATATTGTATAACACTCCAAAAAGGCATCACAAGAGAACAGCATTCGCTTTTGGCAGCTGGGCTAGAAGCCTAAAGTCAGAAAGATGCACTTTTGAATAAGGCAAGTCTTTGCACTTAGGAAGCTGGAAGTATAGAGATGGAGAACAGAGGACATCTTTCTAGATCTAGTTCACAACCTGCTGTAGCAGAGTTCCAGGCATGAATGTATACAAAAATGTTTCACCGAATTCGATTTCTGAGCTAACCCACTCTCGTTAAATGTTTGACAAATGTAAGATTATACCACGGGCTGTTGATGCTCTAGGATCTCTCTTAGGCCACTGAATTTTGTCTACCAGTTTCATATATTCAGAAGGTGTACAATGGCTAAGGAGTCCACATTAATAATGCTCTTCAGGCGAAGAGCATTAATAGCCATAAGGCATGCCTGTATTCTGAAACATGCGTCCATGGGTCTGAAGAATTGAAACTCTTTGGCTTTGATCATTACTGTAGTGAACAAAGTGGCAAATGTAAGCCAATATTTTCCTAAAAGTATATTGCCTGTATTTCTGAGACATGACCAGAGTAGAGTAATTATTGCATCATTACCTCTGGGCTGCATTTATTTTCTCCTCCTCAGTCACTTCATCAAAAACACCAAGCCATTTATCCTAGAGGTCAGATAAAAGTAAACTTCCTTGGATATTTAGAAGAAAATACTATGTAGATAACAAAAATACACACACACACACACACACACACACACATATTGGAAATATTACAGAGAAAACACTTAGTTGAAAACTTCAGTTAAGTCCCTACTTCTTTCATAGATACCCAAACTGTGACCCACACGGAGCTCAGCTCTGACTCTCCATCGATGTGCACATGCGAAAGAAGGTGTGTGGATTTTCTCCAACAAAAACGAAAGCTTCAAAGCAGAGCCTAAGCTTTAGTGGAAATGAAGACAAAGCTCCGTTCTATCATATGGCACTTACTCTTTTGTGTGCTTTTTTGCAAACTACTAAAAAAATACTCTCATAATTGCATCATTCTTCCTTTCAATCACTGTATCAAATAGTCTAATGGCAAACTCATGATGGTCCTGAGGATATATTAATTTCTAGTGTAGGCCAATTCTCCAGATAGTTTGACATGATACTATTCAGGCCAAGGTTGCAGAGTCTGATTCTCCACAAAGATTAGTCAACTTTAGGAAGGGAAAACTTTAGAAATGTCTAAGAACTCTACACACACTTGGTCACCATCTTCCTAGTCTGTGCTTATAACACAGAAATAGAAAAGACCTGACTAAGTCTTGCTAGAAAAGTCAATTCCATGTGTGCAGCTTAAAGAGGGCAACACTTACCATGCTATGCAAGTACTTAATGTATCATCATTCTTTCCCCTTTCTCTTGGTGTCTATACATATATTTACTGGTGTGTTTTATTATAGCCCAGTGTAGTAGTGGTCAGAGACTATTGCTATCTATCATAGAGTTAAACAGTAATGGGGGACAAGGAAGGACCAAATATGACCTTGGTTCTAAGAGTGTCATCATTATTGCCTTAACATAGTTTTGTTCAGAGTTGTTAGCAAGTGCCAAGGTAGATGGATTAAATTGTTTGTTCTAGTTCTCACTTCTTTCTCCATTTCCCTTTTAGGAATATAACTGGATATCTGTGAATTAGCTGTATAATTTCAAAAACCTATTGTTTTAGTCAATCTTTTGAATTTTAAGAATCGAAACTATTTTTGTATGTTGTGCCTACTCCAAAAGTTAGCTTTATCAAAAGAGGCATGTAGCCAGAGCTTGTTACCATGTCGTTATAACCTTGGATGGTGGGATAGACATCTCAAATATTAATAAAAGGATGCTTAGGATGTGGTGAAAGGAGACACAAATGGCAAAATCCTTCCTCCATGACTTATAAAGTAAAAGGCATTAAGAGACAGGAGAAAATGATGCTTAAGAATGATTGCCTCACTGAGCCTTTTTGGATTCCTCATAAAGTAAACACTTGCGTACTATTGTAAACTTCTATACCTATTTTCAAATGTTTCATATGATTTTTCTTTTGGAAACTGCCTGCATTAGGAGGGTGGTGAGGATGTAATCAAAAGCGGGATGTTTGCTTTGGTAAACATTATGTATGTGCCAGTGGATATTTTGAAATTTATTTTTACTAGTAGTCATATTAGCATTAGTATTTTGCATGGGGTCTTCAGGCGGGCGGTGAATGGTGAAAACAGAACGTATTTCTAATGTATGGGGCTTTTAACTCCTACAGTATCTTCCTTAAATTTTGATTTCATGAAGTGTTTTCCAGTGTGTCAAGTTCTTAATCAGTTATGCCTATGATGGTTCCTGGGCAATCATAATGAAAGACAACAATCAAACCTTGAGTTGTTCATGTGTGGATAAAGCTAGAACTTTGCCCAGCTTTAAAACAGATGCTACCACAAGAACAGATTCACTGTCAAAGTTCACTCTGTCCCCAGAATTTAGTTTCTCCTTTATGATTCCGTATGAATTTATATGGGCTGATTTTCTGAAGATGCCTTCTGTGAGTGGTCCTTTCTGATTGATAAAGGAATGCATATCCTGTAGGGAAAAAAAAGAAAGAGTATATAGCATTTCATATCCCAAGCCCAGAGCAAAAGCTTTCTTCCTTTTGGAAAGAGGTAGGGATGTGATGGTATACATTTTAGAGCTGGAAGTACTAAAGTCAATTTAGATTCTTTAGTCAATGACTCTCTATAGTTTCTAACCAAAAAATCCACCTTACAGTCATACACTGAAATATTGTAATCACTTATTTTAATAAGATTTTTTCATTGAATTTATCCTTTTTTTTTTTTTAATTAATTTTTATTGGTGTTCAATTTACCAACATACAGAAAAACACCCAGTGCTCATCCCGTCAAGTGTCCACCTCAGTGCCCGTCACCCATTCCCCTCCAACACCCGCCCTCCTCCCCCTCCACCACCCCTAGTTCGTTTCCCCGAGTTAGGAGTCTTTATGTTCTGTCTCCCTTCCTGATATTTCCCAACATTTCTTCTCCCTTCCTTTATATTCCCTTTCACTATTATTCATATTCCCCAAATGAATGAGAACATACACTGTTTGTCCTTCTCCGACTGACTTATTTCACTCAGCATAATACCCTCCAGTTCCATCCACGTTGAAGCAAATGGTGGGTATCTGTCGTTTCTAATTGCTGAGTAATATTCCATTGTATACATAAACCACATCTTCTTTATCCATTCATCTTTTGATGGACACCGAGGCTCCTTCCACAGTTTGGCTATTGTGGCCATTGCTGATAGAAACATCGGGGTGCAGGTGTCCCGACGTTTCATTGCATCTGAATCTTTGGGGTAATTTATCCTTTTAAACAAACTTCCATGTTTCAAGGCCTTTGTGGAATCCTCGCCTGTCTCCTACTTTACCAGTCTTTTCTCCTTATTCCCTTACATAGATGCTCTTCCCCCAAGTATGGAATACTTTTTGCCATACTCATTTCCCATTCATTGATTCCTCTTTAAGTGATTGCATCCTCCATTCCTACTATCTCTATTTCATTTCCTCTTTTCAAATCAAGCTCAAATGCTCTCTTCTTATTCTCTTATTACATTCCCTTCATGAGTCTTTCACTGTCCTTTGCTCTATCTTCATGTCCTCTCCCTGCAGTGTAGAAAGATAATAAGGGCTGGAGTGAGATAGACCAAGGGACCAGAAACTTATTATGCTTCTGATCTATTGTGGGACCTTGGGCACATGCAAACTGTACTGAGAACTTTCTAATTCATTTGTAAATTGTGGAGGATGATAGTTTTAGCTACCCCCTAAAATTGCCATGATGTAAGGACTGGGGTAGTAGCTAGCAAGTAAGTAATGTGGTAAATTTCTTCACACATAGCATAACATTCCCAAATCTAGTGCAGTGCTTGCAGAGGTCCTGGGTACTCAGTGAATTTCCACACTGAAAATTCAGTACACCAATTTCAGATAACACATAACCAAACTCTTTGGCTGTCATTTAACATATTCTGGTAGGATTAATGGATTCATATTTGCCACAAGATGAGTCTTTATGCTTAGGTAAGATGTTTTCTAGTGTTAGATTAAGTAGACTCAGTTGAAGGAGACCTGAAACTACTGTGAGTTCCGGAAGACAATGGCAGACTGTGAAGATGATTCATGCACACAGAGTCCATTTTGACTGATCTGAACAGCACTACGTAGGTCTCTGTGGAAACAAGTGGAATGGACAAAAAGTTGTCCTATTGTATTAGCCTCATGACTCTGCAATACCTAAATCAAATGACACTACGAAAGCTTCTCAGCCACAGCAGGGGCTGTCCAATGATTTCTCCATTTGGGTGTAGGTTTACATGAAAACACTTGGCCTCTCCAAGGTCCCCCTCCTCAGGAAGGCAATAAAAGACCAAACTGAGACCTACCAGAATTGGGAAGGGCAAGTTGTCATTATCACAGATATCAATGAGGGAAAATGGAAAGAGCTGTCTGGGTTTTGCAGA
The DNA here is from genome assembly GCF_048418805.1 of Vulpes vulpes. Lineage (NCBI taxonomy): Eukaryota > Metazoa > Chordata > Mammalia > Carnivora > Canidae > Vulpes > Vulpes vulpes. The sequence continues at coordinate 21,208,501 of NC_132783.1, forward strand.
AGGTGCAGGTGTGCACTGGTTATTTTTGCAAGTGCCAGCGCACCGCCAAAAGGCCAAGTTTCTGAAAACACTAATTTTAATGGTCTTCTGGCCTGAATCTAAGGAAGAAGGGAGATTAGTGTATTTTAATTCACTTAGCCTTATTTTCACCATTGCTATTATACAGCGTGTTCATTGTACTGGCTAGACGAGGGAAACTGAGTCATTTGTTGTATAGAATTCTGCACGTTCTGATGTTGGCTAATACCATCCTCTTGGTGTTGAAGACTTCTTGCCCATATCCTTCAGACTGATGGTTAAGACTAGAGACTCGATCACACTCAAGGTCAGTATTTCCTGTGCCATCAGTTACTGTCGATTACACTGCATCAGGAGACACTGAACCTGTAGACGTTTGTTTTCTACTGGTGTGATCAGTGGGTTCAGGTGTCGGATCTCATTTTAAAAGCTAGAAGGATTTATATTCAAATCACGTGGAGTTTGCTAATCATAGGCTTTCCCAGCCCTTCTCCCCTCAGCCTCAGATATCCTCTTTGGTTTTCTCAGTGCTCAAGTTTCTCCCATGCAGAGGATCTGCCTCTTGTGACACAATTTGCCTGAGCCCTACTTCTCTGGTTCCTCTGCTCTGGGTCATCTTCAAGGACGACTTTCTGCAGTCAGGGTCCTTGGGAAGTTGTCATCACATGCTGGCTATGTGGTGGCTGTGTTTTCTTGTCATACCCCACCAACCCACCCAGAGATGATGTTTTTGTTTAAATATGTTTAACATTTACTGAAAAGAGCCTAAACCACAATGAACTGTGGAAACACACTTCCTCATACACACACTCAAACATACATGTATATATACATCTACACACAAGTACAAGCTTGAGAAAACATAGAAAAAGCAAAACAATGAGAGGTTATAAATGCATTTATTTACCACCAGTTTCCAGAGATGATTTTTAATTACTCAACATTCCCTATCAAAGGAAGAGCTTTCCAAAGAAAAGGTGATCAGCAGTGAAAAGCTGAATTCAGTGTTTCGAGTGGTCAGCTATGAATGTTTTCCTTTGAAGATACCTTAACATTGCTTAAATAAGTGAATTCCTTAAAAGTCAACAGATGAGCCAAGCTGTTGAAGGATAAAGAGATGAGCAACATTTCACCAAATGACCTTAAACACCTGGCCTCTTGGCTTTTCTGGAATGTAGTGAGTACATCACCACCTCCACTGATGTGGGTGCCAGCACTCCACCAGAAGCATCCTGGTTCTGCCACTTAGGAAGCTCAGCATTTTAAAGCTTCGGTTTGCTCAACTTTAACATAAATGATGCTGCCTACAACTCTTAAACTAAATATATAATATTCTACTCAGCACAAGGCAATAAATGTCCCCAGGATGATTAATTTTCGGGGTCACTTCAAAAAGGTCAAATAATGACAAATAAATGTGGCAAAATTTGGGGCATTTGACTTTCAAAATAAAAATATGAATTTTCCAAAGCAATTTGACAATGGAACATTTCTGGGAATGGGAAAACAATGCACGGATCATATATTCTATATGCACAGATACCAATCTCTGTCTATACACTGGCATATGTAAGAAACCTACAGTTCTGTAGTTCTAAATAGCTCACTTGATGTCTAGTTTGGTTCTCTGTTCCAAGACTGCTAGAGTTTTAGGATTCCTTAATTGCCCCCATGAGTGTGTCTATTATCTGGAGTCTTCTAGTGCCAGGGAGGCTGTAAAATGGTGAAGTGGCACTTATCTGGTTGCTCTGTGTCATTGATGTTCACTAATGGCCATTGAGGTGTCGGCACTGCTCTCTTGACCTGGGAAATTGGTCTGTGTGCCTGTTGATGAGGCATGTCTTTCAAACCCAGTGGATTTCTATTTCTTCCATACTATTCTGTGACTGATGGAGATACTTTTACTAACCGATCTGTTCCATGTTGAGGTATAAGAAACTCTGCGTGACCATAGAGGGCCATATTTCTTAGACATGTCAGCTCGCTATTCTGTGAGGAATATCTGCTTCCTTTTGGTTTCCATGCAGGAAATGGTGCAGATATCCCATGGACCTGCCTAGTGGTTTTGAGCTTTTCCCATGAGATTGCCACCAAAATCTTCTACTCTATGCCATGAATCATTTTTGTTTCCTAGAAAGCTAAATCTTTAAGACTCATAAGCAACAAAGAGCTCCCTTTTCCTCATATTCTCTTCTTGCTTCTATTCCCTGAGGAGGTGATTTAGTTGCCTCTTAAGGCAGCTTAAGATGGGAAGAAGGATGAGGGACAAAATACCTGAGGTAAAAAAATGAGTTAGTACTTCAAAGATACTTCCTACCATACTTGGAATACCCCTTAGGAAATGCTGTTGTAGAGAACTGAGGATTAAAAGCCAGTGAAGAAGAGGATATGTGTAGTAGTGGTGCTGCCATGAGTTTTATGATGTGTGGTCTCAAGAAATAATGCCTCCTCATCTTGTAAACCACCATCTTGGGCGTGGTCCTTTGCACAGTCCTCTCCCACATTAACTCTTGAAAAGTCTCTTTTGGTTCTGGGAACTCTTCCTCCACCCTATGAAAGGAGGAGAAGCTACCTTATGGAAGACATGAGGACCAATTGAGAGCCAGCTCCAACAGACAGCCACCTAGGTTAGCTCCAGATGAGCTGCAGGCTAACTGCAAGTGCACAAGTGACCTCAGATGAGCCTCCACTGAAGTGTTATGTGAATCATAACCAAGTTAAAAAGTTGTCTAACCTACTGAGTTATGGAATGATTTTTATTATCCATATAAAAACATACAACACAACACAATACAGTACAGTACAATACAATACATTAAAATACAATACAAAAAGTATGTAATAGGATATGGTAGGCATTGAAGAAAAAGGAGATATTTTGTGGGAAGATTTCCTCAATATGAATATATGGGACCAAGGGAAAAAAATTAAATGGAAATAGCTGGGTCTTGGAAGGGGTTCATTTCTCATTCACTGGAAAAATAAAGAAAGAGGAAAAGTCAAGCGTCATTATGGAGATTCCAGTCTTCAGGACTTAGTAAACTGTAGACATGTAGATGGATGGACCCGTGCCAGATGGGTACTTTGTAGCATTCTACAGTTTTGCCTTTTTGGAAATCACTATCACTCTCAGTGGCTTATTTTCAGGAGTTTGTTTTTATGTCACTGATGAAAAACAAACAATTGTCTTATACCAGCATATTCTCAGACATGACACTAGACTAATCTTAATTCCTAATGACGTGGGTTACCCTAAAGATTTCCTCAACACAATGAGGTATATGTCGTAAAAATGCAGACATGTCAAAACTATGGAGAGATTTATGATATGTGTCTCTAGGTTCTGAATCTAAACTCTGTTTTACAAAATGGGGTGTTGCCAGAGAGCTGTGGTCAGCTAGGCTCCAATAATACTCGCTCTAGTCTCAGGGGGAACTTCTAGTTCCATTAGTTGCTTTATTAGAAATGTATTTTACATACATTATTTTATTTAATCTTTACAGCATATCTGAGATTTAGACATTATTTTTATCCACATATTAGGGATCAATAAACTGATACTGAGCTTGAGTAATAGGTCAAATGTCATATAGCTGATTAATGGGAGCACTGGAGTTTGTACTCTGGAGAGGTGGTTTGAAGTCAAGTCAAGTCCTTTTTTACTCAATGATGTTGGTTCTTTTCAACTCATTTCAAAGAGCACTGGAATCCTATGGTACCTCAAGACCACTGAGCAAAACAAGGAGGGAGGAGGAATAAAGCCTTGCACTCTGGTTTCAAACAGAACACATTTATATATTACAAATAGAAATACAAAATTATGCATTATATGCTTAACTACATATATAATATAATATATATGTGGGATCCATTTAAAACTGTGTTTAAAAAAAAATTCCCAAACACTCTATCATACCATGCTATCTCCTAATACTGCTAGAAACTTCTTGAAGTTTCTATGCTTTCTTTGTTCTCCAACAGTATGAAACCTCCCTTGAACTGTGAGCTAGCCTTCGGAAAAAGGAGCAGCTGGGAATCATTGCCCTGGGGATGCTCTGGGCTCCAAAACGGGGCGAAGTATCTACCATGACCCCCGGCAACCTTGCTGTCTGCATCTGGCCAAAGCCAATTAAATTATTCACAGTACCTGCGGCCTTCTCATTGTTATCACAACTCATTGAATTCTCTCCCAAGAGAGAAGTGATGTCTTCTCCAAATATCTTGAGGCAATTTTCAATCAAAAAGTGTACAAGACAAGCCTGTAATGCAAAAAGACCACAAAGGGGTGCTCTTTTTTATATGGCATAGCTATAAGTCACATTTTGTTTATAAATCTTGGATCTAACCAATAATGTGAAAGACTTCTAAGAAGAATTCAGAGTTGATAAAAATATAGAGAAACCTGAGTTCTCTAAGAAAAATAACATAGAGTGATACTTTACAGTGTACTTTGGGTACAGATTTTAAAATACTACTAGTCAGTGGGCTAAAGTTCTAATTTGTCGCCTAGTTTAATAGCTAACATTGTGATATCAATGGTTACATTTTTTAAACTAGCATGGTTTTCAAAGTAACCTACTTTATTAAACTTTACTTATTTTTCAAAATCTCATTTCCAGTTTATATTGGATTGTAACTTATGTATAATATCTTATTTAAATGCGTAAACCATAGACAAAAACTTATGAAATCCATTTCTTAAAAGAGGAAGTATCTTAGTTGGAACGTGGAGATTCTCGTGGGTTTTTTTGTTTGTTCATTTGTCTGTTTTTTGAGGAAAATCTCACATGGCTGGAGAGAAAACATGTCTGTCTGTCTAACTGCAGTCCCTTCTCATGTCTTGCTTTGCCTAATGCTGGCTCTAGACATGGGCTGGGAAAAATCTGTCATCTTATTAGGTAGGTGTGACTACATTAGGAATTCCTAAATACTCTAGAGGTTTCTGTCTGATGTAGCAGAGGCAAAACAGTAGCCAAGTATTTTTCTAAATGAGCCACAACTTGCAGAGCAAGGCCAATGTATTTGGAGCCATGGGTGCTCATAGTGCCCGAGCCAACTAGAATGTGCCTTAATGACCAGAGGAGCTGGGTGTTGTTACCACTGTGTCATGAGGAGCCATGGCTTTGCCCAAGGTTCCAAGCTCCCCCCTCAAGGATCAGGTTGAGAGTTGAAGCTTGGCATGTCAAACTCCGGAGCCCAGGTTCTTTTCTACCATATCACCCCACTCTATCTCTTTTGTTTAGTCAGTCTAGTATTGAATCTCCTGGATAGGAAAGGAGCTACTCAACTGCTCTGCATTTCCCACTTTAACAACACCCCTTCCCATATTCCACCCGAGTAGGATAACAAACTCTGCCATTCCAAGGAAGCCTATGAAGATGTGCTCTTTTCAGTACTGATGCATCCGATTTACTACTATGGATTCTAAACCCCAGAGGACACAAATGAGAGCTCTCTCTACCTTTTTTAGGAAGTTGTCTTACAATTCCAAGCTGCAGGAATTAGACGGACAAAGAATGCTTGGGGCTATACGCAGTGATAAAATAAAAGCTGTCATCTGATTGGATGAGGTTCATTGCTCAATGTTGTATAACACTCCAAAACGGCATCACAAGAGAACAAGATTCGCTTTTGGCAGCTGGGCTAGAAGCCTAAAGTCAGAAAGATGCACTTTTGAATAAGGCAAGTCATTGCACTTAGGAAGCTGGAAGCATAGAGACGGAGAACAGAGGACATCTTTTTAGATCTAGTACACAACCCGCTGTAGCAGAGTTCCAGGCATGAACGTATACAAAAATGTTTCACCGAATTCGATTTCTGAGGTAACCCACTCTGGTTAAATGTTTGACAAACGTAAGGTTATACCATGGGCTGTTGATGCTCTAGGATATCTCTTAGGCCACTGAATTTTGTCTACCAGTTTCATATATTCAGAAGGTGTACAATGGCTAAGGAATCTACATTAATAAGGTCAAGTGAAGAGCAATAATAGCCATAACACATGCTTGTATTCTGAAACATGCCTCCACGGGTATGTAGAATTGAAATTCTTTGGCATTGATCGGTATTTTAGTGGACAAAGTGGCAAAAAGTAAGACAATATTTTCCTAATAGTATATTGGCTGTATTTCTGAGAAATGACCAGACAAGAGCAATTATTGTATCATTACATTTGGGCTGCATTTATTTTCTCCTCCTCACTCGATTCATCAATAACACCAAGGCATTTATCATAAAGGTAGAATGAAAATATACATCCTTGGATATTTCGAAGAAAATCCTTATGTAGATTAAAAAATATAAATATATGCACATATATATGTATATATAATATAAAATATTTATTGGAAATATTACAGAGAAAACACTTAGTTGAAGCTTCTCTCAGTCCCTACTTCCTTCATAGATACCCAAACTGTGACCCACGTGGAGCTCAGCTCTGACTATCCATTGACTTGCACATGCAAAAGCAGGTGTGTGGATTTTCTCCAACAAAAATGAAAGCATCAAAGCAGAGCCTAGGGTTCAGTGGAAAGGAAGACAAAGCTCCCTTCCATCATATCGCACTTACTCTTTTGTGTACTTTTGCAAACTATTACAAAAGCTACTCTCATAATTGCTTCATTCTTCCTTTCCTTAACTGTATAAAAGTAGATGGTCTAATGACAACCTCATGTTGGCCCTGAGGATATATTCATTTCTAGTGTAGGCCAATTCTCCAGATAGTTTGACATGATACTATTCAGGCCAAGGTTGCAGAGTCTGATTCTCCACAAAGATTAGTCAACTTTAGGAAGGGAAAACTTTAGAAATGTCTAAGAACTCTATGCACACGTGGTCACCATCTTCCTAGTCTGTGCTTATAACATGGAAATAGAAAAGACCCTACTAAGTCTTCTAGAAACATGAATTCCATGTGTGCACCTTAAAGAGGGCAACACTTATCATGTTATCTGAGTACCTAATGTATCATCATTCTTTCCCCTGTCTCTTGATGCCTATATATATATATATATATATATATATATATATATATATATATTTAGTGCTGTGTTTTACTGTAGCCCAGTGTAGTAGTGGTCAGGGACTATTGCGATTTATCATAGAGTTGAACAGTAATGGACCAAATATGACCTTGATTCTAAGAGTGTCATCATTATTGCCTTAACATAGTTTTGTTCAGAGCTTTTAGCAAGTGCCAAGGTAGATGGATTAAATTCTTTGTTTTCGTTTTCACTTCTTTCTCAATTTCCCTTTTAGAAATAGAACTGGATATCTGTGATTTAGCTGTATAACTTCAAAATTAATCTATTTCTTGAGTCGATCTATTGAATTTTCAGAATTCCAACTACTTGAAGACATGGGGACCAATAAGAGCCAGCACCAATAGACAGACACCTAGGTTAGCTCCAGATGAGCTGCAGGCTAACTGCAATTGCATAAGTGACCTCAGCTGCGGCCAGAACTGCTCAGGTGAGCCTCCACTGAAGTGTTCTGTGAATCATAAACAAATGAAATGGTTGTCTAACCTACTGAGTTATGGAATGATTTTTAGTATCCATATAAAAACATACAACACAATACAATACCATACAGTACAATACAGTACGATTCCAAAAATATGTCATAGGATATGGTAGGCATTGAAGATAGAGGAGATAATTTGTGGGAAGATTTCCTCAATATGAATGTAAGGGACCAAGGAAAAAGCTTTAAATGGAAATAGCTTGGTCTTGGAAGGGGTTCATTTTTCATTCATTGGAAAAATAAAGAAAGAGGAAGTGTCAAGGGTCATTATGGAGATTCCAGTCTTTTGTGACTTAGTAAACTGTAGACATGTAGGTGGATGGACCCATGCCAGATAGGGACTTGGTAGCATTCTGCAGTTGTGCTCTTTTGGAAATCATTATCACTCTCAGTGGCTTGGATTCAGTAGTTTGTTTTTCTGTCACTGATGAAATGAAAAACAGACACTTGTCTTATCCAGCATATTCTCAGACATGACACTAGACTCATCTTAATTCCTGATGACACGGATTACCCTAAAGATTCCCTCAACACAATGAGGTATATGTCATAAAGCGAAGACATGTCAAAAGTAGGGAGGGATTTATGATATGTGTCTCCAGGTTCTGAATCTAAACTCTGTTTTACAAAATGGGGTGTTGCCAGTGAGCTGTGGTCAGCTAGGCTCCAATAACACTCGCACTAGTCTCAGGGGGAACTTCTCCTAGTTCTATTAATTGCTTTATTAGAAATGTATTTTACATCATTATCTTATTTAATTTTTACATCATTTCTAAGATTGATACATTATTTTTATCCAAATTTTAGAGATGAATAAACTGTTACTGAGCTAGAGTAATTGGCCAAAGGTCATATAGCTGATAAATGGGGGCACTGGAGTTTGTACTCTGGAGAGGTAGTTTGACATCAAGTCAAGTCCTTTGTACTCAATGATGCTGGTTCCCTTCAACTCATTTTAAAGAAAACTGGAATCCTGTGGTGCCTCAAGAGCACTGAGCAAAACAAGGAGGAAGAATGAATAAAAGCCTCATGCTCTGGTTTCAACCAGAACACATTTATATATTATAAATAGATTTACATAATTGCGTATTATATGCCTAACTGCATATATAATATAATATAATATAATATAATATAATATAATATAATATAATATAGATATGGGATCAATTTAAAATTTTGTTAGAAAAAATTGCCAAACGCTCTATCATACCATGCTATCTCCTAATACTGCTAGAAACTTCTTGAAGTTTCTATGCTTTCTTTGGTCTCCAGCAGTGTGAAACTTCCCTTGACCTCTGAGCCAGCCTTTGGAAGAAGGAGCAGCTGGCAATCGATCATTGCCCTGGGGATGCTCTGGGCTCCAGAACAGGGCTAAGTATCTACCATGAACTCTGGCAACCTTGCTGTCTATATCTGGCCAAAGCCAATTAAGTTATTCACAGTACCTGCAGCCTTCTCATTGTTATCACAACTCTTTTTTAATTCTCTCCCAAGAGAGAAGTGATGTCTTCTCCAAATATCTTGAGGCCATTATCAATCAAAAAGTGTACAAGACAAGCCTGTAATGCAAAAAGACCACAAAGCGGTGCTCTTTATCATATAGTATAGCTATAAGTCACATTTTGTTTAAAATCTTGGATCTAACCAATAATGTGAAAGACTTCTAAGAAGAATTCAGAGTTGATAAAAATAGAGAGAGACCAGAGTTCTCTAAGAAAAATAACATAGAGTGATACTTTACAGTGAACTTTGGGTACAGATTTTAAAATACTACTAGTCAGTGGGCTAAAGTTCTAATTTGTGGCCTAGTTTAATAGCTAACATTGTGATATCAATGGTTACATTTTTAAAACTAGGATGGTTTTCAAAGTAACCTAATTTATTAAACTACTTATTTTTCAAAATTTCGTTTCCACTTTATATTGGGTTGTAACTTATGTATAACATCTTATTTAAATGCATAAAGCATAGACAAAAACTGATGAAATCCATTTCTTAAATGAGGAAGTATCTTAGTGGAATTTGGAGATTCCTGTGGGCTTTTTTTTGTTTGTTTGTTTTTGTTTTGTTTTTTGAGGAAAAACTCACATGGCTGGAGAGAAAACGTGTGTCTAACTGCAGGGCAGTCCCCTTCTCATGTCTTGCTTTGCCTAATGCGGACTCTAGACATGAGCTTGCGGAAAAGCTATCATCGTATTAGGCATTGTGGCTCCATTAGGATGTCCTGGAATACTCTAGTAGTTTCTGTCTGATGTAGCAGAGGCAAAACAGTAGCCAAGTATTTTTCTAAATGAGCCACAACTTGCAGAGCAAGGCCAATGTGTTTGGAGCCATGGGTGCTCATAGTGCCCAAGCCACCTAGGATGTGCCAGTAACGACCAGAGGAGCTAGGTATTGTTACCACTGTGTCATGAGGAGCCATGGCTTTGCCCAAGGTTCCAAGCTCCCCCCTCAAGGATCAGGTTGAGAGTTGAAGCTTGGCATGTCAAACTCTGGAGCCCAGGTTCTTTTCTACCATATCACCCCACTCTTCTCTCTCTTTTGTTTAGTCAGTCTAGTATTGAATCTCCTGGATAGGAAAGGAGCTACTCAACTGCTCTGCATTTCCCACTTTAACAACACCCCTTCCCACATTCCACCCGAGTAGGATAACAAACTCTGCCATTCCAAGGAAGCCTATAAGATTGCTCTTTTCAGTACTGATCCATCCGATTTACTACTACACATTTCACATTCAAAGCATGGATTCTAAACCCCAGAGGACACAAATGAGAGCTCTCTCTACCTTTTTTAGGAAGTTGTCTTACAATTCCAAGCTGCAGGAATTAGACAGACAAAGAATGCTTGGGGCTATATGCAGTGATAAAATAAAAGCTGTCATCTGATTGGATGAGGTTCGTTGCTCAATGTTGTATAACACTCCAAAACGGCATCACAAGAGAACAAGATTCGCTTTTGGCAGCTGGGCTAGAAGCCTAAAGTCAGAAAGATGCACTTTTGAATAAGGCAAGTCATTGCACTTAGGAAGCTGGAAGCATAGAGACGGAGAACAGAGGACATCTTTTTAGATCTAGTACACAACCCGCTGTAGCAGAGTTCCAGGCATGAATGTATACAAAAATGTTTCACTGAATTCGATTTCTGAGGTAACCCACTCTGGTAATGTTTGACAAACTTAAGGTTATACCACTGGCTGTTGATGCTCTAGTATCTCTCGTAGGCCACTGAATTTTGTCTACCAGCTTCACATATTCAGAAGGTGTACAATGGCTAAGGAGTCCACATTAATAATGCTCTTCAGGCGAAGAGCATTAATAGCCATAAGGCATGCCTGTATTCTGAAACTGGCCTCCATGGGTGTGAAGAATTAAAACTCTTTGGCATTGATTGTTATTTTGGAGGACAAAGTGGCAAAATATAAGCCAATATTTTCCTAATAGTATATTTGCTGTATTTCAGAGACATGACCAGAATAGAGTAATTATTGTATCATTACCTTTGGGCTACATTTATTTTCTCCTCCTCAGTCAATTCATCAATAACACCAAGCCATTTATCATAGAGGTCGAATGAAAATATACTTCCCTGGATATCTTGAAAAAAATCCTTATGTAGATTAAAAAAGATATATACAAACAAACATAGATATAAAATAGAAAATATATATTGGAAGTTTTACAGAGAAAACACTGAGTTGAAACTTCACTTTGGTCCCTACTTCCTTCATAGATACCCAAACTGTGACCCACACGGAGCTCAGCTCTGACTATCCATTTACTTGCACGTGCAAAAGCAGGAGAGTGGATTTTCTCCAACAAAAAAATGAAAGCATCAAAGCAGAGCCTAGGCTTCAGTGGAAAGGAAGACAAAGCTCCCTTCCATCATATCGCACTTACTCTTTTGTGTACTTTTTTGCAAACTATTACAAAAGCTACTCTCATAATTGCTTCATTCTTCCTTTCCTTAACTGTATAAAAGTAGACGGTCTAATGGCAAACTCATGTTGGTCCTGAGGATATATTCATTTCTAGTGTAGGCCAGTTCTCCAGATAGTTTGATATGATACTATTCAGGCCAAGGTTGCAGAGTCTGATTCTCCACAAAGATTAGTCAACTTTAGGAAGGGAAAACTTTAGAAATGTCTAAGAACTCTATGCACACGTGGTCACCATCTTCCTAGTCTGTGCTTATAACACAGAAATAGAAAAGACCTGACTAAGTCTTGCTAGAAAAGTCAATTCCATGTGTGCACCTTAAAGAGGGCTACACTTATCATGTTATCTGTGTACCTAATGTATCATCATTCTTTCCCCTGTCGCTTGATATATACATTGTGGTGTGTTTTACTGTAGCCCAGTGTAGTAGTGGTTAGGGAGTATTGCTATTATTGTATAGTTGAACAGTAATGGGGTAGAAGGAAAGACCAAATGTGACAAGGAAGGACCAAATATGACCTTGATTCTAAGAGTGTCATCATTACTGCATTACCATAGTTTTGTTTAGAGGTGTTAGCATGTACCAAGGTAGATGGATTAAATTCTTTGTTCTAGTTCTCACTTCTTTCTCTATTACCATTTTAGCAATACAATGCGATATCTGTGATTTAGGGTGTATAATTTCAAAATTAATCTATTTCTTAGTCGATCTATTGAATTTTCAGAATTCCAAACTACTTTTGTCCATTGCACCTACTTCAAAAGTTAGATTTATCAAAAGAGGCATGTAGCAAGAGCTGGTTGCCATGTTGTTATCACTTTGGATGGTGGGCTAGACATCACAAATATTAACAAAAGGATGCTTAGGATGTGGTAAAAAGAGACACAAATGGCAAAATATTTCCTCCATGACTTATAAAGTAAAAGGCACTAAGAAACAGGAGACAATGATGCTTAAGAATGATTTGGTCACCTCACTGAGCCTTTTTGGATTCCTCATAAAGTAAACATTTGCTTACTATTGTGAACTTCTATGTCTATTCTCAAATGTATCATATGATTTTTCTTTTGGAAACTGCCTTCATTAGGGTGGTGAGGACGTCATCAAAAGCAGGTGTTTGCTTTGGTAAACATCATGTATGTGCCAGTGGATATTTTGAAATTTATTATTATTACTAGTAGTCATATTAGCATTAGTATTCTGCATGGAGTCTTCAGGTGGGCGGTGTGTGGTAAAAACAAAGTATTTCTAATGTTTGGGGCTTTTAACTCCTACAGTATCTTCCTTAAATTTTGATTTGATGAAGTTTTTTCCAGTGTGTCAAGTTCTTAATCAGTTATGCCTATGATGGTTCTTGGAAAATCATGATTGAAAGACACCAATCACCACTTGAGCTACTCATGTGTGGATAAAGCTAGAACTTTCCCCACCTTTAAAACCGATGCTACCACAAGGACAGATTCGCTGTCCAAGTTCACTCTGTCCCCAATATTTAGTTTCTCCTTTAGGATTCTGCATGATTTTCTACTTCCTGATTTTCTGAAGATGTCTTTCATGAGTGGTCCTTTCTGATTGATAAATGAAAGCATATTCTGTAGGAAAAGAAGAATAGTATATGGCATTTCATATCCCAATCCCAGAGCAAAAGCTTGCTTCCTTTATGAAAGACCTAGGGAATGTGACAATATGTGGTTTTACAGCTGGGGAGACTAAAGTCAATTTAGATTCTTTAGTCAATGTCTCTCTATAGTTTCTACCCAAAAATCCACCTTACAGTCATACACTGAAACATTGTAATCACTTATTTTAATTTGACTTTTTTCATTGCATTTACCCTTTTAAATCAAACTCCATGTTTCAAGGCCTTTGTGGAATCCTTGCCTGTCTCCTACTTTACCAGTCTTTTCTCCTTATTCCCTTCCATAGATGCTCTTGCCCCAAGTATGGAAATTTTTTTGCCGTACTCATTTCCCATTTGTTGATTCCTCTTTAAGTGATTGCATGCTGCATTCGTACTACCTCTATTTCATTTCCTCTATTAAAATCAAGCTCAAATGCTCTCTTCTTATTCTCCAATTACATTCCCTTCATGAGTCTTTCACTGTCCTTTGATCTATCTACATGTCCTCTTCCTGCAGTGTAGAAAGATAATAAGGGCTGAAGTCAGAAAGACCAAGGGATCGGAAATCTATTATCCTTCTATTCTATTGTGTGACCTGGGGCACATGTTAACTGTACTGAAACATTTCTAATTCATTTGTAAATTGTGGAGGATGATAGTTCTACCTACCCCCAAAAATTGCCGTGATACAAGTACCGGGGTAGTAGCTAGCATGTAACTAACGTGGTATATGTCTTCACACCTAGCATACATTCCCAAATCTAGTGTAGTGCTTGCAGAGGTACTGGGTACTTAGTAAATTTGCACAGCAACAATTCAGTAGACCGATTTGAGATAACACAGGCCAAACTAGTGGCTGTCATTTAACATATTCTGTTAGGATTAATGGATTCATATTTGCTGCAGGGTGAGTCTTTATGCTTAGGTAAGATGTTTTCTGTTTTTAGATTAAGTAGACTCAGTTTAAGGAGACTGGAGTCTACTGTAAGTTCAGAAAACAGTGGGAAAATGTGAAGATGATTCATGCACACAGAGTCCATTTTGACTGATCTGAACAGGCCTACATGGGTCTCTATGGAAACAAGTGGAATGGACAAAAAGTTGTGCTGCTGTATTGGCCTCATGACTCTGCAGTGGCTAAATCAAATGACACTACCAAGGCTTCTCAGCCACAGCCAGGGGCTGTCTAATAATTTCCACATTTGGGGGTAGGTTTGTATGAAAACACTTGGCCTCTCCAAGTTCCTTCTCCTCAGGAAGGCAATAAAAGACCAAACTGAGACCTACCAGAATTGGGAAGGGCAAGTTGTCATTATCACAGATATCTGTGAGGGAAACTCCAAAGAGCTGTCCTGGTTTTGCAGATGGTGCAGTTGTGCACTGGTTGTTCTGACAAGTGCCAGCGCACCACCAAAATGCCAAGTTCTGAAAGCACTGCTTTTCATGGTCTTGTGGCCTGTATCTAAGGAAGAAGGTTGATTAGTGTATTTTATTTTTTTTTATTTTTATTTTTTTTTATATGTTTATTTTTTTTTAATTTTTTTTTTTATTTATTTATGATAGTCACAGAGAGATAGAGAGAGGCAGAGACACAGGCAGAGGGAGAAGCAGGCTCCATGCACCGGGAGCCCGACGTGGGATTCGATCCCGGGTCTCCAGGATCGCGCCCTGGGCCAAAGGCAGGCGCCAAACCGCTGCGCCACCCAGGGATCCCGATTAGTGTATTTTAATTCACTTAGCCTTATTTTCACCATGGCCAATATACAGCATGTTCATGTAGTGTAAATGTCCCCAGGATGATTAATTAATGGGGTCACTTCAAAAGGGTCAAGTAATGTCAAATAAATATGGAAAAAAATTGGGGCATTTGACTTTCAAAGGGAAAGTATGAATTTTCCAAACCTATTTGACAGGGGAACCTTCTCTGGAAATGGGAAAACAATGCATGGATCATATATTCTATATGCACTGATAGCAATCTCTGTCTATACACTGGCATATGTAAGAAATGTACAATTCTGTAGTTCTATTTTTTTTTTTTTAAATTTATGATAGTCACAGAGAGAGAGAGAGAGAGGCAGAGACACAGGCAGAGGGAGAAGCAGGCTCCATGCACTGGGAGCCCGATGTGGGATTCGATCCCGGGTCTCCAGGATCGCGCCCTGGGCCAAAGACAGGCGCCAAACCGCTGCGCCACCCAGGGATCCCAATTCTGTAGTTCTAAATAGCTCACTTGATGTCTAGTTTGATTCTCTGTTCCAAGACTGCCAGAGATTTAGGATTTCTTAATTGCCCTCATGAGTGTGTCTATGTTCTAGAGTCTTTTGGTGCTGTAGAGGCTGTAAAATGGTGAAGTGGCACTTATCTGGTTGCTCTGTGTCATTGATGTATACTAATAGCCACTGAGGTGTCCAAACTGCTATCTGACCATGGGAAATTGGTCTGTACGCCTGTTGCTGAGGCACGTCTTTCAATCGCAGTGGCTCTCTATTTCTTCCATACTATTCTGGTACTGATCGAAAGACATTTACTAACTGATCTGTTCCATGTTGAGGTATAAGCAACTCTGCATGGACATAGAAGGCCCCTTCTTTCTTAGACTTGTCAGCTCATTATTCTGTGAGGAATTTCTGCTTCCTTTTGGTTTCCATCCAGGAAATGGTGCAGATATCTCATGTACCTACCCAGTGGTTTGGGGCTTTTCCCATGGGATTGCCACCGAAATCTTTGACTCTATGCCATGAATCTTTTTTGTTTCCTAGAAAGCTAAATCTTGAAGGCTCATAAGCAACAAGATTTATTCATTCATTCATTCATTCATGAAAAACACAGAGAGGGGCAGAGACATAGGCAGAGGGAGAAGCAGGCTCCAGGCAAAGAGCCTGATGTGGGACTCGATCCAGGAACTCGGGGATCATGCCCTGAGCCAAGGCAGACGTTCAACAGCTGAGCCACCCAGGTGTCCCTTAAAAATATTTTAAAACTTTTCCAAATTCACATGGTAAATAATCTAGAATAGGACTGAAATTCAGGGCTGTGCGATTAAAAAAATCAATGTTCATAACTAAGATTCTATGTTCTTATTTTAGTCCCAGTGCCTTCTTTTTGACAACTCTGGTCCATAAATTATGTTAACAGTTAATGCACTTAATTCTTATTACACCTATAGGTTATTTTTCTCTGAAACACATGGATACCATACATTTCTTCTGCTTGAAAAAACTAGAATTTTCCCATTTGCCTTCCAGATAAAACCTTGTATTTGTTAGTGTGGTATTCAGAAAGTAAAAGTAAATTAGGGAGATCAGAGTGAAGAAACAGGGGACTCAAGATGAGTTAAAGTTCAGAGTGATTAATGTACTTAATTGTATTTACTTATTTATGTTTTTTTAATTATCTATCGAAGAAAATATCCATTGGATTTCTGATATTTTTCCTAAGATACATTTAAAACTACCATCATGGGGTGCCTGGGTGATTCAGTCAGTTAAGTGGCAAACTCTCAATTGCGACTTGGAACCAAAGTACCACTACCCCCAGCCCATTTTTTGAGGTGGCACGTTGAAACTGACCTCTAAACTTTCCTATTTGCAATATGTAAAGAGTAGTTCATTCTGTCATGTCATGGCAAAATCCTTTTTTTTTTTTTTAAAGAATGACGAAGTTTTTTTTTTTTAATTTTTTTTTTATTTATTTATGATAGTCACACACACACAGAGAGAGAGGCAGAGACATAGGCAGAGGGAGAAGCAGGCTCCATGCACCGGGAGCCCGACGTGGGATTCGATCCGGGGTCTCCAGGATCGTGCCCTGGGCCAAAGGCAGGTGCCAAACTGCTGCGCCACCCAGGGATCCTGGCAAAATCCTTTTAAAAAAAAAGATTTTATATATTTATTCATAAGACACACATAGAGAGAGAGGCAGAGACAGAGGCCAAGGGAGAAGCAGGCTCCTCACAGGGAGCCTGATGCAGGACTTGATCCCAGGGCCCTGGGATCATGCCCTGAGCCAAAGGCAGATGCTCAAACACCGAGCCACCCAGGCACCCATCAGCATGGCAACATCTTAGCCATTTTTCAATATGTTATACATTTGTGCACACCACTGTGGATCTTTGCCACAAAATCTTTTTACCTCAAGGTAGTGTCCCCTAAAGGTAAGAGGTGATCACAGCTGCAGAAAAATTTAGAGGACTCTAAAGAATAGAGAAGTCAAAAAAGGACTGTCCCTGTTCCCACTGGGACTCCTAGGAGGTAGTTGAGTGTGTCTAAGCAGAGAGGGTTGGGATGATCCCAGAGTCATCTGTACCATGGAAGCAGTGTGGAAGAGGTCCAGGAGTAGGGATGAAGAGGACAATAAATGAAGGACTGCTGAGGGAGACCATGGGGGAATTTCTGACGTCTTAGTAGATGCTAATGAGTTATGATGCCATTGCCCAAAAACTATGAAACCAAGCCTGTACCAATTTTTTTTAATGTATGCCTGATATTTGGATTGAAAACATTGTGAGTGCTACCTAAGTCATGGGATCAAATATTTTTTCCCTCAGCCTTCTCTATTAAGAAATTATCTCTGTCCTCTATATGTCTACTCCATGTTTAAATCATTCCCGTGACACCTTTGTGGGGGAGATTATAGTAGAGTAACTAATGCTACATGTCCTGTTTTCTTTATGAGATTGTAATTTGGGCAGCCCAGGTGGCTTAGCGGTTTAGCGCCGCCTTCGGCCCAGGGCCTGATCCTGGAGACCCAGGATCGAGTCCCATGTCGGGCTCCCTGCGTGGAGCCTGCTTCTCCCTCTGCCTGTGTCTCTGCCTCTCTCTCTGTGTGTGTCTCACATGAATAAATAAATAAAATCTTAAAAAAAAGAGATTGTAATTTTGCTGGATTAAGTCGTATTTATCTTGTTATATCCCATCCCTTGTAGGGTCAAACACAGGGTCTTATACTTCTCACATAGTAGGTACTTCGTATATAATATGTATATAATATGTAATATGTTATGAAATGAACTGAATTGTAAAGAAAATACCATTGAGTTTGTATTCCAGAAAAGACCCTTTCATATACTGCATTGTAGGACAAAGTAGCATCACACAGTTCTTTATCACATACATTAATGAGTTCTTACATAAATAAGCGAAGGGACAAAAATATTAGCAAAATGCTGTCAGTTACATAATAAGAGTTTTGCAGAGAATTTACTCTGAGTTCTCTAAAGCAGATAATTCAGTCCTGTGGCTCCAAATAGGCATTTATTATGTCTCCAGAATGCCCCTTTCTTTATTCCATCATTATAGAAGCTCTAATCATAGGGCACAATTTTAGAGAATATGTAAGTTAACATGAAAATTCAGATTTCCACTTATGGAAAATTGCATGTGGAAAAACCCCAGCTGTGATTCCTAAATAAACATCAAGAAAATGAACAGAAAAAACCTTAGTGTGAAACATTTCCCTTGAAGAATTTTCTTCTTACTCTGATACTGGCTTGATTACAGGAGGCTGTTGGAGTAATAGTTATATTTCCTTTGTGATTTTTTATTTTATGCCATTCTTGTAAAAACTGAATTTGTCTGATTTATTAATTTCTGTTTTGAGACATGAAAAATCACTGATCTCTAAATTTTCTTTGTATTGATTACCAACATCTCCATGAATCTGTATGAGACTGCCCCAGAAGACGACTTACCTCATTGTGAGAAGATGAGATATTGACTATTTCATGCATATAGCAAAATGTTAGAATAGTGTCTTGTAATTAAAAGTAACTGTATCTATAAGGATATGATTATGAAATAAACATTGGAAAATCTGGTTGAGAAAAAAGAAACTACTCACCCTATTAAAAATAATTTTTAAGGGTGCCTGGCTGGTTCAGTCAGTGGAGCATGTGACTTTTGACCTTGGGGTTGTTTATAAGTTTGAGTCCCACGTTGGGTCTAGAGATTACCTAAAAAAAGTTTTTATATGTCTCAAATTCTGAAACACTCATGATGAACATGACACCCAAAGTGCATTTTTACAATAAATGTGTTACTTTGAGAAGAAATATCTTTGTGTCTAACTAAAGAATATGACAGACCTGAACTTTTATATTCTAGAACTAAAAGTCTTACTGTTTGACATTTTTATGTTCATTTATACATTTTATATAAATATAGACATTTCTAGAAATATAAATATTTTCACATTTCCCCCTATACATATGCTTACATATTTATATTTCATTTCTAAGGTATTTATATTTTTTGACCTACCTCATACTTTAGAGATAGTGATGGTTAACTCATTAAACACCCAAACCAAGTAAATGGGACAACAGCACAATTGTTAGACTCTATAGTGGTGCAGGCCATTTATGTGACCTTAACATGGATCTCTTAACATGGATCCCACAGCATCATGGTAAACAAGACAAATACTTTGGATAGAACAAATGCCTTTGTGATGTTCTTACAAATTTATATTCCCATTAATGGTGATATACCAAGAATAGAGTATATTTTTAATTTCTTTTAGGAACACAGCTATGTTTTCCTTCTCACAGCAAATGGTAAGATATCATCACTATTGGGAATTGAAGTCCACAAAAGAGAAAAAATAGTTCTTCAATGACCAAATGTGATTTTCAGAAGTCATGTTTAGTGAGTAACATGATTAATCTTGCATTTAAAAAGGAGTCAGAAATGATAAAAGGAAGAACATCTTCCTTCTTTTGAACTACATTTCACTCCACAAATACTAATACACAAAGAGTAGAGAGTCATGTGAAAAACCTATAAAGGATAATTCAATACAGGAACTTGCATAGAATTATTTTCCATGAACTAATCAGAACCTGCATTAATGTAAATGAAATCTACTTTAGCTTCCAGGAATGCCATTGATTCTTTAAGGGACCTAAAAGAATAAAGAATGAATGTATAAGAATAGTAATATGATGGTAATGTGTAATAATTATACATCTACCTAATTGCAGAATATAGTGCAAAGTGTAATCAGTACTGTTGTTGTGCCCAAGATAGGGAATCCGAGAAACCACCGAGGAGCTGACAACGATGCAAGCACACGAGGGTTTATTAGCAAGCTCGAGCTTGGGTCCAAGTATACCCGACACAGCGGAACAAGGACTTGGACCCCGAAGTGGGTTACAGCTGGGTTTTTATGGGCTGGTCTAGGGGATTTTCAGAAGGGATGGAGGAATTTCTCAAGTTCTGTTTACATTCTGATATGGGGCTTTCAAGGGCATTGAGCTCTGTTCTTATTCTAATAGGGGCTTCCTGCCCTTGGCTTGGGGTCTGTTCTTGTTCTAATATGGGACTTTCTACCATGGGCGTGGGCTCTGTTGTCTTTCTGATATGGGATTACCTGCCGAGGACACTGAGGACATTCTGCAGTTTTCCCATAAAGTTCAGCTCTTATTCACAGGGGCCTAAAATGGCTGTACTTGTGCTAACGCTAAACTTGAGGTGGAAAGGCTTTGATTTTTCTTGGCCTCCACACTGTGAAGAGCAATTTAGTAATCATTAATAATTCTCAGGTGTTTCCCTCATAGTCCAGTGATACAAAGCAATTGTTGTACATTTTCTGCCGATATCAGCCATCACTTTAAAATTGGTTTTGTTTATCTTTACTGAGTACAAAAATTGGCTGTTTTTTAATTTCGAATAAATTTTAAATATGAAAATATTTTGATACTATATTACATATGTTGTACTTAAATTACATGCTGTAGCCTTCCACAACTCACCCTGATACTTTTGGTTTTCTTACATGCAAACTGAAACGTCCTTTGAAAAAAATCCTCATTAGCTGATAGGTCTCCTTTTGTTGACATATCCTAGAGATATGATAATTCCAGAAAGAGGATAAGGAGACAAGAATTTTAATCACTAAATCACAAAATCTTTTGTAAAATTGAATAACCTCCAGATGCTATCCTTTTTAGCCTTGTAAACTAATGGAAACATATTTCAAACTGTAGATTTTTCTTCCCTTTAATGAGGTCACTTGTACCTTTTAGTGGTCTACAAATAGCAAGCTAAATAAAAGAATGTCTTCTTTTTTTATACTCTGATAGCACTAAAAATGAACAAAAGCATCTCTGCTAAGCTTGTCTACTGTTATCTCCAGCCTCGTAGGCATATTTCATTTAAATTATTCCTTGTCTTTCATGAACATACACATTTGGTCTTGGCATGTAGCTGGGCCAGTGGCCATTTTTAACGTTGCAGCATAATAGACCCATGGGAGGAGAAAATAGTGTTCTATTTGTTAGTACTTCTCAAAGTACTTTGGATTGCATACAAAATTACCTGGGGATCTTGGTAAAATATAGCTTCTGACTCAGGAGGGCTGGGGTAAAGCCTGATGATTCACATTTCTAATAAATCTCAGGTGACCCAGTGCCGCTGGTCCACTAACCCTCACTTTGTTTGCTAGGTATGATCAAAGTGATGTATTTTCATCTTTTCTCTTGAATTGAGTGCAAGCTTGGGGGAAGGGACCTAACCTATCTTTATCTATTCTTCAGCAGGGCCAAGCCCAGCACTCGGCATCTGGTGTGCGCTCAATAAACATATGTTGCATACCAGACGATAACCAAGAGTAAAGACTCCCTGTTCTCTGGTGCCCTAAATTTTGTTTTCTCTCAGAATGTATAACAACAAGAGACCCTTTTCTCACCTAGTCACGTGATCTGGTTACAAGTCAGAGTAGTAAATTGAAATTATAAGGTTGCACTCACTAGAAGTCACAGAACCAGGATGACAATTTTACAACTTCTTTTATCACCTCTTCCCAGCTTTCCTTTGTCTAGCTAGAACATATTCTAGGAGTGGTGCCCTCTTCAACTCCTCGTGGTCCAAAGTGCTGAAGTATTAAGCCTCTTAGAGGGAAAGTAAGGGAGGAGCACAGGAGGCTGAGGGTAACACCTTGAAAGTTCTTTTTAATTTGAGAATATCAACAGAGGGTCACCCGGACTTACACATGCATTGCTTTGACCTTCTTCTAAGATGTAAAATTGTTTGTTCTTGAGGTTATTTATCCACAGTTGTTGTTGTTGTTGTTTTTTGTTTTGTTTTGTTTTGTTTGTTTTTTTTAGTTAGAATTGCTCCTAAGCATTTTTGGAAACTGAAGAGGTCACTGGTGTGTGGCTGTTGCATTTTGCCCTAGATCATTAGGCATCCACCTTCAATAGTGTACAGTGAAGCCATCCTGTGGGGTGCTTGGGCAGCTTGCCTTCTTCGTGTGATGGACGTGTAGACAGTCTTATACCCACTCTGTGCTTAGAAAATCAGTGTTAACAAAAAGACATTAAAGGCATTCAAATTGGCAAAGAAGAAGTCAAACCCTCCCTCTTCGCCGATGACAAGATACTCTACATAGAAAACCCAAAAGCTTACACCCCAAGATTGCTAGAACTCATAGAGCAATTTGGTAGCGTGGCAGGATACAAAATCAATGCCCAGAAATCAATGGCATTTCTATACACTAACAATGTGACTGAAGAAAGAGAAATTAAGGAGTCCATCCCATTTACAATTGCACCCAAAAGCATAAGATGTCTAGGAATAAACCTAACCAAAGAGGTAAAGGATCTATACCCTAAAAACTATAGAACACTTCTGAAAGAAATTGAGGAAGACACAAAGAGATGGAAAAATATTCCATGCTCATGGATTGGCAGAATTAATATTGTGAAAATGTCAATGTTACCCAGGGCAATTTACACGTTTAATGTATTCCCTATCAAAATACCATGGACTTTCTTCAGAGAGTTAGAACAAATTATTTTAAGATTTGTGTGGAATCAGAAAAGATCCCGAAGAGCCAGGGGAAGTTTAAAAAAGGAAACCATAGCTGGGGCCATCACAATGCCAGATTTCAGGTTGTACTACAAAGCTGTGGTCATCAAGACAGTGTGGTACTGGCACAAAAACAGACACATAGATCAATGGAACAGAATAGAGAACCCAGAAGTAGACCCTCAACTTTATGGTCAACTAATATTCGATAAAGGAGGAAAGACTATCCACTGGAAGAAAGACAGTCTCTTCAATAAATGGTGCTAGGAAAATTGGACATCCACTTGCAGAAGAATGAAACTAGACCACTCTCTTTCACCACACACAAAGATAAACTCAAAATTGATGAAAGATCTAAATGTGAGACAAGACTCCATCAAAATCCTAGAGGGGAACACAGGCAACACCCTTTTTGAACTCGGCCACAGTAACTTCTTGCAAGATACATCCACAAAGACAAAAGAAACAAAAGCAAAAATGAACTATTGGGACTTCATCAAGATAAGAAGCTTTTGCACAGCAAAGGATACAGTTAACAAAACTCGAAGACAACCTACAGAATGGGAGAAAATATTTGCAAATGACGTATCAGATAAAGGGCTAGTTTCCAAGATCTATAAAGAACTTATTACACTCAACACCAAAGAAACAAACAATCCAATCATGAAATGGGCAAAAGACATGAAGAGGAATCTCACAGAGGAAGACATAGACATGGCCAACATGCACATGAGAAAGTGCTCTGCATCACTTGCCATTAGGGAAATACAAATCAAAACCACAATGAGATACCACCTCACACCAGTGAGAGAGGGGAAAATTAATAAGGCAGGAAACCACAAATATTGGAGAGGATGCGGAGAAAAGGGAACCCTCTTACACTGTTGGTGGGAATGTGAACTGGCGCAGCCACTCTGGAAAACTGTGTGGAGGTTCCTCAAAGAATTAAAAATAGATCTGCCCTACGACCCAGCAATTGCACTGTGGGGATTTACCCCAAAGATTCAGATGCAATGAAACGCCGGGACACCTGCACCCCAATGTTTATAGCAGCAATGTCCACAATACCAAACTATGGAAGGAGCCTTGGTGTCCATCGAAAGATGAATGGATAAAGGAGATGTGGTTTATGTATAAAATGGAATATTACTCAGCCATTAGAAACGACAAATACCCACCATTTGCTTCGATGTGGATGGAACTGGAGGGTATTATGCTGAGTGAAGTGAGTCAATCGTAGAAGGACAAACAGTGTATGTTCTCATTCATTTTGGAAATATAAATAATAGTGAAAGGGAATAAAGGGGAAAGGAGAAGAAATGTGTGGGAAATATCAGAAAGGGAGACAGAACATAAAGACTCCTAACTCTGGGAAACGAACTAGGTGTGGTGGAAGGGGAGGAGGGCGGGGGGTGGGGGTGACTGGGTGATGGGCACTGAGGGGGGCACTTGACGGGATGAGCACTGGGTATTATTCTGTATGTTGGTAAATTGAACACCAATAAAAAATAAATTTATTAAATAAAAAAATTAAAAAAGTAAATTCTAGAATCTCCAAAATTATACCAACAATTATTTACATATTCAGAAAAATGAAACCGAAGAAAATATTTCGTTACGTGCTCAGTATCAATATAAAATTCCTCAGAAAGAGAAACAATTTTTATTTGTAGTAAGCTGAGCATGTGGCTCTACCAGTATAATGCCCGAGTTCTGCCTCTAAATTCCTGGTGGAAGTAGTGAAAAGATGGTGATTTAAACACACCTGTGTGTATACACAGGTACAAAAGATTGAAGGGTGTACGGAAAATATTTTAGGGCTACTTGGCCTATTAGGTATGTTTCAAACTGATCAAAATCTGATAACACTGTCATAGGCAGCATTCTAAGATGGCAGAAAAATCCTCTAAGGAGCACATTTTATTTATTTTTTATTTTTTTAAAGGAATCTTTTCAATTTATTATTATTTTTTTATGATAGTCATACAGAGAGAGAGAGAGAGGGACAAGGCAGAGATACAGGCAGAGGGAGAAGGAGGCTCCATGCACCGGGAGCCTGATGTGGGATTCGATCCCGGGTCTCCAGGATCACGCCCTGGGCCAAAGGCAGGCGCCAAACCGCTGCGCCACCCAGGGATCCCCCAAGGAGCACATTTTAGATACTCTCCTCATTTTGAGTGTGGCCAGAGCCTGTGAATATGATAGGATTCACTTCCCGGATTAAATTCATCAAAGGTAAAAAAAAAAAAAAATTTAGCTAAGGGTAAATTAACTGACTAGGTCTAACCCAGTTAGATGAATCCTTAAAAGGGATCTCCATGAAGTCAGACTCGCAGTATGAGAAAGTCTATGGAAGAGCCATCTGGCAAAGGCACAAGACTCCCCTCTGGCCAAGGAGCAAAACAACAGTAACCCCAGTCCAAGGTTATTAATTCTGCCAACAGCCAAGGGGCTTGGAAGAGAACCCTGGGTCTTCTGGGTTGATGGATGCAAATGGATGAGATTGCACTTGCAGAGACACCTGTATTTCAACTGCGTGAGACTCTTGAGTAGAGCATCCAGCTGTGTCACAGCAACCCCTGATGTACCAGATGGCGATAATAAATGCGTGTTATCTTCAGCCATCAATTTGCGGTAATTTGTCATGCAATCATAGACAGTAAGACACTAAGGCATTTCTCATATAATCAAGTAGGATAGCATGTCTGGTGCGTAGTTTTTGAGACTTGATTTTTACAAATAATGTTTCTAGCTGCTTCAAGGACTACAGTGTTTTTGCAATTGACACGGATTGTGCGCTCTCTTTCAAACTTCTCATCCTAACATAACATAGTGAATTCGTGGGTCAGAATTCCCTGACAACTTCTTCCGCGTGTCTGGGCCTGATTGGGGGGGAACTTATTCCCGAGGAACTTATTCCCGCGCGCAGAGGCAGCCCCTGCAGCTCCCCGCTGACAGCACAGGACAGGAGCTGCGGCTCACCCCTTTAACCCCAACCCAATTCCCTTGTTTTTGAAGAATTTATTTATTCATGATAGACACACAGAGAAAGAGAGCGAGGCAGAGACCCAGGCGGATGCAGAAGCAGGCTCCATGCAGGGAGCCCCACGCGGGACTCCACCCCAGGGCTCCAGGGTCAGGCCCAGGCTGAAGGCGCCTCAACCGCTGGGCCACCCCGGCCGCACCCAATTTCTTAAAAGCTGCGCCCGGATCCAGTCACCAGGCCCTCTCAAGCTGCAGCTGGGCAGCCACGCAGGCGGGTTCTTCACTGACTCCGGAAGCATCTAAGCAGAACTTTGGGGAGGTGGCGGGGGTCCCTGGGGCCACGTTAAGAGGCAACCCGCGCGGTTCACATCACTTTGAAAATGGCTTTGAAAAAAAAAAAAAAGAAACAATCGCTTTGGCACTGACGAGCTGGGATCCTGGGCCGCTCAGTCCGCAGGCCTCGGGAGCGGGCGTCAAAGCAGGTTTTGCAGTCCTCTCGCCTCAGCTGCTGCCCGCGACCACAATTACAGGGGCCTGCCAGGACCCTTTGGAGCCCGACAACCCGGAAGTGCCTGACCACGCCTACCCACTGCGCCTGCGCGAGGCGCCCCCCCTCCGGCGAGCAGGGAGACTGGCGCTGGGCGGGCTGAGAGGCTCGTCGCGCCTGCGCGGAAGGCCCCGGGGAGCAGCGTCGTTACTTTCCAAACGAGTGGCGGGAACCGTTGGAGGCTGTGCGGTCGCCGCCTGCCGGGTAGCAGCGCGCTCCCTCGTCCCTAGGCCTGGTCATGGCGCTGCAGCTGTCCCGCGAGCAAGGCATCGCCCTGCGCGGGAGCGCGGACATCGTGGCCGAGTTCTTCTGCAAGTCCCGCTCCCGCAGGCCAGAGGGCGGGGAGAGCTGAGGCCCGGCGGCCCTGGAGGCCCTGGGCCACGGAGGCGGGGGCGGGGGCGGGGGTGGGGGCGGCTCTGCTCCAGCGCCCGCCTGGCTGGAGAATCTAATCTAGGCGCCTTGCTCCTGGGGCAGCGGGAAGCCCAGGTGCTGCCCAGGCCTGCCTCGCGCCGGCCCCTCCCCAGCAGCCTTGCTTTAAACTGCGGATCCCACAGGCTTCCCAGCCCGGCCGGCCGACACCGCCCCGAGAGGGTGGAGCCCCAGTACATTTTGCACAGCCCATCCACCAAGCTTTGATTCCGGCACTGAGGGCGATGGACTGGATTTAGGAAACTCTGTCCTGGACCAGGCCATGTTTGCACCCTCTGATAGACTCTGGCAGGAGAAGAGGAGGGAAAAGTGAGGGAGAGGCTTGCTCTGGAGCATTGGACCGGTTAATCAGTCAATTGCTAATCCAGACGCAAAAGCCTATTTGGACACCCTGTGATCACATAACCTGAATTGGGGCTTGCATTACCGTGAGCTTGTAGTTCTACTTTGACGCTAGGTTAATGCAGTTTGGCATTTTTATTTCCGCATAAAAGCACGTATCGTGTTCTTTTGATTTAGAAGCAACATTTTTAAGGATTTTCAGTGGCACTTTTCACCTACTCTGCTTTCAGCGAGACACCCACAAACGCACATTAGGCTTTTTCAGTTTGATGCCATGAATGAAACCGCAGCCACATCTAAATAGGTTTTATTTTCCAGAGTTACAAAGTGGAAATAACTTTAACATTCCTTTTGTTTTCAGCATTTGGCGTCAACAGCATTTTATATCAGCGTGGCATATATCCACCTGAAACCTCTACCAGAGTGCAGAAATACGCATTCACCTTGCTTATAACAACAGATCCTGAGCTCATAAAGTAACTCAGTAATGTAGTGGAACAAGTGAAAGGTATTTAATTGTTGAAAACCAATTTGAGTTTCGCAGGCCTTCTTGGACCCGTACTTTCTGGCATCTTGGTGTTCATTTTTCAGCTCTATACAAAGAGGTGTAAAACACTGCAATCTCAAATAAAGCGATTCTCCATCGGAAGGAAGCAAATAATAAAGTGAAAGAAACTCCACTCTTCCCTACCACATTTTGAGTGGGTTAAATACGTTGATGTTAGGAATCTGATCTGGCTTCACAAAACAATCTCTATCAACTCTTTTTGAAGTGATTTTTGCAGTTCGTGTAGCCAGGTGGAACAAGTTGGAATTTTACATAACTATGATGATGTTTATTGTTGGAGAGAAATCCACTATATATTTTTACATGACATATTTTCTATAGCTGCCTGGAGTTTAAAACCGTCATTATTTTAAGATAAAAGAAAATGAAATTGGATCCAGCCTGGGAACTAAACTTAAAAAAATACTACTAATAGAGTACCCAATAAAGTTTTTTAATGTCTTACTTTCTTCATTTGTCTTTGTTAAAATCCTGCCTGTAAGTTAGCCGTTTCTATCTGAACACTCCTTGTTTTTCCGTAGCTCAAGAAATTCCTGAATACTTGTTCTCCATCTATTCTGTCTCTTTTTCCCCCATGTTTTTCTCTACTTAGGATTCTCACTTCTAATTTTTCTGTGTTATAGGATGTTTCTCCCTGGCTCCTCATTTGACCTTCCAAAGCTAGTTCCAAAAAAAACCAAAAAAAACATTATAGTATTTTTTTTTTATTCCTAAGTCATATATATATATATATATATATATATATATATATATATATATATATATATATTGTTTCAAGAGGCTTTATTTTTAGAATTCTATTAATTATATTTTTATCATCTTCAGGGCTAAATCACCCAGGGCGATACTCAGATTACTCAGCCTGCAACATAGAAGTAACTAAGAATCTATGTCACCTTAATTTGATGAAGAAGCAAACCCTGCCTAAGTTACTGGTTTTTAGGTTGTCTCCTTTAAGACTACACTGATGACATTTCACCTCGGTTGTATGTACACCTTCCTATTTAATTTGTCCCTTTTATTTTAGTTAGAATGGGGGAATTGCTCTTCTTAGAGGCAAATTGTTCAATCTCTTTGAATCCCCATCCCTCTAGCCTTCTTAAGGACTCTACCCTAGTTCTTCTCTGGTATTTCTGACTTCTTTCTTTTGAGATATTTTCATTGGTTTCATTTGTCTTCAGTTTTAAAAGAAAAAGATTTCCACCCACCCCAGATCTTTAAGTGACTACCCAATCTCTTCCTTTTCAGACCAAAATTGAGAAAAGGTTGTTTTTTGTCGAGGGGTCGGCAAGCCTGAGGGCACATATCCAACAAGTGGCCAATTTTTGTACTACCTGCAAACTGAGTGTTTTCAGATTTTGAAAGGCTAGTTTTTAAAAGACTACGCAAGAGACCTAGGGGGCCCACAAGTCCTAAATATTACAAGATTGTTTTTGTCTCTTGAAAGAAAACAACAACTGTGTATTCTTGAGTATATTATCCCCAGTTCCAAGATTAATTCAGGGCTCATTATGAGGTCCCCTTATTATAATCTCTAAGATGACTTCTGACACATACATAACTTTACTAACAATCTTTGTGTAGTTGACTCACAAACATACATCCAACCCAAGTCTTCTCTTTGCTCATATAGTAAGTGGCTCCCTTGATATCCACATGTGGCTATCCTAGTGATACTTGAAAACTAAATTTAAGGGGGTCCTGGCTGGCTCAGTCAGTAGAGCATGCAACTCTTGATCTTGGGTTGTAAGTTCCAGCCCCACATTGGGTGTGGAGATTACTTAGAAATAAAACCTTAGGGCAGCCCGGGTGGCTCAGCAGTTTAGCACTGCCTTCAGCCCAGGGCATGATCCTGGAGACCTGGGATCGAGTCCCACATCAGGCTCCCTGCATGGAGCCTGCTTCTCCCTTTGCCTGTGTCTCTGCCTCTCTCTCTATGCCTCTCTCTCTCTCTGTCATGAATAAATAAATAAAATCTTTAAAAAAGAAGAAAAATAGAACCTTATAAAATTGTAAGCATCATGTCTCATTCCCATTCTCTTTCTCTCAATGAATGGATCAACCTTCCAACCAGTGGTATAAACCAGAAAGTTGGGAACTATCCCTGAGTATTTCCTCTTCCTTAGTCTCATAAGTATCCAATAAATCTTAACAATTTTAACCACGAAATCTCTTCACTCTACCTATACTGATCCATCTCTCCCAATTTATCCTTCTATAAGCCTTCAGTACCTCTTGCTTGAATTACTAATCAATTAGCATCCCTAGATCCTCTCTTTACTTCCACTCTACTTTCCACACATCACAGCCAAAAGGATAGTTCTGAAATATAAGTTTAATCACATCACACCCTGCTTCAGACACAGTAATGACTTCCCTGGTACTTGAAGTATAAGTTCTTTAATTTAGCCCATGTGACCTTGTGTGGTCTGACCCCTATGTATCTTGCACAAACCGACCTTGTTCATTCTCCCTTTCTTAACTGTATCTGTATTACCCTTTCAATCCTCTGGTCAGATACTTTTTGCTTTCCAGTATTTTAGACCTGTACCCTTTTCTGTAACCTTTTGCATATTTAATTGTATTTACTTGTAGAACTGAAGTCCAGTGAGAATTCCCTGAGTCAAATTTTCCTATATTCTCTCATTGGATCACATACTGCACCTTCTTGGCACTTATTACAATTAAAAATTTACATTCATTGCTGCAGTGATTAGATTAATGCTCATCTTCTGCAATTTACCTTGGATTACAGTATACTGCATGTTCACTACTCTGTGCTTAGCATTCAGTACTAACTACATCTGCTATGGATACTGAGAATTGGAAAACGGGAGCTAGGTTATCGTGAGGCAAGTTTTCTGTACAGGTTGGAGGAGTTCCAAAATACCAGTGGTAGGATTTGCTAAGGGTAGAAAGTGAGACCTGGGAAGAGTTACTTTGTAATGCAGTGAACCAAAACAGATGCCTTGTTCTGTATTGCAGATTGGTTATACAAGTGTTCAGTTCAGAAGCTGGTGGTATTCATCTCAAATAATGAAAGCAGTGAAGTCCTTGAAAGGTGGCAGGTTGACATTGAGTGCGACAAGACTGCAAAAGATGACAGGTAAGTATGAATTAAACTGCTTCCATTTTCATGATTTTTTTCCCAAAACTTGTTTTCTTGACTAAATGAGTTCTAACCAAATTGAACTAGTTTCGTATAAGGTAGTTTGTTTGTAATTATGTTAGATCTCCTGTGGAGAAGAATAAGACTCACAAACTGTGCTCACAAAAGAGTCATGCCTATTATGGACTTGTATAGTGTACTTTTAACATAACTGCCCTTAGTCTAAAATCCATGAATTTCAACCGTTAGTATTTATGGTGCTATATGTAAGCTATGTATTAGGTGTATTAGGATGTATTAGGTGGCCCATTTAATGGATTGTGTCAAGGTACTTTTAACCATGAAGTATTATCCTAGACGTTCTCCTAGCTTGATATGCAGCTCTACTGTATTTCATTTAATGCTATGAACTTCCTAAGACACTCTGAACTGAAGTTCTTAGATCCTCTGGATGGGAAATGCCCCCTCATTATATGCTAATTCTTAGCATTGTCCAAGGCATGCTTACCTGTAAACTCAGAACTCTCTCTCATAATGAAATGTACTTTGTTCCTGAAGCCTTTGGTCTATTTTAGAAAATGTTTATTTGATTATTTTAAATAATTTATTTTTATTGGTGTTCAATTTACCAACATACAGAATAACACCCAGTGCTCATACCGTCAAGTGCCCCCCTCAGTGCCCACCACCCAGTCACGCCCACCCCGCCCTCCTCCCATTCCACCGCCCCTAGTTCGTTTCCCAGAGTTAGGAGTAAGTAAGTTCTGTCTCCCTTTCTGATATTTCCCACACATTTATTGACCCTTCCCTTATATTCCCTTTCACTCTTATCTATATTCCCCAAATGAATGAGAACATATAATGTTTGTCCTTCTCCGATTGACTTACCTTCACTCAGCATAATACCCTCCACTTCAATCCACGTTGAAGCAAATGGTGGATGTTTGTCATTTCTATTGGCGGAGTAATATTCCATTGTATACATAAACCACATCTTTATCCATTCATCTTTCGATGGACACCAAGGCTCCTTCCACAGTTTAGCTATTGTGGATATCGCTGCTAGAAACATTGGGGTGCAGGTGTCCCGGCATTTCATTGCATCTGAATTTATGGGGTAAATCCCCAGCAGTGCAATTGCTGGGTCATAGGGCAGCTCTATATTTAACTCTTTGAGGAACCTCCACACACTTTTCCAGAGTGGATGCACCAGTTCACATTCCCACCAACAGTGTAAGAGGGTTCCCTTTTCTCCACATCCTCTCCAATATTTGTGGTTTCCTGCCTTGTTAAATTTCCCCATTCTCACTGGTGTGAGGTGGTATCTCATGGTGGTTTTGATTTGTACTTCCCTGATGGCAAGTGATGCGGAGCATTTTCTCATGTTCATGTTGGCCATGTCCAGGTCTTCCTCTGTGAGATTTCTGTTCATGTCTTTTGCCCATTTCATGATTGGATTGTTTGTTTCTTTGGTGTTGAGTTTAAGAAGTTCTTTGCAGATCTTGGATGCTAGCCCTTTATCTGATACGTCATTTGCAAATATTTTCTCCCATCTGTAGCTTGTCTTTTAGTTTTGTTGACTGTATCCTTTGCTGTGCAAAAGCTTCTTATCTTGATGAAGTCCCAATAGTTCATTTTTGCTTTTGTTTCTTTTGCCTTCCTGGATGTATCTTGCAAGGTGTTACTGTGGCCGAGTTCAAAAAGGGTGTTGCCTGTGTTCTCCTCTAGGATTTTGATGGAGTCTTGTCTCACATTTAGATCTTTCATCCATTTTGAGTTTATCTTTGTGTGTGGTGCAAGAGAGTGGTCTAGTTTCATTCTTCTGCATGTGGATGTCCAATTTTCCCAACACCATTTACTGAAGAGACTGGCTTTCTTCCAATGGATAGTCTTTCCTCCTTTATCGAATATTAGTTGACCAAAAAGTTCAGGGTCCACTTCTGGGTTCTCTATTCTGTTCCATTGATCTATGTGTCTGTTTTTGTGCTGGTACCACACTGTCCTGATGACCACAGCTTTGTAGTACAAACTGAAATCTGGCATTGTGATGCCCCCCGCTATGGTTTTCTTTTTTAAAATTCCCCTGGCTTTATGAGGTCTTTTCTGATTCCACACAAATCTTAATATAATTTATTCTAACTCTCTGAAGAATGTCCATGGTATTTTGATAGGGATTGCATTAAACGTGTAAATTGCCCTGGGTACCATTGACATTTTCACAATATTAATTCTGCCAATCCATGAGCATGGACTATTTTTCCATCCCTTTGTGTCTTCCTCAATTTCTTTCAGAAGTGTTCTATAGTTGTTAGGGTATAGATCTTTTACCTCTTTGGTTAGGTTTCTTCCTAGGTATCTTATGCTTTTGGGTGCAATTGTAAATGGGTTTGACTCCTTAATTTCTCTTTATTCAGTCTCATTGTTAGTGTATAGAAATGCCACTGAATTCTGGGCATTGATTTTGTATCCTGCCACACTGCCAAATTGCTGTATGCGTTCTAGCAATCTTTGGGTGGAGGCTTTTGGTGTTTCTACGTAGAGTATCATGTCATCGGCAAAGAGGGAGAGTTTCACTTCTTCTTTGCCAATTTGAATGTCTTTAATGCCTTTTTGTTGTCTGACTGCTGAGGCTAGGACTTCCAGTACTATGTTGAATAGCAGTGGTGAGAGTGGACATCCCTGTCTTGTTCCTGAACTTAGGCGAAAGGCTCCCGGTGCTTCCCCATTGAGAATTATATTTGCCGTGGGCTTTTCGTAGATGGCTTTTAAGATGTTGAGGACTGTTTCCTCTATTCCTACACTCTGAAGAGTTTTGATCAGGAATAGACGCTGTATTTTGTCAAATGCTTTCTCTGCATCTAATGAGAGGATCATACGGTTCTTGGTTTTTCTCTTGCTGATATGATGAATCACATTGATTGTTTTATGAGTGTTGAATCAGCCTTCTGTCCCGGGGAAAAATCCTACTTGGTCATGGCGAATAATTTTCTTAATGTGTTGTTGGATCCTATTGGCTAGTATCTTGTTGAGAATTTTTGCTTCCATGTTCATCACGGATATTGGTCTGGAACTCTCCTTTTTGGTGGGATCTTTGTCTGCTTTTGGAATTAAGGTGATGCTGGCCACATAGAACGAATTTGGAAGTACTCCATCTCTTTCTATCAAACAGCTTTAGTAGAATAGGTATGGTTTCTTCTTTAAACGTTTGATAGAATTCCCCTGGGAAGCCATCTGGCCCTGGATTTTTGTGTCTTTGGAGGTTTTTGATGACTGCTTCAATTTCCTCCCTGGTTATTGGCCTGTTTAGGTTTTCTATTTCTTCCTGTTTCATTTTGGTAGTTTGTGGCTTTCAGGAATGCGTCCATCTGTTCCAGTTTGCCTAATTTATTGGCGTATAGCTGTTCATAATATGTTTTTAAAATCGTTTCTAATTCCTTGGTGTTGGTAGTGATCTCTCCTTTCTCATTCATGATTTTATTAATTTGAGTCTTCTCTCTCTTCTTTTTAATAGGTCTGGCTAATAGTTTATCTATCTTAATTAATTCTTTCATAGAACCAACTCCTGGTTTTGTTGATCTGTTCCACAGTTCTTTTGTTCTCAATTTCATTGAGTTCTGCTCGAATCTTTATTAACTCTCTTCTGCTGGGTGTAGGATCTATTCGCTGTTTTTTCTCTAGCTCCTTTATGTGTAAGGTTAGCTTTTGTATTTGAATTCCTTCCAGTTTTTGAATGGATGCTTGTATTGTGATGTATTTCCCCCTCAGGACTGCTTTTGCTGCATCCCAAAGATTTTGAACGATTGTATCTTTATTCTCATTAGGTTCCATGAATCTTTTTAATTCTTCCTTAATTTCCTGGTTGACCTTTTCATCTTTTAGCAGGATAGTCCTTAACCTCCACGTGTTTGAGGTCCTTCCAAACTTCTTGTTGTGATTTAGTTCTAATTTCAAGGCATTATGGTCTGAGAATATACAGGGGACGATCCCAATCTTTTGGTATCGGTTCAGACCCGATTTGTGACCCAGTATGTGGTCTATTCTGGAGAAAGTTCCATGTGCACTTGAGAAGAATGTGTATTCAGTTGAGTTTGGATGTAACGTTCTGTAGATATCTGTGAAATCCATCTGGTCCAGTGTATCATTTAAAGCTCTTGTTTCTTTGGAGATGTTGTGCTTAGATGACCTATCCAGTGGAGAAAGCCTTAAATCGAAGTCACCAAGTATATTATTATCTAAATATGTCTTAATTTATGTTATTAATTGATTGATCGTTTTGTCAGCTCCCACATTCGGGGCATATATATTGAGGATTGTTAAGTCCTCTTCTTGGATAGATCCTTTAAGTATGATATAGTGTCCCTCTTCAACTCTCACTACCGTCTTTGGGAAAAACTTTAGTTTTTCTGATATAAGGATGGCTACCCCTGCTTTCTTTTGAGGACCCTTTGAGTAGTATATGGTTCTCCAACCTTTTATTTTCAGGTTGTAGGTGTCTTTCTGTCTGAGTCTCTTGTAGACAGCAAATAGATGGGTCCTGCTTTTTTATCCAGTCTGAAACCCTGTGCCTTTTGATGGGGTCATTAAGCCCATTCACGTTCAGAGTTACTATTGAAAGATAGGAGTTTAGTGTCATCATGATATCTATTCAGTCCTTGTTTTGTGGATTGTTCCACTGAACTTCTCCTTAAAGGGGAATTTTAAGAGTTCCCCTTAAAATTTCTTGCAGAGCTGGTTTGGAAGTCACATATTCTCTCAGTGCCTGCCTGTCTTGGAAGCTCTTTATCTCTCCTTCTATTCTGAATGAGATCCTTGCCGGATAAAGTATTCTTGGTTGCATGTTCTTCTCATTTAGGACCCTGAATATATCCTGCCAGCCGTTTCTGGCCTGCCAGGTCTCTGTAGAGAGGTCTGCTGTAACCCTAATACTCTTCCCCATAATAGTCAGGGATTTCTTGTCTCTTGATGCTTTAAGGATCTTCTCTTTATCTTTAGAATTTGCAAGCTTAACTATTAAGTGTCGAGGTGTTGAACTGTTTTTATTGATTTTAGGGGGAGATCTCTCTATCTCTCTATCTCCTGGATTTGAATGCCTGTTTCCCTTCCCAGATTAGGAAAGTTTTCAGCTATGATTGGTTAAAATACGTATTCTGACCCTCTGTCCCTTTCGGCGCCCTCGGGAACCCCAATTATACGTAGGTTTTTCTTCCTCAGGCTGTCGTTTATTTCCGTTTATCTATCTTCATGGTCTTTTAATTGTTTGTCTCTTTTTTCCTCTGTTTCCCTCTTTGTTGTCTTCTATGTCACCCACTCGTTCTTCCAGCTCATGAACCCTCGTTGTGAGGACTTCTAGTTTGGATTGCATCTCATTCAATTGATTTTTAATTTCTCCCTGATTAGGTCTAAATTCTGCAGTCATGAAGTCTCTTGAGTCATTTATGCTTTTTTCTAGAGCCACCAGTAGCTGTATAATAGTGCTTCTGAATTGGCTTTCTGACATTGAATTCTAATCCAGATTTTGTAACTCTTTGGGAGAGAGGACTGTTTCTGATTCTTTCTTTTGAGGTGAGGTTTTCCTTCTAGTCATTTTGCTCAGTGCAGAGTGGCCAAAAACAAGGTGAATTGGGAAAAGGAGAAATTGAGAAGAGAGAAAGGAGGAAAGAAAAGAGAAAAAGAAAAACGAAAAAGGAAGAAAAAAAGAGGAAAAACAGAAAGAAAAAGAAGGGAAAAAAAGGCCAAGGGAAACAAATAAAATTCAAAAAGCAAAAAAAACAAAAAACAAAAAACAAAAAACAAAAACAAAAAAAACAAAAAACAAAAACAAACAAACAAACAAAAAACACAGGGAAGTATCTTCTGATTCTGTATACTTTAAGTCCCTTGACTTCCCCTGGAACTTGTCCGTCTAGTTGGTCTCTAGGGGACGGGCTTGTTGTGCTGATTTTCAGGTGTTAGCGCTTGGGGGAGCTGCTCTACCCCCTGCCTGGTGCAGGGCTCAGAGGGGCTTGTTTACCCCTTGAGGCCCCAGAAGAAACACCTGCAGTGGCAGCGGCCTGCTCTGGAGCCCTGGAGTCAGCTCCTGCAGTTACTACGGAGCTCTCCATCTGCTGGGGCCTGGATGCTCCGGGGTCGGGGCCGCTGATCTGCTCAGCTTGGGGCAGGAGCGTCCTTCCCATCCTGGACCCGCCTGGCCTCTGCCTGTCCCGGGAGGAGGCCGGATCCTGGGCTGTGTCCCTGGCGCCCTGTGCTCCTGGGCCTGTGCTGTTGGATTTGTGCTCCCACCACACAGCCGCCTCTCTGCGGAACTGTGGCCCTAGCCCCTGTGAGCTGCTCCCGGGTCCAGCCGTGTCTGCGCTGCAGCCCTTTAGGGAGCTCAGCACACTCTCCCCGGGGCGCAGTTGCTCTGTTAGTGTCCCATGGTGCCTGCGGGCATCCCCGCCTTTCTGGGGTCCTGCTCCAACTCCCTGCGAGGCCTTTCTGCCCAGGAAGATTGGTGAAGCTCCTGCTTCTCTGGGCCTGGGCTCTCCTGTCCTGGGGACACTCGCCCTGGCCTTCGCCTGGCTCCTTGCGGGGCCCCTCCCCCTTGGATGCCTTTTGTTTCTTTATTTCTTTTTTCCCCGTCTTCCTACCTTGATAGAAGTGCGAACTCTTCTCACTGTAGCATTCCAGCTGTTCTCTCTTTAAATCTCAGGCCGAATTCATAGATTTTCAGGATGATTTCAAGATTATCTAGGTAATTGGTGGGGACAGGTGATTTGGGGACCCTACTCTTCCGCCATCTTGCCCCTCCCCTGGAAAATGTTTAATAATAAAAACAACTTGATATAACATCTTCTTTGAAGCACTACAGAATTAGACATTTATGTATTCCTAAAAATGCCAAAATGATTATGCCAATTAAAGATCTTAGATACTAATTGTTATCTTTATTTTACAATATGCTGAATGTTTCCTGACTTGAAGCACTTGGCAGGTTTTCTGGTCATCTGTTATTTAATGACCTGATACTAAGATCAGCCTTAATCACTGGAATAATAAGTGAAATTATAATTGTTTTTTAAAAACTCCTTTTGAATGCATTCCTTAATTTGAGTTTTGAAGCATTTAATCAAACAAATAATCTTACCAGTGTTTTAAATAACTTGTTAAAACTTAAAATGAATCAACTCATTTGGTTTCTTCAGTAGCACACCCAGAGGAAAGTCTCAGAAGGCCATCCAGGATGAGATCCTCTCCGTAATCCGACAGATCACAGCTACCGTGACGTTTCTGCCGCTGTTGGAAGTCTCTTGTAAGTATTATATGACTTCATGATGGTTCAGATTTGTTGTGGAAAGATTAAGCTATTACTTTAAGAATTAACAGTTTTGTTGAGTTTTTTCTTAATTATCCATGTCATGGTATATAAGTGAGAAAAACGTCATGAATCTAAAGCGATGCTGGTTGTGTTTTATTTACAAGTGCTGAATAGGGAAAGAATGAAAGTTTTCATTCAGTACTCCTGAATATTTTGACGTAATTTCTTCCATTACTTTTATTTTATACACATTTCCTTGTATATAATTAAGACTTAGACAGGTATAACTGTGTCTTTCTTTTCTGGCTTAGTTACTCCTTCATTCATCAGATATACCCTAAATGCCTACTGTATGCCTTCCATGGTTCTGGGCATTGGGATACAGCGGTCACAAAACCAAGATGTTCTTTTTCTCTGGCTTAGATTCATGCTGTCTCGTGATCAATTATATACTTTCTGCAAATATCTTTAATGGCTTTTCTCTTTGAAGAAAAAAAAACAATCGAGTTTTTCAGTAAGTAAAAAGGAGTACAGTATTTTCTGTACTAAAATTTCCATTGAAGAAAAGCAATTAGCTAATATAACTGATTAGAGATCAAGCCAAACTAGCTTTTCTGACATGATAGGTGGCTCACATGTGAGGGAGAGAGGAAGGATAGTTGTACCTTTCAAAAACTAATTGTACTTTAATGATCTTATCCCCAATTTAGGTTCATTTGACCTACTGATTTATACAAAGATTTGGTTGTACTTGAATAATGGGAAGAGTCGGGACCACAGTTTATTACCAATTCTGAGGAAGTCTGTCTTCATTCATTTACTACTACTATCCACAAAGTAAATAGCATGGTGGCCTATAAAATTCCGACCAGTGACTGAGGATGAGATTAGGACAGTGATGTACTTGTAGTTCTCAGATGCGGTTTTCCTGAAACGAAGTCAACTATAGTTGATAAATTTTGTATCACTGGTTAATTTTTAGACTGGGGAAACTTAACATTATACATCTATTGAACTGTGCATAATTGTCCCATTTTTTGTTACCTGTATGCCTTGATACAGGGTTGGCATAAATTATTGCACATTGTTCAAAAGGGAACTAGCAGATCACATCAGCATTGTTGTCAATTCCTTGAAAGTGGTAACTGTAGATGGATAACTTTTGCCATAAAACTAAATGCCTTCTTAAATCAGACCTTTTGGTCAAGGACTTTGCCTCTGGGTTATAGGTAGGGAGATATTAAATGTAAAATACAGCAACAGAAGTATGAATATTGAGAGTCTTTGTTTAGATTCTGAAATTATCTAATGACAACCTGCAAGTAATGAAACATTGCTCATAATAGGTCTCTGCCATTTATTTCATTTGTATATTTTCCATATTGAAAACACTTCCAATTATTTGATTTTGATTTGTTGTAGAACTCGAACCTACAAAGCTATGTGTATTGCCACTGTTTAAATTCCTGTGATACAGAACTCTTAATTTTTTTGTTTTATAAAATCAAGCTTTAAATGATGATGAAATAAAGTTAAATATGTATGTTTAAAATTTGTCTTAAATATGTTTATATTGGTGTGGTATTAACACATATAATAGAATGGATTCAGTATAGCAAATAATATCTTGTGCCTACTGAGGCCTAAGGATACCAACTTGAATAAATCTGGAGGTACTTTCAATTTAACGAACAAGCTTTGATTATATCCCTTTAATCTTATAACCTTAGACTTAAAATAAGCATCATTCTCTGTATAAAATAATACATGTCATATGGAATTAATTCATTTTAGCATATAGTGGACTGGAGAACTTTTCTATCCTCTTAGCTTTATTGCCAGCCTAGTTTTCCTTATTTTTTAAGGGTCAGTTTAAGGCAAACTTCTGACATCTTTTCTAATCTCTATTCTAAATGTTACCTTGTTTTGTAATTAAGTGCTTAGTATCAGACACCGTTCTAAGCTTTTTATATGAATTAACTCATTAACCTTCACTATAAAGTAAAAACACATAGCCTGTATCACTCATTCAGAAATGACAAAGTGAGCACCTGTTAAAGTTCCAAGTATTAGGATGAATGAAACAAAGTCTTGGTCTTTCTGAAGCTTGAGATATGGAGAGGAAAATAGATGGCAAGCTTCCAGGCAGTTACTACACAGGTTTATCTCATTATGTATTTGTTTTTTCACCTGAGTAATCTAATCTCTTTGATCCAGTTGCCTGCTTGTTAAGAATAAAAGGCAATTCTCTCATTGCAAGACAAATAAGTGCCAGTATTTGATGACAGGTATAGTGAATGCTATTGTGAAAGCCCATTGCCTGGAGAATTGTTGAAGCTATCTAATTGAGGTCCACCCACATATGTCCTTTTCCTGAATAAGAAAAGCAGTTCTGCAGAAAGGAAAATGATTTTGAATTAAGGTGTGGTCAAGAGTCTGGTTTTCCAAACATGAGGTATGTTACAAAGTGGCCACTAGTAAGATTAAAGCATTTAAATTCTGTGCTGTTTGTAACCTCTAAACATGAAACATTAGGTTGAGACGGAAAGCAGAACTGGAAGTTCAGTAAAAATATGAAGAGTTAAAAAATCTGGTCCTACTTTTGGGACAAAAGTTTGAAATTCTTTTTAGAAAGCAGTAACTGCTTTAGGAAACACTAAATGCCTCTGCTAAATAACCAGAAATAATGTGGTCATTCCCTGAAAAATATTCACCAGTAGCAACTTTCTTAATAGATCACGGATAATACTTAAATTTCTGTCAGTTGTTTTTATTCGCCAAATTAAAAAGTCCTAATATTACCACTTATACTTCGTGGCTTATACCACTACTGACTCCTACTAGTACATATATTAGAGTTGAGTGGGAGCCAAGCTACAAGGTTTATTGGCAAAGCTCAACCGGAAAAGCTTTAGCCTATGGCTCCATCTAAACTTGTCCTGCCCTCTTTTCCTATACCTTGAAGTCCACCTTAAGAGGAAGATATTTAAATCAACAGATGTAAGAATTGCAAATGACCTATGAACAGTGGGTATTATATGTAAGTGATGAATCACTAAATTATACTCCTGAAACCAATATTACACTATATGTTAATTAAAATTTAAATAAATGTTTGGAAGAAAAAAAAAAGCCCTACATGACTTCCACACCATGTTATACAGTGAACCCAAGATTCTAAGAGAGCCTAATGGGCCTGCCCTGGACTCTTGACTCAGTTTTGCTTACCATAGGTAGAGGAATGGAAACATGTTCCGACTGGGCCTATCCGGGTCTGAAATAGAGCCCCAGAAGGGACTGAACCACACGTCTCCAGGAATCTTCTCCCAGTGTCATCAATTGGAGAGAGGAGTCAAGCTTCCATGGGAATTCACACAGAGGTGTGTAATAGTCTCATGTATTAATTGGCTTTTGCACAAACAACCATAGAATAACAATTTTTTCCCGTGTAGTCTGTGGGTTATCTGGAGTGCTTGTCTTCTTCTTTGCCCCTGCAAATCTGCAGGGCACGTGTCTCCTTCTATTATTGAAGGGGCAATGGCTCACCAGGACTCCTAAAGCTTATCTTCAGAACTTTCACACTGACATTTTTGCCCATATTCCACTGATGCAGGTAAGTCTTAAGGCTAAGCCAAACTTCAATGGGGCCAGAAAGTACACTCTTCCCATGGACGTGGGGAGAGGGCTGTGCGAAAATCTGATGAAAGTGATAGAAAGATCAGGATACCTAAATAATGCTACCCTGTAACTCGTTTTCCATCAGATGTCACTAATGCTACAATATTCAAATTAAGGTGAACTTTTAACTTTAGTATTCAGCCTTTCCTATTCGAAATTAACATTGGGATTTCTGGCTACAAAGATATAAAGACATCAGAGGAAGAAAACACAGCACGTGTATTGGCTAGGTAATTTTTCATTTAATTTTCCTGCTTTAGTGCACAAGTAGAATTGCAGGATCAATGGACACACAAACAGCTCTACATTTTTTAAACTTTAGGTGGTCTCTTCTGTCCATGATCAAGAAGCTCATTTGGCTCCTCAGCAAGCACATCAAGAGAAGTGTGTATTCACCTTTCCTAATGGCTCCTACCCTTTTACATCCTTTTAGCAATTGAATGTCCATAACACATTACTTTCCATTTACTGTATTTACAAAACTCCAGGTTTCTTTGGGAGCGTTGTAATTACACTGTCCTCGGATGACTTTAACCAATTAATGGCAGGAACCAAAAGACAGAGGACTGAATCCTGTAAGTTATCTATATCGTTCAAAGAATAAATCAAGTGTGAATTTGTGAACCGTTGTGCAACACTTTCCCAACCAGTCAAAAGAATTGTTCATTAAATAACCTTTTACTCTTTAGGGAATTAATTTTTGGCTAAAGTTGTAAATAATAATATCTTCATCTTTTTATTAAATATGTAAAGCTCTGTTTTAAGTTATTTTTGTACAATGTAACCATGATAAAAACTTGTGTGTTGGAATAACTATGGAATAGAAATGCTGCTAAATTTCAAATTTTATTAGTTACACCTTCTTAGAGCAGATCTTTGTTTTTTATTTATTTTTTATTTATTTTTTACTGGAGTTCAATTTGCCAACATAGAGCATAACACCCAGTCCTCATGCCTTCAAGTGTCCCCCTCAGTGCCCGTCACCTAGTCACCCCATCCCCCCACCCACCTCCCCTTCCACTACCCCTTGTTCATTTCCCAGATTTAGGAGTCTCTAAGAGCAACTCTTTAAAGATCTTTCCATTCTTCATGAATATGGCTTTGAAAGCCAGCAGCATTAACTGATGTTTATTTTTAAAAAATCTCGTTGGGAAATCTACTTAATCTTCATTAGAGTTGACAGTCCTCTTCCAATCTGGCAAAAACATGGTAGCCTTAGCAACAAAACTATCAGAAAAAGCTTAGAGAGGAAAATGTCAAGAGTTGACCCTCTGATTACAAAAGTCAGTTTATGTTACCATTTCACCTATTTTTGTGCTCTTACCATTTGATCTATTTTTATACTAGAGAAACATAATTTTCATTTATTTGTATAAATTCCATTCATCTGTGTTTATCTGCACCATTTTGCTAGGCAAGCTTGTTTGCACAAAGGAACACATGACATCAAAATCTTTATTGTTTTGGCATTTTATCTGTGCTAACAAAAGCCTCTGATTATAGGCACGACCACACATACTCCACTATCCATGCAAGGGAAAGATCTCAAACCTCTTCCAAAACTATCTAGTTATGGACATACCCAGTGGATACCTAGACATGGATCTGAATTTCTTTCTGAACGGCAGTGTCACTGACTCACATGCATTATTACTTAATCCTCACAGCAAATCTAGAGGGGTTATTCCCATTTTACACGTATAAAACCTGAGACTCAGGAAGGCCAGGTAATTTGCTGAACTTCAGACATCCAGGATCTAGCCCCAGGCCTGACCCTAAACCAATATTCTTTCTCATTGTTTTTCAGAAACTCGGCAACAGCGGAAGGTGCCCTGCTCCAGCTGCAGGGACTCAGCCAGAAAGACTGGAATACTACATGACTGTACCTGCAAGTTGGGGAAGGAGAACTCAACACTATTTG
Organism: Vulpes vulpes; assembly: GCF_048418805.1. Lineage (NCBI taxonomy): Eukaryota > Metazoa > Chordata > Mammalia > Carnivora > Canidae > Vulpes > Vulpes vulpes. Next base: position 21,252,288 of record NC_132783.1, read on the forward strand.
AGTATTGAGTTGCATTCATTTTTTAAAAAACACTTTTTCAAAATAAGCTATCATTAAATGTTTATATATACATAGTATTTTTGCTGTATAATAGCAGCATGCATTTTCTTCCATCAATGTTTTCTTCTCTCATTCTTTCACTTGTTTATGTAACTACATGCTGTGTTGGAATTTGGGCTTCTTTACGGGTTGGAACCAGTTCGAGAAAGGGGACACAGCAGGCAATTGAAATGTATGTTATCATCCAAATTATAGGGTTCCCTAGTAAAGCTGGGTAGAGGCTTAGACGTCATGCAAAAACAGGGTTTGCTACTGCATCTCCATAAACAAGCCATGGGATGGCCAGACAACTGCAGTTGTCCTCACTCAAGCCCACTCCAATAGGGGACCAAGAAACTCTTTAAGTACAAAAGCTCTACACAGCTTCTATAGGTCTTAAAAAGGTCTGCTCTACGTTGCTTGGGATGGTGTGAGAAAGTGAAGAGAGCGACCCCAAATCTCTTCTCCAACACCATGTTGTGTCATCAGGATTGGAGTCGAATCCTGAAGAGGGGAATAACACGCATCCCTCCTAATGCTTGCCAGCTTTTTAATTTTTTAAATATATTACATTGTGGATTCCACTGGCATCATGTGAGTTGTTTTAAGTAGGCATACTCCCAGGCATTTTTTTTTCAGTTTTATTAATTATGTATGCATTTTCATCTGTAGTCAGAAAGATACCTGTTTTTTTTTTCCTAACATGTTTTAACACATATTACCCTGAGCAAAGATTGTAAAGTCCATGCTGAATACTTAAAAACATGTATTTGTAGAAAAGTCATGAAGGCGGTGTACGCATGATGGAAGGCTGAGAAACAATGTCATAACCCTTTGTACTCAGGCATCAGAAGGGGACCAGGCAGCTGTCCCTCTCAGCCGAGTGGTGCATGCTCACAGTGCTGCTGTGCTCACACAGACCCCATGTCTGCTTCTCCCTACACAGAGTCCTTCTGGGACTTCTTGAAGGGCATTTTGCTTTTTGCCCATAAAAGACTAGCACCATGAGTCAGATAGTACTAAGCTGAAAGTTCACTCTCTAATTCTATTTCTTATCACTAATTATGCCCAGTCATGTTGTCCAAAATAGCTCACCAGATTTTATGAAATGAATACAGAGAACTATATCAATATGAAAATGTCCCAAATTTGAACAATATGAAACTGATTTTTGTTACTCAACTTCCCCACAAACTAAATCCCCTTGCAAGGAAAAGCTCATGGAGCTTTTATTTAAAGTCCAAATGCTCTCACTCTCCATTTTATACAATTGGCTCAGTGTAAGCCAGAGGCTTTTACTTAGAGCCGAGGTTCCTATAGCTGCAGCTGTGTCCTGGGATTTCACAGGAATGAGTATAGCTTCTTCAGCCTCTTCAAAGTTGCTTCAAATCTCTAATTAGTTCTAGTCTCCAAGGGGTCAGCAGTCACAAAAGAAACTGTCCACTATAGAAGTTGTCACAAACAAAACTGTGGTACCCCAATTAAGTGACTATGTAATGTCATCTGATACTGCTATCGGAGCACAGCAGATAACTTAGTAGCACCTATGCTGGAGACAGCGAGGACCTGGTCTAGGTCCGGTGGCAAGCCAGCCAGCTGCACCAGCACTGAATCCATGGCCTGTGAATCTGTATGACTGAGCAGAAAGTGCCCATCAATAGTTGTGCTTCCCCATGTTTAATATAGGTATTCCTTTGCTTTTGCTGTTGTTTTGTTTTGGTGATGTGTGCAGTGGTCTCCCATATATATTACCTACTTTCTCTCAGAGAGTGACATTTGAGACATTATTGCCTTCTTCAAAAATGTAGATAGGTATTCTGGTTTCTTCATTTCCTTGTGTCTTGTGTCTCATGTTTTGGCTACTTTGGTACAAGATTGTGAGACCACAAGTCTAGAGAGAATTTCTCCTCCCACATTCTCCCAAGTCTGTTCTCTCTAGGACAGGGAAGTACACTCTCCTCTTAAAATGCATGAGGAATGGGATAAAGAACATCACCCTACTCCCTTAGTGCTATGTTTTACTAGTATATGAAGTTTTATTTTTTCTGAAAATGATAATTGTCATCTCTCTTCCATAGATGTTTCATTCCTACCTAGGCAGGTTGAGTTGGGCCAGGCAAAGCAGTAGTTGGACAGAATCAAGATTCTAAGAAAATAAAATACTGTGATCACAGTAAGAGGCAATGAGTCAAGATTAGTCTTTTGTCAAGAAGTAAAAGAAGGATAACAAAGTTTAGCAAAACTTTAAAGAGGATCTAGATATCACAGATTAAAGTAGTCAAAAGTTAGTATTCCAAAGAGTTGCACATTGAAAAGATAGAACCCAAGCACAAAACAAAAATATTCCAAAAAACTTAAATTCAGGACAGAAACTTTTTTTTAGAAGCTTTTTAAAAATTTTTATTTATTTATGAGAGAGAGAGAGAGAGAGAGAGAGAGAGAGAGAGGCAGACACAGGCAGAAGGAGAAGCAGGCTCCGTGCACTGGGAGCCCGACGTGGGACTCGATCCCAGGTCTCCAGGATCATGCCCAGGGCCAATGGCAGGCGCTAAACCGCTGCACCACCCAGGGATCCCCAGGACAGGAACTTTTCTAGTCTCTTATTCCTTCCTGCCTCCATAGGATTGGACTACTGGTGTGAGGAGAGAGATTGCAGATGGGAAGGAAGTGGTGCCAAGAGCTGCAGCTGCAAAAAGTCGAGTTGGTTTTGTTTCTTCTAACTTTTAAACTTAAATTTAATACATACACATGTTTTAAAAATCAAGCAGTAGAGAATGATACCAAGAGAAAAGTAAATTCTCAGCCTGAACTTGTTCCCCGACTTATTTCCAGCTCCCTGTTTTTAAGTACTTTCTGTTCTCCTGGTGGTTATCACAGTACCCCTGAAATATGTGTTAATACTTGATTTCTCCTTTTATCTTGTTTATCAACCTTAGATAGCATCTATTGGAAGATGAGAAACTTATTTCTTTGATCCATCCATGTCTACATTTTTCCAGTTACATTGCTTTGATATTTCTGGTGATTATCATTTTAAAGAGTATATTTAAACTCTATTTTGTTACATCAATTTTACACGGTATATAATTGATTTCTTGCTATATAAATAAATAGGTGAGAAAAATCTGTGACATTATCTTCCATATCTCTCTGCTGCTTTAATATTCAGACTTCCAGTATTTCATATTATCAGTGTTAATATTAGTCAGATTCTCTTTTACACTTGTTGTCTTCCAAGCTTTGTTTGTATGTTGATTCTACCAATTAAAATAGCTTTTCTGTTATTCCAATGATTAATTTTCTCCTTACTGAAGGACTAAATAGGTCTAGTTATTGAGGAAAAAAAAGGGTAACCTTAGGTCAGGAAAACTGAAAGATGAATGTTCCAAGTGTCAAGGTCAAATACGATTCCTTGAACTCAATCTTCAAGACTTTCTATTCAATTTGGTCGATGATACCTTTAATATACAAGAAATATTTATCTGCCTTTGTTCTTATTTTGTAGCCACCTCTTTTTTGGCTTCTTGACTCTAAAGATGTTTGTTGGTTTTGTTTTCTTAATTTTTTTTCCGTTCTCTTGTTTTTCTCAGGAGTCTACTGTTATAATATCTGTTCCACTTGCACCTTTTTTTTTTTTTTTTTGGTTTATTCTAAATTTTCTGGGTCTTTCTCCCAAATATGCGAGTGATGAAAAAGGTTCATCAGCGCTGGTAGCATGATTTTCCACTGTGGTATTAGACCTTTTTCTTGAATGAAAAATGGATGGCAGGGTCTTTGTACATATAAGCTAGTAGTACTGTTTTAGGGTACATTTCGGTATTTTGTTCATCATGTATTTTTTGAAAATTGACTTCTAAAAATATTACATTAAAATATCATATCTTCTTTACTTAGTTTTTTGGTGCATCTCAAATTTTGTGTGCCTGGTTTCACTCACTGCAGTATCTCTATCTGCTTTGGGACAAGGACCTGGAAGGTTAAAAGTAATTTCCAGATATGGTCAGTAGAGGGCAGCAAAGGGTAGTGGCGTGAACACTCAACTGCCAAGGCCTGGGCTTCCCTTTTTTCCCTCTTTATAGAGATCAATTAGTGGTAGTAGAAAATCCAGAGTGCCAGAATCAGGATAGAAATTACTCATAATACTGATCCAGGATGGGTATCAAGCTTAGAAGGCAGTGGAAATGTTTAGCCACAAATTCATAGCCTGGTATCTATCAAAGAGATGTGAACTACTGGACATTAGGAGGGGAATCATTAGACTTTCACAGTCCTGACTCTTACTCCCAGCCTGTCTAAAACCTAAGATCTCGTTCTGTAAAGTATCAGGAGTCTCCTACCCACATTGAGAGCTGATGCAAATTTCCTGTCATTATCTGATACGTCATTTGCAAATATCTTTTCCCACTCTGTAGGTTGTCTTTTAGTTTTGTTGACTGTATCCTTTGCTGTGCAAAAGCTTCTTATCTTGATGAAGTCCCAACAGTTCATTTCTGCTTTTGTTTCTTTTGCCTTCGTGGATGTATCTTGCAAGAAGCCACTGTGGCCGAGTTCAAAAAGGGTGTTGCCTGTGTTCTCCTCTAGGATTTTGATGGAATCTTGTCTCACATTTAGATCTTTCATTCATTTTGAGTTTATCTTTGTGTATGGTACAAGAGATTGGTCTAGTTTCATTCTTCTGCTTGTGGATGTCCAATTTTCCCAGCACCATTAATTGAAGAGACTGTCTTTCTTCCAGTGGATAGTCTTTCCTCCTTTATCGAATATTAGTTGAACATAAAGTTGAGGGTCCACTTCTAGATTCTCTATTCTGTTCCATTGATCTATGTGTCTGTTTTTGTGCCAGTACCACACTGTCTTGATGAACACAGCTTTGTAGCACAACCTGAGAATTCTCACAGAGGAAGACATAGACATGGCCAACAAGCACATGAGAAAATGCTCTGCATCACTCGCCATCAGGGAAATACAATCAAAACCACAGTGAGATACCACCTCACACCAGTGAGAATGGGGAAAATTAACAAGGCAGGAAACCACAAATGTTGGAGAGGATGAGGAGAAAGGGGAACCCTCTTACACTGTTGGTGGGAATGTGAAATGGTGAAGCCACTCTGGAAAACTGTGTGGAGGTTCCTCAAAGAGTTAAAAATAGACCTGCCCTACGACCCAGCAATTGCGCTGCTGGGATTTACCTCAAAGATGCAGATGGAATGAAATGCCGGGACACCTGCACCCCGATGTTTCTAGCAGCAATGTCCACAATAGCCAAACTGTGGAAGGAGCCTCGGTGTCCATCGAAAGATGAATGGATAAAGAAGATGTGGTTTATATATACAATGGAATACTACTCAGCCATTAGAAATGACAGATACCCACCATTTGCTTCGACGTGGATGGAACTGGAGGGTATTATGCTGAGTGAAATAAGTCAATTGGAGAAGGACAAACATTGTATGGTCTCATTCATTTGGGGAATATAAATAACAGTGAAAGGGACTAGGATGGAACGGAGTAGAAATGGGTAGGAAATATCAGAAAGGGAGGCAGAACATGAAGACTCCTAACCCTGGGAAATGAATAGGGGTGGTGGAAGGGGGGGTGGTCGGGGGGTAGGGGTGACTCGGTGGTGGGCACTGAGGGGGGCACTTGACAGGATGAGCACTGGGTGTTATTCTGTATGTTGGCAAATTGAACACCAATAAAAATAAATTTATTTTAAAAAAGAAATGAAAGAGGAGAAATAACAAACAATACCACAAAAATATAAAGGATTTTAAGAGAATATTATGAAAAAATTATATGCAAAGTCATTGGGCAACCTAGAAGAAATGGATAAATTCCTAGAAACATATAACGTCTCAATGCTGAGTTGGGAAAAAATACAAAATTTGAAAGACTGATTATCAGCAGTGAAATCAAATCAGTAATAAAAAAACTCCCAAGAAAACAAAAGTACAGGACCAGATGGCTTCATAGGTAAATTTCAGCAAACATGTAGGGACGCCTGGGTGGTTCAACAGTTGATCATCTGCCTTTAGGTTGTGATCCTAGAGTCCTGGGATTGAGGCCTACATCGGGCTCCTTGAGTAGATCTTGATTCTCCTTCTGCCTCTGTCTCTGCCTCTGTCTTTTTCTGTCATGGATAAATAAATAAAATACTTAAAATTTTTTTTTACCAAACATATAAAGAAGAGTTAACACCTACTTTTCTCAAACTACTTCAAAAAACAAAGAATGAAAGCTTCTATGTATTCTGTGAAGGCAGCATTACCCTGATATCAAAACCAGATGAAGACACTACAGAGAGAGAGAGAGAGAAAGAGAGAGAGAGAGAGAGAGAGAACTACAGGCCAATATCTCTGATTAACATACATGCAAAAATCCTCAACAAAGTATTAGCCAACCAAATCCACCAATACATTAAAAAAGTCATTTACCATGATCAAGTGGGATTTATTCTTAGTATGCAAATGTGATTCAATATTCACAAATCCATTAACATAATACATCTCATCAACAAGAGAAGGGTAAAAACGATGATCATTTTAATAGGTGCAGAAAAGCATTTAAAAGTACAACATCCATTCATGATACAAACTCAACAAAGTAGGTTTAGAGGGAACATACCTCAACAGAATGAAGACCATATGTGAAAAAACTACAGCTAATGTCATACTCAATGGTGAAAAAGTGAGAGCTTTTCCCCAAGGTCAAGAACAAAACAAGGATTTCCACTCTCACTACTTTTATTTAGCATAGTACTGGAAGTCCTAGCCCCAGCAATCAGACAAGAAAAAGCAATAAATGGCATCCAAATGGGTAAGGAAGATGTAAAACTTTCACTATTTGCAAGTGCCATGATACTATATGTAGAAAACCCTCAGGATTCTACCAGAAACGGACTAGAACTGATAAATGAGTTCAGGAAAGTCACAGGATACAAACCAATATACAGAAATCCACTGCATTTCTATACACTAATAATGAAGAGCAAAAAAAGAAATTAAGAAACAGTCCCATTAACAATTGTACCAAAAATAATAAGATACCTAGAAATAAGCTTAAACAAGGAAGTGAAAGACCTATATATATATATACACACTGAAAAACTATAAAACATTGGTGAAAAAAATTGAAGACAACACAAATGGAAAAATATTCCATGCTTATTGATGAGAGAACAAGTATTAATAAAATGTTCCATACTCAAAATGATCTACAGATTTGATGGAATCCCTATCAAAGTACTAATAGTATTTTTCGCAGAACTAAAACAAGTAATTCGTAAGGATGTATGGAACCACAAAAGACCCCAAATAGCCAAAGCAATCTTGAAAAAGAAAAAAACTGGAGGTATCACAGTCCCAGATTACAAGATATATTACAAAGCTGTAATAATCAAAACAGTATGGTATTGACAAAAATGGACAATAGATCAATAATACGGTATTATGGGCATAAAGATCACCTTACAGTATCTCTTCTATTTGATATTTAGGGTGAAAACATAGGTGTTCGGTGAAATAGATGAAAACAGACCCGGGCAGCCCAGGTGGCTCAGTGGTTTAGCGCTGCCTTCAGCCCAGGGCATGATCCTGGAGACCCAGGATGGAGTCCCACGTCAGGCTCCCTGCATGGAGCCTGCTTCTCCCTCTGCCTGTGTCTCTGCCTCTCTCTCTCTCTCTCTCATTCTGTGTCTCTCATGAATAAATACATAAATAAAGTCTTGAAAAAAGAAAACAGACCCCATCATTATTATTCTCTTTAGAGCTCATTCATCAAATTAAAATAAATCACAATGGTATTATGGAAGAAATTAAGCTTTATTACTGCAAAGGTAACTGTGACATGGTAAAAGAAAGCTCCCTTTAGCTTTCTCAGGCAAACTTTTCTCTGCTTTACTACAAGGAGAAGATGCTATCAAAAACTGTATCTTTCTCAATTAATTCCTTAAAACCAGTGACTCACCATCCTGGTTACATGTAAGAATCACTCAAAGAGCTTTTTCCAGATCTGATGAATCAGAAGCTCTGGGGGAGGCAGTTTCAGAATGAGTGCCTGAAAAGCCTCCCAAGTGAGTCTGATGCATATCAGAATTGATCAACAGGACGAGATTCTAAAAGGAGAGAAGTTTTCCTGGCCTCTAAATCTCTAACCTCTCTGAAGGGAGACGCAGAGAATGGGACATATTCTGAGAATTGGGGAAGGTGCAGAGAGAAATCTGCCTATATTTTTTTTACCTGAAATAGATTATTTTTTACCTGAAATAGATTTTGACAGGTGCTTGATGGGAGGCCAGAAAGTGTTGCCCAATGAGCCTCCATGGTTCTGAATACAGTCAAGCATGGCCAGACTAGCACTTGTCCTTTAAAAGTGGTGAGAAGGGGCGCCTGGTGGCTTACTTGGTTAAGTTTCTGACTCTTGATTTCCGCTCAGGGTTATGATCTCAGGATCATGAGAGAGAGCCCCAGGTCAGACTCCATACTCAGCACCATTTGTGCTTCTCTCTCTCTCTCTCTCTCTCTCTCTCTTTCTTTCTCTGCTCCCCCTCTTGTGCCCATGCACTGTCTCTTTCTCTCTCTCTCTCTCTCAAATACATAAAATAGTTATTCTGTATGTTGGTAAATTGAACACCAATAAAAAATCAACTTATTTAAAAAAATAAATAATAAAAATTTAATAAAAGTGGTTTGAAGCCTGGAGGCCACTATCTACATGCCACTTCTGTGTTAGTTTGGTTTTAAGATGAGAAGCCTTAATAAAGTCTAAAAGGACTACCAGGACTTGTGCTCTCACCTCTACCTAATTTACAGGCCGATTTCACTCTCCTGTACCTTCTGCCTGTGTCTCCAATCCAGCAAAGTCTTCCATGTTTCTGAAACATCAGTTAGTCACATTCTGTCCCTTCAACTGACAAATGTATCTTCCCTCCCTTGCCCCTTTCTTCCTCTTTCTCTCTTCTGTGTAGTCCCAAGTCATTCTTTAAAGGTCATTTCAAATGAGCTCGTCAAAGAAGTCTTCCTCTCCATAATTGAAATCAGGTGTCAAGTCCCTCTCTAAATTTCTCATCTCACTCTTTAATTTTCCTCTGCAGTACTTCCCAGAGGCTGTGTTAGGCAGTTCTTGATGGCATTCTCTGTTTAATATCTGTCTTCCCCCCTCCTCACTTAAATCCTGGTTTTGTGAGACTTGGGCCTGGCTCCCTGTTGCCCAGACCTATCAAGTGCCTTTCTCCTAGTACAGGTTCAAACACTATCCGTTGAATGAATAAAGTAAATAAGACAAAGACTATTTTATGTCATGCCTTTTCCCCTGTCCATCCCTGCCAGAAAACTATTTCATTCACTTGTTCAATACAGAATTTTTTGATTCCTCTGATGCGTCAATGTTTGTGAGAATTTAATGATAAAGCAGACATAGACTCCTTCCTTGAGGTCCCTAGAGTCTAGTGGGGCATAAAAGATAGGTTTTCACATGCCTGTTACAGGAGCCTGTAAGAGAAACCACAAACTTTGTCTGTAGGATCAAATTTCAATCCTCCACAGTTGTCAAAGAAAGACACTGTCCATGTGGGAAGAGTGGGGGTGGGGGGTCCTCACAGGAAGCTGCGTGACCTCCTGAGTCAGCTGGATTTGAATCCTTCATGTTACGTCACGGCTGCTTGGATTCAGAGCCCAACCTGTATGCGCAGGAGCCTCATCATCTGTAAAATCATCAGTTTCCTAGTGGAAAGGGAACACTGTCTTCATGTAACATGTTTTTAACAGGCTCCTGTAGGTGCTTGGACACTGAAGGAGATGTCCAGGTGGCAAATCAATGGTTAGTATCACTAACCATTTGGGAAATGCAAGTGAAATCCACAGTGAGATATCACACTACACAGCTATCAGAATAGCTAAAATAAAAAATGACAACACCAAATGCTCGTGTGGATGGGGGGAAACTGAACGACTCATACAGTACTGGGGAGAATGTGAAATGGCACAGCCATTCTGGAAACCAGTTGGACAGTTCCTAAGAAAAAAATATAAAAACAACAACAACAACAACAACAACAAAATAGCTAGCATATGACCTGGCTCTTCCCGTCCTGGGCATTTAGCCCAGAGAAGTGAAGACTTCACACTGACACAAAAACCTGTACACAGATGTTTATAGTAGCTTTATTAGTGACAGCCAAAACCTGCAGACACTTCGAACTCCTTCAACAGGTAGTTACGCAAACTGTGATACATCCATATCATAATGTACTACTAAGGGACACCAAGAAATGAACTGTGAATCCTTGCAGCCATCTAGATGAATCTCCAGTTACACCAAATGGGAAAAAGCAAATCCCCAAATGTCATAAACTATGTGATCCCATCTGTATAACATTCTTGACATGGCAACCTTTTACACATGGAGAACAGATTTTGTGATTGCCCGGGATTAAGGAGGTGGTGGAGGGGGAAAGAAATTTGTGTGGTTGTAAATGGGGAATAGGAAGGACCCTTGTGGTGATGGAAGTGTCTCTGGAAGACTCCATCTGTAAAAAAAACTGATGTCATCTCCCTGTGTTATTTCTTATAGCTGCAAACGAATCTACAGTTATCTCAAAATAAAATGATTACTTTTAAAAAATCAAAACTTGGAGGCCAAGAAAAGGAAACCAGTATGTCAGTTTGGCAGTTACAGCATGAGCTTTGAATCTGTGACATCATAATGGCAGTGACCGCGGACCGCTGTGGAATCTTGAGGCTTCAAGCAGTTGACAGTACTCTGCCAAGTGCTGTAGACTCCCTTGATTTCCCGTCCCACGAATTGAAGAGAAAAGGATGTTCCCGTCAATCAGAAAGCATGCTGAGCTTACAGGTGGTCATTCAAGGCTTCAGCGCATGAGGTAGTCTTCTGATACACTATTTCTGATCATCCAAACAGACCGGCAATAACAGGAACTGTTGTTTTCTTTTGTTTCCTCTAATACATAGAAACTAAGTAGTCACTTCAGCACCAGCTTCCTGAAAAGCTGCTCCTGTTCTTAAGATTCAGTGCTGCTGAGCAGAAGGGAGCAGGCTTTATACATCCTTGGGGGAGGCGGAGACACTTTCTTGGCTCCACGAGAGAGCCAACTCTCTCTCTCCATGAGACAGAATTTTCAGTGGGTCTCTGAAAATACCTGTCCTAGTTATGAAAGAATTTTTACATTCTGTTCAATTGTGTTGTTTTAGTACCTATTTTGACCAGGAATTCCTGTCAGAGCTCAGCCAAGGAATAGCTAAACTCTTGTGTTCAGAAACTTTCTGAGGTTTCCAATATTTTTGCTGATCTTTGAGAATTTTTACCCCAATTTTGAATATTGAATTAGATAAGATGGGGGTCAACTTCCAGGATCTTCAGTTATCTTCATTTTATCTTAACATAAAAGCAATTTGTAATTGATTCTTCACACGTTGTTTTATTTTATATTAGGCCACAAGTTGTCCTGTTTATTGTTGTTGTTCATTCACCTTCTTGTAATGTGCTCTACCTTTGGCTTCTTGGCTTTTGCCTACCTAATGGCTCACAATGAGCTTTGCTTCTTTCTCCACCACACCTCTAAGTATTGGCAGGCCCAAGGGCTTTGTCCTTGAAACTGTCCTCCCTCTGCATCAGTTTCCCAAGTGACCTCACCACTTTCTATAGCTTTCGGTAACTCAGGAATCCCTGATTCTGAGCTCTGGAGCTCTGCTTTGGGGGTTGAGACTACATTTTAGTGTTGTGTGAACCTTGAAACTTGGCATTAAACTATATTGTGTATTTGACCAGTAACTAGCTGCTCTGTGTTTGATGTGTTGTAGGAAGAGCTCGTCTGTGGAGGTGGACACCCACAGCGAAAGCACTACATCATCTGAGGGTGCCACTCGTACCCTGCTCATCCATGGTCCCGTTGAGCTCAAGAAAGGCTGGAGGAGGAAGAAGTGGCAGCTTTTCTTGTACAGCGATTTATTACTGATGTCTAATACCAAGTAGGTGTACCATGTTTGGTGCTCTTGTGATTCTCCAAAAAATTGCATTCCCATTAACCCTTACTATACGAAAACATTACATTTTTTCCCTTTTGTGTTTGCCAATGCTTGAATCCTTCATTCCATGAGTACTTCTGGAGGTCTTGTTTTGTGTCATGTCCCTGCAGCAAATACAATTGCCAATGTGACAGGCCAATGTCTCTCCTGCCTGGGACTTACAAATGGCAAAATAAGAGGGGGAATGATAATGATTAGTGCTGCTGATAGAAGGTGGATAGGGGGCTGTGCGGAGAGGGTGGGAACGTGTTAGAGAGGAATAGTCTAGGAGGGCTTCTCTGAGGTGGAGCATTAAAACCAAATCTATGAGAAGAGAAGCAGCCACATTCCCAGACAATGTGCCTGAGCCGTCGAGGCTGAGGGACTTGCAGGCCTACGTGGGTACAATCTGACCCCTCAGAGAGAGGGGCTCAGGGAAGCCTGATTTGACTAGAGCCCAGAGCATAGGCCATGCTATCAGATATGATACTATGCTCAGGGGTCTAGTCACACAGGGTCTTCACAGGCCATGGTAAAAAAGTGGAAATATTTTGCCAAAGGATTTTTAACTAGGGGACTGACCAAATCTGATTTATATTTCTAGCAAATTTTTCTGACTGTTGCTAGATAATAGATGGATGGGTAAGCAAGAGTGGAAGCAGGGAGAGTAGTTAGGGTAGGCCATAGTCCTGATGGATGGTATCAGGGCTCTATCTTAGCAGTTTAGTAAAAAGGAAAGATGGAGCAGGTTAACCCGGGTGGCTCAGGGGTTTATCTTTGCCTTTAGCTCAGGGCGTGATCCTGGAGACCCAGGATTGAGTCCCACATCAGGCTCTCTGCAGGGAGCCTGCTTCTCTCTCTGCCTGTGTCTCTACTTCTCTCTCTCCTCTCTGTGTTTCTCATGAATAAATACATAAATCTTTAAAAAAAAAAAAGATGGAGCAGATAGATGGAATCTAGGAGAAAGAATCGACTGTGTGCACTTTCCTCTCAACCCTGAACACAAATGCATCGAATATCCAGTCTAGAACATGATGATTGCTCAATAAACGTCTGGGAGCAGTTCATGGAAGGTCACCTGTTTACTTACTCCATCTCTGTTTGCATTATTCACAAAACATGGAAGACAAAGAACACTCCCACAAACAAAATATCAAGAAGCTATGGTCTTGCGAAAAAACTAACTCCCTCTTTTTTTTACTGCTTTCACCCTAGATCCCAGTTATGCCATGTCATAGGTAAGACATGCTAGTAATAATTTGGCAAAATGCTATACTCATCTGAGTTACATTAATAGTAATTTATCAGGGGCTTACTACATGTCAGATACTATGCTAAAAAACTTTATGTACCTAATTTTGTCCAACCTTACAACGACCCTGTGAGATGGGAGTATTTTTATATTGGAGAACCTTGATGCTCAGAGGTCTAATGGATCTGCCCAGGTTACCATATTAGTAATGGACAGAGTCTACATTTGAAATCAGGTCTATTTATTTCAAAGCACAGGCTTTTATTCACTATGTGGTGCTACCATTTCTATTCTCTCTTTTTTCCTGAATTTCATACAACATTCCATGAACACCTAGATTCTTTCACTATTGAAAGCAACCCTTCCTTTACATTGAGTGAACAACTAACTCCAGTCTGCTTGGTAACAAATAGATCAGAACGCTTAGCGAATTGAAAAATGAAGGAAATATAGCTATCAAAAAATCAGAGGCAAAGATAGTAGTAAAATATATTTGAGACTAGGGAAATTGCCCATAGATGTAACTTCGAGGGTGGTGATGTCATAAGGAGGCCAAAGAGAAAAAGGATGTCCAGGCCTTGGCATGAGGTCCATATGAAAGACTCTCTTCCTCTTGATAGAGGCCCATGTCATTATTTTAAAAATGCAGACTAGTTACCATTCTCTTTATTTAACCAAAGTGAGTATGGGAGACCAAAATATGCGGGATGCATGCTGGGAACCACACTAGGAACATCACAGATGCCTCACCCACCTGGGTTTCTCAGTGATTGGGCATCTGCCTTTGGCTCAGGTCGTGATCCCTGGGTCCTGGGATCGTGTCCCACATCAGGTTCCCCACAGGGAGCCTGCTTCACCCTCTGCCTATGTCTCTGCCTTTCTCTGTGTATCTCTCATGCATAAAGAAAATTTTTCTCACAGCACTCCAAGGCCCATATTTTTTATCATCAACAGGCTGCAGAGATGAAAATGGGGACAGAGGAAGTCTCAGAAATGGTCCAGTCATACATAGGGAAACCATGCAAGAGATTCCTACCCAGGCCTGCCTTCATCACAAGGCCATGTTCTTCCTCACATACCATGTTGTACCCTTCCATCCTTAGCCCAAGAGACATGCTAACAAATAGCAAACTCATTTCCTGGTTGTTAGGACCTTGCAGACCACTCATATTCAATTTGTAAGGGGAATATGTTCTTCTTTTTTTTTCATCTTTGTAAGTATTATAGCCTTTAGGGAGAGGAGAAGACTTTCCTTTTCTTACCAGAACTATTTCTAGTCCTGGGTGCTGCCTACCTCTCAGCGGGTTTTACAGAGCCTACGATATTCTGCTAAAAAGATTTTTATATAAAGATAGTGTTGTTTTTCCACTAGAGAGTTGCCTCTATTGAAGGGCTGAATTTTTATTTCGAATAGTTCATTAAGACAAAACAAGTTGAACATTTTTCATCTTTCACATATTGCTTTTGAGATATGTCCTTATGTCTACTCAAGGGTTTTTATATGACAAAATCTTTATCAATTTATTTGTTAATGTTCTTTGAAAGGGACTCGGTTCCCAAAAGTTTATCTTATATACTTTATATTATACATTGGTAATATTAGAAAATGTAAGTGATCACAGGCATTTGAGTTTCATATTTAAGCCAAGGTCTTTGATATAGAGAGAACACAGATTTTAGAATTCCGAGTTCGAGATATCATCATGGTCAGGTTCTGGTGAGAGCTCTTTTTCTGCTTGCACGTGGCTGCCTTCTCACTGTGTGCCCCAAGGCATTACCTCAATGCATGTATGTACACACATACAGATCTCTCCCACTTCTCACAAGACCATCCATCTTACTGGATTAGGACCTTACCTTGATGATCCCATTTAAACTTAATTACCTTCAAAAGCTCTATCTCCAAACATGATGATATTGGCAGAGAGGGCTTTATGGTAAGAAGGCAGGAAAGCAGTGGGAGGGAGACACCATTTCATCCATAGCAGTAGCAGGCAGCACTTAATGCCTGCCACAATCTTTAGAAAACTACTATGAGATCATTCCCATAGTAAATATTTGGGTATATTTATGATCACTGTTAATATGAAAAAATTTACCTTTTTTTCTAGAAGGAAAAACTAAAAAGAAATAGCCCCTGAAATAACCAACATATTTAATCCCTGTCATGCCTTGGTCTTACATGGAGAAATCAATACCCTCAATCAATCTATTCAAATGAATAATCTGAGTTTAGTGCCTAATTTTTCCAATTAGCAATAAAAAGGGGGTAGGGTGACCCAGGTTCCATTTTACCTCAGCTCACCCTCAGGCTTCAGCTGGAGACTCTCTCATCTTTAGGTTGACACTACAGAATTTAACAGAAATTGAATAAATACTTGATTAATTTCTACCAATTTTTCGGTCAGAATTAGTGAATTTTGGCTTGTGTGTAACAATGAGGGGAATTAAATGTTTGTTTCTTCACAAAGAAATTCTATTTCTCTAGTTGTACAAGATGTTAATAATAGTGAAAATTGTTTGGGGATTTTTGTCACTTCTTTCCTACACTAGAAAGTTGTGTTTGCAAGAATTGAAGTCAAATGGAACCTTCCTTATCACTTTTGATATTCATTAGAATGCTAAATAAGTTATTTTTCAAATAAAAATTACTTTAAAAATTAAAGTACTTTAAAGTACTTTAAAAATTGAAATAAAAATTATGTTATTTTTAAGAACAGTATCTACTTGGGGCCCTTGGGTGACTCAGTGGTTGAGTGTCTGCCTTTGGCTTAGGTCATGATCCCGGGGTCCTGGGATCAAGTCCCCCACCAGGCTCCCCAGAGGGAGCCTGCTTTTCCCACTGCCTATGTCTTTGCCTTCTCTCTCTGTGTGTGTCTCTCATGAATAAATAAATGAAATCTTTAAGAAAGAGAGAATAGTATCTATTTGATAAAATATTAAGATATTTGTACTAGTAGAGACCCGTGAATAATTTAGAAAAAGGGACTGAACTTAGATCACACCCTTTTTATACATCACATTCCTCATCATTAGTTATTAAGGAATGTAGAAATGAAATAAAAAATGAATTTAATTTGGTCAAAAGATGAAGATGACTATTAACTCACTGTCGGTGAAATGACGAATAGTTACAGAATAGACTATGACCCCTTCTCCCAACATTTGTAAGAGAATGCCTCTATCTTGGAACAGAGGAAATCTCCCTAGAATACTGCAAAACTCCACAGTTCACTGGGGCTTACCTTCTGGCATAAAGATTAAGGTAGTGGAAAGCAAGAAGGACATCATGTTAATACAACTATAATAAATGACTATTTTTAGAAATAAAAACTGCAGTTCTCCTCCTCTTCTTCTTGAGTCAGTTTACAGTAGATTAACACTTTCTAATTTCTGCTGAGATAATCCAATTGGGTCAGTGATTGAGAGTAAAGAAACACAGTAAGACCTTAGAAGAATCTATTGAAGTATAAAGCTTAGTTGTACACGTTGTAAATATTTCCAAGCTAGCAACTGGTTTTATTGATATAATGCCTTGAGATTTATCCTCTCACTCCCAGTGTAAATCCCACGAGAAAACCTGATGGCTCTGGGGACAGAAATGAGGATGAGGGTAGGAAAGATGAAAAGGTTACTTCACGGTCAAGTGGTTACAAACATGGGCTTAGGAGTTAGGCTGTCTGGGTTCAAACCCTGTCTCCTGCATTTGACAATTTATTTAAACTTTCTGTGAGTTTCCTTATTTGTAAAATGGAGCTAATAGAGACCATCTAGTGTAGTTGCTTGAGGATTAAATTTTTTATATTTATATTTATAAAATATTTAGAACAGAGCTTGGCATATGATAAGTGTTCAAAACGTTGTAGGAGAGTAGAAACCACACACTGGGCTCTAGGAAAATTCCTTGGTTCAACTAATCCTGGTGCCTTATTGAACTAAAGTTATTGGATGGATTTTTCCAGGTCAATGTATTTGGAAGTTTCCACACAGGATCTTAGGGGTCTGTATATACACAGATACCTATATTAGAAAGAAAAAAATGTGTAAGAACAAGCAGATACCTGTCTATCATTCCCCTTGGCCATATATTTTTGACGTGACAATGCCTTTGGAATTACTATCTAGAAAAATGATTTTATCTGTTAATTGACTATGTTCCATAAAAATCTCCAAGCACAGAGATACAGGCACTTGGGTGTAATGTTGAAATAAAAAAAATGTGGAAAGATGTTGGTATCCATCATATTTATATTCATTGTGTCCTAAGTTTGAATCTAGATTATCCTTCAAGTGGGCTTCCTAAAAGATTTTTTTTATTTTATAAATCCCACTGAAGAGTTTAGCTCTAATTGTTCCATGAATCAGTGGAGCCATAGGGATTTTTGCACATGAGGTGGCTTTCATCTCAGTTTAGTTCAGTGTTTTCCACATGTGTTTCTGAATAGTAAGGAGTTCCAGAGTGGAGGATCCACGTTCCCCAGGCATTCCTTATAGGACTTGTAACTATTTAAATCTCAAGCCCACCTGCGAGTCAAAGTTATGAATTAACCAAATTAATCAATTAATCAACCAAAATAAATCAATGGTGGTTTTCACCTTTGAGGTCAAAGAGGATTAGGCAGAAATTATCAAAAACCCATTTCACCCCTTCTTACTCCTCAGAGAAACGGGAAGTATCCATGACTTACATATAAGACCTCCGGACCACTGATCTTGGATTGATTGATGGACAGATGGATGGATGGATGGATGGATGATTTTTCAGTTGGGCTCAGTCTGTAGGCTAACAATTTTTTTGTTTTAGCCAGAATCTAAGGGAAAATGGTATGGACAAAATTTTAAGAAGGGAAATTGAAAATAACCTATGCTTCAAAGGCTAGAAAATATTTTGTAAATTAACGTTGAAAGTAACTTTTAAATCTTTCTGATCCAAGCTTATGTTTTTGTTTCGATTTCATCTGTCTTCCTCACACTCTTGAAAAGATTATTTATTTATTTATTTATCTATTTATTTATTTATTTATTTATTTTAGAGAGAGAGTAAACATGAGTGGGGGGCAGGGCAGAGGGAGCGAGGAATCCGACTCATTGAATGGGGAGCCCTACACAGGGGCATGATCTCAAGAGCCTGAGGTCGTGGCCCAAGCCAAAACCAAGAGTTGGATGCTTAACTGACAGAGCCACCCAGGTGCCCCTGGTTTGTCTCTCTTAAGAAAAAAAAAAAAACATATAACTGTTTTTATAAGTCATGTATCAGGTACCTTTCTTCAGCCCCTCAAACACTTTTTGAAGTATGCAAGTCATAAATGAATAATTAACTGCAATATTAGCCATAAAAATTATCTGTAATAAGTAACAAATCCAGCAATAGAAAATGAATTAATGGTTTTCCTACAAAGCTCTAAAATATACAGTGGTTACTCAATACTCACCATTCAAAAATATGGCTATTTGCTGCCTTTAGAGGAAGTGTTTTCAGGTTTCCAAGCCAGAGTTTGCTCAACACACACATTGCAAAGGCCCATCTAACCATTTTCTGTGTGTGCACAGAGGGTAATAGAGATGCGGGAGACATGATTTGCCCTGGAGCAGTGAGAACTGGTCTCTAAAGAGCACAGCTGCTCCCATAACATTTTTGAAATGAACTAACAGAGGTCTTGTTTGGGATCTTTCTAGGTATAAGAAAAACTTTAAGATAAAAAAGAAAATACCACTGAACACCATGTGGATTGCCAACTGCATGGATACAGTGGGAGATGCCAACATCCGTTCTGGGAGGTCCTTTGTGTTGGGCTGGCCCACGGTGAACTTCGTGGCCACCTTCAGGTAAGACCGATGCCTTGGTGTCCTGTATCTACATGGCTTGAAAAGGATAACATTGTAATCTATTGTCTACCAAGCTGGTGACTCACTTCTTGACCTCCCATGACACTTGTTTTGCCTTGTACTCTGCGTAAGAAGGTGCTTATATCCACAAGGAAACAAGTAGATAATGTATAGTGGGAACTACTGGAGTAATTTCCTTCGGTTTTGATCAATGGTTTTTCAAATTTTGTTGTCTTACCTTTATGATGACCTGCGAGATTTTGGTGGAGTGGGGTGAGGAGAAGAAAGCAGTGTGTTAAGTGCAACTGCGTAAAACAGGAATGAGGCTTGGGGTGTGGATGTTTCAAACAGAGATGCAAGTGTGGCATGATCCCTGTAAACTCAGAGGTGTCTGCTCAGGATATCCAGGGTCGAGAGCCACATTCCCATCCTCATGTCAGCCTAAGAATGTGTCTTACACAACTAAACTCTACTCAATGGAATCAAATGAATAATCTGAGTTTAGTGCCTCAATGGAATCCTATTTTGTTTCAGATCGTTACCAACTAAGATAATCTGTACACAGCAATTCAGGCAACCTAGTATTCAATGGCATGATCAATTTATTTGTATAATTACATACTGTTGTTAAGGGAATTAACTTGGGAGTGTAAAAGCAATTTCTCAAATTTAATTGGACCCTTTAATAGTACTTGCTCAAGAAATCTATTCCGGTGATTTAAACATGCAGATACCTCCTGGGAATCAGAGGGCAGGATCTTGGAGAGGAGACCTTGAACCTCACTCTGTTGTAGTTGTCCCGAAAGAAAGAAAGAAAGAAAGAAAGAAAGAAAGAAAGAAAGAAAGAAAGAAGAAACCAAGTTTTTATCAACAATATACAAAATGTGGTACAGGAGCTAGGGACAGGAGGGAAGGGAGAGTGACTGCTTAATAGACACATGTTTGCTTTGGGGTGATAAACATGTTCAGTCACGATCGTTGCACAGAACGATGAATATAGTAAAGGTCACTAATGGTCAATTTTCTTTTATGTGTAATTTACCACAATAAAAAAGAATGCTGGTAAGTGATAAGTCCACGTGTGAATGAGCCTTAAGACATTTGCAACTTTGGATATTAAATGCTGTGAAAATTTTAGCAGAGAAAATATTAATCTTTAGTAATTTTGCATCAGGGGATTGATCTTTCTCAGAAGATCACAGTGATGAAGAATAAGGTTTTTAGGAACTAATTTAACATATTACAATCTGCCATATGCATAAGGAAATAAAACTATTACAGGTGTTTTTTTCCAAAAAAGATATTCTTGTTTCTGAGCCAAGACAGTTCCATCAAATTGCTAAATTTCTTAAATGTGATTTAATTTGAATGGTAATATTCTTTATATCTGAATAGCCCTTGCAGCTGCAGGAACACTCTGAGCTATAATTTAACCCCTTTCCAGTTCTGGAAACTAAATATCAGAGTGGTTAACAACGTGCCCGTGATCTCATAGCTTGCATCACATAGTCACAATTAAGTTTTCAGATTTGAAATCAACTTTTCTCCCTCTTTAGGATCTACTTCCCATTGCTTTAATACCACTCACAGAAGAGTGGAGTCCATCAAAACCACTCTAAGGGGAGTACAATTTACACATCCACATCCCTTAACAACGGGCTGCTCATATTTTTAGTCTGGAGTGGTGATCTTAATATGTTAGTAGGAGTATCGTACGTTCCTCAATTTTTTTCTTCTCATTTTTTAAATTGCAGCTCTTCAGAACAAAAGGAAAAATGGTGTTCTTACCTTCAAAGGTATTTTGTCAGTGTAATATTATAAGTCTTTAACCCATGATGAAAAAAATGTAGATCTCTTCAAAGCAGTGCCCCCAAACTATGTTCCCTCCCCTTAGTACGAATTGTTACACTATCCTCCAATGATTTCTTATTTAATTGTACCCTGCCCATTACTACAAATAACCTGCTCTCCTTTACATCCATATATTGCTTATTTTTTTTTATGAAATTCTGGTTATTACTCTCATCTTCCCCCACTTTCCAACCTCATGATTATAGCTAACATTATTCTCAAAACATATATTAAATTTCCATAAGTGCAGTTTACCCTACCAAGTAATGCTCAAAGCAACTTCTCATTCCTACATTTGAAGGTGCTAGTATGACCTCCGGTCTAGGCAGGAAAGCTTTGGTGCCTGGATCTGCTGGTCAAATCTCACATGACAAGAGTGATCTATTGTTTTCCTAGTCACAGCTTATTTTCCTGAAATATTTTTGCATGTTTCCTTCCAACCCCCAATTTTTTTTTTGCTGAGCTTATTTATATGCATTTAAAAATAACGAAGTATGTTGAAAATATGATCAACATAAATTGATTTGAAAGTAAGGTAATTTATCCTACTCTCTTTTGGGTTACTATCGAATTGGATTAGGTACATCATGCTAGCCAAAGAGAAGGAGCAGCCAAAAAGCATTCCCCTCAAAATCTTCACTGAGAACATCAAGAACTGTGCCTGTGTAAGTATTTTTAAGACCAACAATTAAATTCTGAGTTCCTAATTCTGACTGAATGAAAAAATGGGATAGAGGTGGAGACACAGAGAGGGAGGAAGCAGTGAGTTGGGGAGAGAGGAAGGAGAGAGCAAAAGGTAGGAAGAGAGAGAGAATATTTAGAAAAGTGCCATGAGGAAAAATGTATTTTCCCCCTCTCCATGTACTTCTTTATAGACCTAAAAACTGTGTCCTAGGTAACATGAAGCAAGAGGAATACATACTACAGTGCTTAAGCAAGGAAAGAGTATTGGATGTTATGTGTCTATGACATTTCTCTGGATCCTTCTAATTGCTTATAGTGGCTTGTAATACAGTGATTTAGAAGGAACCATCATTTTTTCCAAGGGCCACCACTTACATACAGAATGGTCTGGATTGTCTCCACAGTCCTTTTTCCCCTCCAGATATTTTATTTAGTATAACTATAAACTCAGAGAAAAGTTGTAAATATAAAAGTAATACAAAAAACACCCCGTATACTCTTTATCCAGATTCACCTATTGGTAACACTTTATTCCATTTGCTTTATCATTTATTTTCTTTCTCTGTGTCTATTACATGTATGTGTATACATACGTTTGAGGGTCATACATATACTATAGCCCTTTTTCCTTAAGCCTAAGCATTTCTTAAGAATAAAGATATTCTACAGTTATCACCTTTAGTGAATTTAACCTTGGCGTAATACTTTACTCTGCCATTCCCATTCTCATTTTGTCAGTTGACCTCAATAATGTCTCCTTTCTAGTACAGGATCCACTTAAGGATCAGGTGTTTTATTGAGTAGTTATGTCAAATGCAGAGGAGTTTCAAAAAGTCTTTTGTTCCAAGGAATATCAGGATTGAATTGAACTAAGAGGGATGACACTTTTAAGGGATCAGCATATTTCTATTTCAATTTCTTTATACTGTGGGGAGGAAAAAATCAAACCAATTGGCCCAGTTTTGTGTGTAAAATTTGATTTCTGAAATTGTAGTACAGTAACCAAGACATTTACAGTGATGAACAAGATACTTTGGGTATCTTTAAATGGTATTTTTTGTGGTTGTTGTTATAGTTCGAAGTAGCTCTAGATCACACAAAACAGCATTTGAAGGTGGAACAAAAAAGGTATTCCTGGCTAAAGCAAAAGCCATGCAAATAGTTTGATCTGTTGTTAAGTGCCAGCTAGATGCACTGCATGAAGGAGAGAGAATTCTCTAGCAGCAGAGCACATTCTTGTCTCTGCCTTTGATATCAATTGTGGCAGTGGTTTACATTCAGAACTTTCCTTGGAAAATTACCTTGAGATTTTTAAAAATCAACTTTATTGAGGTATAGTTTTGGTGAAATAAACATTTCTGATGTTCTTCACCCATTCTTAAAGATCCAAGTTTCCCACTGCACTGTTTCACTTCATCCTAGAAAGATGATTCTTAGCATTCCTTGTGCAGAACTGCTGCAAACAGATTTACTTAATTTCTTTTATCTGAATATGGCTTTATTTCACACTGACTCTTGAAGGATATTTTTGGGGGTGTAGAATTTTGTTTGCAAATTTTTTTCCTTTTAGTCCTTTAGAGATGTTCCAGTCTTTTGGTCTTGATGCTTTCTGATGAGTAGTCTGTGATTAAACATTAATCCTCAGTAGGTGATTTGTCATTTTTTCTCTAGCTGCTTTCAAGTTTTCTCTTTATTTTTGGTTTTTAGCAGAGTGGCTATGAAGTTCCTAAGCATGGTTGTCTTTGAATCTGTCCTATTTGACATATTCTGAATTTCTTGAATTTGTAAATTTATGTCTTCACCAAATTTGGGAAATTTTAATCATTATTTCATCAAATATTTCCTTCCTCATTATTTCTCTTTCTCTCCTCCTGACAGTTCCATTCTTTCCATATCAGACACTTTCACATTGTTCAGAGATCCCTCAGGCTCTGTAATTTTTTTTCAATCTTTTCCCCCCTTTTCTTCTTCACACTGGATAATTTCTAGTATCTATTTTCAAATCACTGACTTCTTTTCATCATCTCCATTATGCAATGTAGCCTAGTCAATAAATTTTTTAAAAATATTTTTCAAAAAAAATAAATAAATAAAAATATTTTTCCGATAAAAATTTCTATGTTAAATATTTTTCCTCTCAAATAAGGAAAAGTCATTAATACTTCTTATTTCTATACTATGATGCCTCTATTTTTGTTTAATGTGAACATATTTTCATTTGTATCATTGAGCATTATTGTAATAGCTGTGTTTGGCTAATAGTCTAAGCATCGAGATCATCTCAGGTGTGGCTTCAGCTCTTGAAAATTGATCTCATTTTCCTGGTTCTTCATATATTAAGTAACAGTTTTGACTCATGAACATAACCTAAGTTTTCTTTTTCTTTTGAATTATTTCAAAAAATAGTTTATTTTTCTGAAGTTATTTGTTTAGAGAGAGTTCTATCTAATGGAATTTGTCTGTTGGGAGAACCTACAACATGCAGGAAAATATACATACATCCCTTAAATTACTATTTGAATTGCTATTTGAATGATTATTGAATTACTTTGGGACCATCTGTGATATCAAGCAATTGCATTCAATTCATAAGAAGAAAAATACAATGAAAGGACAAGGAGTGATTTATGAAAGAGTTTCTTTTAACTTTGCTTTTAATATTTTCAAGGCCTGTGGGTGTCCACTTGTGCTGTTTCTTCTTTATGCACTGTTTCCCGAAGGACACAGGCCCCATTGCCTAAACATGTTATAAAAACTGTATGCATAGTAAATGTTCTGGTTACATATTCTCTTATATGACTTTCGTAATTTTTGTAATTCAGATAGTTTGTAATTCAGATAGTCTTATAGATCCATCTCAGATTGCTATTAACCCCTTTCAGAAAATTTTCTTTAAACTTTTCCTAGTTGTATGGAGCAGTTTCTCAATGTATGGTCTGATAGAGAGGTATTAGAAGTACCTACTCGCTGGCAGAGTTGTGAATGGAACATCAACTTCTAACATTTCCAGTCTCATTTCCTAGATTCATCAGTCTTAAGAGATTGCAACAATGGAAGTCTTAGTTAACCATGATGCCTGACAAAGAAAATATGGACTAAATAGTAGTTTTTAAAAAGTGTCTTTCATAGCCAGTTCTTATCTGATTTTACTGAAACCGACTATGTAATTACAAAGGAACTAAGCCAAAAAAAAAAAAACCCAGAAACAAACAAACAAAGGAACTAAGCCATACTATACAAACACAACTCAGTAAGAGAGGAAAGTATCTAGTGCCTTCCTTTAATACTATCCCCCTCCCACCATTTTGGAAATAGCCTTATGGAGCTGAGGGTCACCCCATGTGCCCTCTTAGAATTCTCAATTTTTCTCTTCCTTGCTTCAGCTGCTGTATTTTGTATGCCACAAATTCTTGGAGGGAAATATATGTTTTACTGACATGTTTCCTACTAGCTTCATGTTATATAAAAAAATGAAATTATAATTAAGGGTTCGTGTTCTACACGTGCTTTACTTTGTCATTACCTGGAAACAAGCTTTACTTTTGGAGTATGGATAATAATTTGACAATTATTTGGTCACATGCTTTAAATTTTAAAAAAATTGTAGCAATTTTTCTTATTTATTTTTTACAGTCCGTAACTGTAACAGTGACAAATTCCGACACAGCAAATGACACTATCAACATGTTACTAACAATGCTGGGAATAACCGTAAGTTGCCTACTATCTATTTTTAGTTTACGAACCAACTTTGACTTTTGAGTTTTGTGAGTGTGTGTGTGTGTGTGTGTGTGTGTGTGTGTGTGTGTGTAGGTGTTGTGCACCTCCCATCATAAGACAGCTGATTATTGTGGATAACATACTCATATTTTTCCTTCCAACTTTAGAAATTGAAGGCAGCGAAGCTATAGTATTAGCTTATACATGAGTGCTATTCTTATATTCCCATTTGAAATTTTCTGCAAATTCAAAGTTATAGTCTAAAATTGGACTATAATTTTAGAGTGCTAATAACAATATGCAGTTTACTGTATATATTTTAAATACAGACAATAAAGATGTTTCTAAGTTTCTTTTTTATTGTTGTTTCTAAATTTCTAAATATTTCCTCCTCTATTGGACTCTTCTTTCTGTGTTTTCAATTCTGATACGTCTCCATCCCTATTGACCCTAGTTATCACACAAGGAAGGACTCAATCCGTTTAATGAATCCTAAATTACATGTTCTGTTGTACATTTTGACATAAAGACTACATGGCTACAAGCTACCTCCTTTTGATGCAGATCCTGAGGATGAAGCAGCTCATACCCTTTAGCAACTGGTCAAGACAAAGACAAGTTCTGAATAAGACCATGGATCTGGGGCTGATCTCTTTTTATGAAAGAGAAATATATTTGAGGATGAGGTTTTATAAGGGAAAAAAGAGGGACAGTGATAGATGGAGAGAACCAAAGGGAGCACTTGGAAAGCACAGCTTCTTATCCAAAATCCTCTGTAAATGTGATGTGACATAATCATAAGATTGTTTGTAAATTCTATCTGAGCCAATGGTATAATAAAAGCCTTTAAAATTTCAGAGCAACGAGAATTTGGCAGAAGAAATCAATGATTTCTGTACAAACAACATTTAATAATACATCCAAAATAAAATTGAATTTATATGTACTGACTAAAGCACATCTTTACATACGTTTCTAACCTGTATGATATAGAAACCCTAAGTAAGAATTAAATCCTGGAAAAGAGAGTGAGTGGTTTGAGGGATGAAGGTGGGGAGATTGACTAATGATTTAACTCATTTTATTTCATGTTTGTGATTTTCTTTACTTAAAGCGATCAATGTCACTAGGCAAAGAATTTCTATTTTAATGAAGAACTGGGCTTATTTGGCTTTATGTAAACCTGATTTAAAGGATTCCAGCATGGCATTTCCAAACCCTACCCTACCTTATTAGCTCTTACTTCTTATTTGCAACACAATCTTGAGCAGATTTAGCTGTGTGTGTGTGTGTGTGTGTGTGTATCTGTGTCTGTGCCCATACCTATGACATTCCTTCATAAGGTGAAGGCCATGATTTTTAATCAGGAGTCAAGGGCACATGATAACTATTACCAATAATTCCATTTCAAACGTTTTTTTGCTTTAGTCTCCAGGAAGACTCTTTAAAATAGTTCAGCAATCTTTATAATTTAGAATTGTTTGTTTCAAACAATTGGGATTTTCAGTATTACTGGGCAATAATTGTGCTGGGAGTAATCATTTTCTGCATCTGACATGCTGCCTAGAGTCCTCATCCTTTCTCTCCCTAAAGTGGAGTTTGCCTGCCCCAAAGCCAGTGGCAGACTTCCGTCCACTATCTCCTCAATGTCTCTTGGGCATTTGTCTCCTTTGGCTCAGGGCTGCTGAGCTATTGATGCCTCTCAAGTTACTTTGCTCAGGATTAGTCATAGCAGAGTATATGGCTCTCTGGACAACATGCATCTCTGGGCAGGGACATTTGGAGACAAAGGCCAACGCTATCCAAGGAGTCTAGAGACAGCAGAAGAGAGGACTCTGAGATGAGACTTTTACTCCATAGTAAAGGGACACAAATCTCATTTCTTACACCATGGGCCACCCACAAAGTGAGGGGCTGGCTGTACTGTGGTTTCCCGGTCTTTATCAAAAATTACAAGAATCTGGGACAGTCTATTGGAAGCTGTGAGGGGAACTAGTTAACAACTACTATAGCTACCTCCATGGACCAAATACCATTTATCCTGGCCCCAATTCTTTCTTTTTGGAAACACAGATATGCTAAGGAAATGTGTTCTTCAAGTACTGTGAAAGATATGTTTTGACACCTAGTTCTTTTTGTTTCCAAGGGCTCTGAGAACGACTTCCAGCTGTGGGCGAGTTCTGGCAAGGAAAAACTTCCACTAATTGGTAAGTGTCAGGGAAAATCTAAGATGGGATTGATTAGGTTCAAAATTGTAACTCTAAGTTTCAAAGTAATGGTTGTTCTTTCTTAAGCTTCAAAATCCTTAAAAGTGAAAATCACATGCAATATTCACTCACATGTTTAATAAAGAATTACCAGGTACTGTTGCCCAGGCATTGATAACATCTCTTCATTCAGCAGCTATGATTTAGTGAGGGAGAGAAATGTAAATTTTTGTTTCTACTTCTTTTTACCTGACAAACAGAGCTGTCTTGAAAAAGTGTGATTATTTACTATTTACTTACTTATTTACTCATTAGGTATGAAAGCAAAATGGATTGGAATTTTTCCCATACATTTATTTTTCATATGTCAATTTTGAATTCTAGTTCCTAACTGCTAAGAAGCCTCTATTTGTGAGAATTCTCTAAAATCCAGTTATGTCTCTGAATCCAGGTACAGATATGTATTTAACACCCCTGCCCTGTGCCCAGTTTTCTCTGCATCATAAGGAAAATGAGATAATCACATTTAAACTCCTCTCATCTTCACTGATGAAATCGCCTGCACTTTGCTGTTTCTCAGGTTTTTTCCATCACTGTTCTTAAGGTTATTGATAAACAGATTGCACCTCTTCTAAAATAGTTATTAGCACAAGTTCTCTGAAAAAAAAATCTTTGGATTAGCAAAATTGTTTAGTGTTTCCAGTAATGGAAGGGTTTAAAGAAAAAGAAAAAGAAGACAGGATTGGTAGCAGGCCTTGAAGTATAGTAATGGATGGTAATGGTGACAATAATCTCTTCTAGAAATCTTAAAGCATTCCTTCTTACATGAAATTTTTTATCCTTTTAATAAACCTGTGAAGCTATAACTCTTTTTCAAATAATCTGGAAATCTAAACAACCAATTTCCTTTTTTTAAAAAACAACCAATTTCTTTCTGCAAAATATATATTCCCAGTCTTAGACTATAGAGTCACAAAGCTCATCACTGAGAACAAAACCCCTCAGTACCACTTCCTGTTTTGAATTAACGTTGACATCTTTGTAAAAGTTGGACAGGGGCAGCCCTGGCGGCTCAGTGGTTCAGCGCTGCCTTCAGCCCAGGGTGTGATCCTGGAGAGCTGGGATCGACTCCCACGTTGGGCTCCCTGCATGGAGCCTGCTTCTTCCTCTGCCTGTGTCTCTGCCTCTTTCTCTCTCTCTGTTTCTCATGAATAAATAAATAAAATCTAAAAAAATAGTTGCTTAGCAGTAAAAAGGAAAAAAGTTAAATACTTATATATGTTTTAATAAAGTGCATTAATTTAGATAAAATGATGTAGATGGTAACTTTTGAGACTTTGAATAGCTTCACACACGAACGCAGCTCTAAGGAATCTGAAGAGCCTGTCGTTCATGATGATCCATTAGAGCATTCAAAAATGCATTTTTTTAAACATACTCTCAATTCTCAATTGTGGATTAACTCCTGGTTATCTTGGTTTGGTTGTATTGCTGTCATAGAAGCTTCTTTTTCCTTAATGGAGCGAAGTCCCTGTGATTCTTGTGAACATTGCATTCATGACGGATGAAAAGAACAGCAAAAGCTCCTTTAGGTACATTCAGTAATAAATCTGGAATGACAGAATGAGAATTTTCATTCTATTCTTAAAAAATGAAATCCATATCATTTCATAGGGTCTTTGAGAATTCTCTAGAGAGGAAAAACAATTTAAAGCATAAAAGAGCAAAACAAATCACTTGGCAGGCAATTCTGGATAGCTCTGGGTGTGGTTTTCTATTCTCTAACCATCGTTTTACAGTTTGCTTCTGGGTTTCCCACTCTGCACACCCTTCCTTCTGATCATTGCCTGGCAGGACACCCCATAGAGGGAGGGCAGCAGTGGAAGGGAACCATAAAGCATAAGGGCAACCCATCCCACTACTCTAGAGTAGCTCTGGCTGGAGAATTGACAAAAGGAAATGAACAAAAAATCTGTTCGACTGACATTCTGTTGGAGAGAATAGTGAAGATAGCAATTCTATATATATATATACTCCAAATATTTAAAAATTTATTAACCAAAAAATAAAAATAAAAAATAAGAATATTAACCACCAATGCTTATTAATATATTCACTCTGATAAGTTTGTGTGTGGACAAGCATTTCAAAGAATTAGTGTAAGGCTCGACGGGGTCAAGTAATTTGCCTAAGATGTATAGATGTAGTTAGTGTCAAGGCACAAACTAGAAAACCTTCAACATTCTCAGATAGTTACCCAGCAAAA
Source organism: Vulpes vulpes (assembly GCF_048418805.1). Classification (NCBI taxonomy): domain Eukaryota; kingdom Metazoa; phylum Chordata; class Mammalia; order Carnivora; family Canidae; genus Vulpes; species Vulpes vulpes. The sequence goes on from NC_132783.1 coordinate 21,282,156, forward strand.
GTCAGCATTGTTTATTGCACTCATGAATATATGTATTTCAAGCAAAGTAACATGCTTTCAATTGTTTTCTCTTCTTAAAATCTTTCCCTTGGGCACACGCTTTCTGTAAGGTGTTCCCACAAGGGTGCATATGATGCTCACTGAGGAGGCACAGCCTTCTTTATCTAGAAGTCCCAGAAAAATACCAACATATACAAATAGGGTGATGCTTACACTCAGGTTTGGTTTGATGACAAAAATACCAACATATACAAATTTTTTCTTGATGACAAGAATACCAACATATACAAATAGGGTGATGCTTACACTCAGGTAGTTTGATGACAGCCATCACCATCATCCTAAATATTCAGGTTTCTTTCCATACAGGACATGAACATCCCTATGGAATTAAAATGAGCCATCTTCCATCTACTAAAGCACTGCCAAAGGAAGCAGAGGACTCCATCTCTCCTTCCCCAACTCAGGAGGCCCTCCTTCTGGAGCAGAAGATCACAGAGATGCAAATCCATTTCATACTGAAGCCCAGGCACCCAGCCCAGAACAAGCAAGGGAGAGGTGAGCCGCTTGCTTTTCTTCAAGTGCCTTCCCTTGGCTCATGTCTCCATGCTTAAACACAATTCAGACACACAGTTTATTCTTTCTGGGTGAGCTTATTGTCATCAATGAGGAGGAACAGTATAGGAAAGAATGCAAAAACTACCCAAAATCAAGCTTAGAAAAATTCAAAAGTCTGACATCAAGACCCAACTCATTTCTATGAAGGTTGTTTCCTTGTTTTAAATCTTTTGGGAAGACCTTTAACTCCTGTCTTTCTCTATACCCTCAGAGCACTTTCAAGCCTGCCCTGAGCCATGCCTTGTGCTGAGTAGTATATCATATATTTAGTTTAACGAGTTGTAGGTAGCATCATTTATGTTAAAGTTGAGCAAACCGAAGCTTTAAAATGCTGAGCTTCATAAGTGGCAGGACCAGGATGCTTCTGGTGCAGTGCTGGCACCCACATGAGTGGAGGTGGTGATGCACTCACTACATCCCAGAAAAGCCAAGTGGCCGGGTGTTCAAGGTTATTTGGTGAAATGTTCCTCATGTGCTTATCCTTCGAAACCTTGGCTCATCTCTGGACTCTTCAAAAATCAGTTATTTAAGCAATGTTAAGGAATCTTCAAAGGAAAACATTCACAGCTGAGCACTAGAAACTTTGAACTCAGCTTTTCACTGCTGGTCACCTTTTCTTTGGAAAGCTCTTCCTTCATAGGGAATGTTGAGTAATTAAAAATCATCTCTGGAAACTGGTGCCTTCGTATATATATATAATATATATATGCATTCATAACCTCTATAAGTGCATTCATAACCTCTCATTGTTTTTTTCGCTTCTATGATTTCTTTCAAGCCTGGGACTTGTGTGTAGATGTATATTTACATATATGTTTGAGTGTGTGTGTGAGGAAGTAGGTTTCCACACTTCATTGTGGTTTAGGCTCCTTTCAGTAAATGTTAAACCTATTTAACCAAAAACATCATCTCTGGGTGGGTTAGTGGGATATGACAAGAAAACACAGCCACCACATAGCCAGCATGTAATGACAACATCCCAAGGACCCTGACTGCAGCAAGTCATCCTTGAAGATGGCCCAGAGCAGAGGAACATAGAAGTAGGGCTCAGGCAGATTGTGTCCTGAGAAGCAGATCCTTTGGATGGTAGAAACTTGAGCACTCAGAAACCAAAGAGGAAATCTGGGGCTGAGGGGAGACTGGCTGTGAAAGCAGAGGATTACCAAACTCAGCCTGATTTGCATACCAAATCCTTCTAGCTTTTAAAATCAGATCTGACACCTGAACCCACTGATCACTCCAGTAGAAAACACATCTACAGGTTCAGTGCCTCCTGATGCCTTGTAACTGGCAGTAACTGATGACACAGGGAGTACTCACCTTGAGTCTGATCGAGTCTCTAGGTTTAACCATCAGTCTGAAGGATATGACCAAGAACTTATCAATGCCATGAGGATGCTGTTAGCCAACATCAGGACGTGGAGAGTTCTACACAACAAATGACTCAGTTTCACTCTTCTAGCCACTACAACGAACACGCTGCAAAATGGCAATGGTGAAAATAATGCTAAGTGAATTAAAATACACTAATCTCCCTTCTTCCTTAGATTCAGGCCAGACCATGAAAAGCACTGCTTTCAGAGACTGGGCCTTTTGGTGGCGCTCTGGCACTTGCCAGAAAAACCAGTGCAGAGTTGCACCATCGGCAATACCACAACAGCTCTTTGGGGTTTCACTCACAAATATATGTGATAAGGACAACTTGCCCTTCCCAATACTGGTAGGTCTCAGTTTGGTCTTTTTTTTACCTTCCTGAGGAGAGGGACCTTGGAGAGGCAAAGTGTTCTCATGCAAACCTACCCTCAAATGGAGAAATCATTAGACAGTCCCTGGCTTTGGCTGAGAAGCTTTGCTAGTGTCATTTGATTTACCTACTGAAGAGTCATTTGGCCAATACAGCAGAACAACGTTTTGCCTATTCCACTTGTTTCCACCGAGACCCATGTAGGCCTGTTCAGATCAGTCAAAATGGACTCTGTGTGCATGAATCATCTTCACATTCTGCTGTTGTCTTCCTGAACTCACAGTAGTCTCAGGTCTCCTTCAACGGAGTCTACTTAATCTAACAACTGAAAACATCTTACCTAAGCATAAAGACTCATCCTGAGGCATATATGAATCTGCTAATTCTAAAAGAGGATGTTAAATGACAGCCACAGAGTTTGCCCTTGTTATCTCAAATCGGTGTACTGAATTGTCAGTGTGGAAATTTCCTGAGTACCCAGGACCTCTGCAACCCTACACTACATTTGGGAATGTTATCCTAGGTGTGAAGAAATTAACCACGTTAGTTCCATGCTTGCTACTACCCCGTCCTTGCATCACATCAATTTTAGGGGGTAGCTAGAACTATTATCCTCCATACTTTACAAATGAATTAGCTTTCAGTATAGTTCACATTTGCCCCAGGTCACACAAATGATCAGAAGCATAATAGGTTTCCGATCCCTTGGTCTATCAGACTCCAGCCCTTATTATCTTTCTACACTGCAGGGAGGGGACATGAAGATAGAGCAAAGGACAGTGAAAGACTCATGAAGGAAATGTAATCAGATAATAAGAAGAGAGCTTTTGAGCTTTTTTTTTTTTTAAGGAAGAAGGGAAATAGAGATAGTTGGAATGGAGGATACAATCACTTAAAGAGGAATCAACAAATGGGAAATGAGTATGGCAAAAAGATTTCCATACTGGGGGAAGAGCATCTATGTAAGAGAATAAGGAGCCAAGACTGGTAAAGTAGGAGACAGGCGAGGATTCCACAAAGGCCTTGAAACACAGAAGTTTGATTTAAAAGGGCAAATTCAATGAAAAAGCTGATTAAAATAAGTGATTACAATGTTTCAGTGTATGACTGTACGGTGGATTTTTGGGTAGAAACTATAGAGAGACATTGACTAAAGAATCTAAATTGACTTTAGTTCTTCCAGCTCTAAAACCATACACCATCCAATAGCCTAGCTCTTTCTAAAAGGAAACAAGCTTCTGCTCTGGGCTTGGGATACAAAATGTATATGCTCTTCTTTTTTTCCTACAGGATATGCTTTCCGTGATCAATCGGAAAGGACCACTCCTGCAAGGCATCTTCAGAAAATCAGCCTGTATAAAATCCTGCAGAATCCTAAAAGAGAAACTAAATTCTGGGGACAGAGTTAACTGTTACAGCAAATCTGTTCATGTGGTAGCATGTGTTTTAAAGGTGGGGAAAGGTCTAGCTTTACCACACATGGGTAACTGAAGCTGTGATGGTGTCTTTCATTATGATTGCCCAGGAACCAACATAGGCATAACTGATTAAGAACTTGTCAAACTGGAAAACACTTCATGAAATCAAATTTAAGGAAGCTACTGTAGGAGTTAAAAGCCCCATACATTAGAAATACTTTCTGTTTTCACCACAAACAGCCTACCTGAGGACTCCATGCAAAATACTAATACTAATATGATACTATTAATACTAAGAAATTTCAAAATATACACTCACACATACATAATATTTACCAAAGCAAACATCCTGCTTTGGATGACATCCTCACCACGATCCTAATGAAGGCAGTTTCCAAAAGAAAAATCATACAAAAAATTTGAGAATAGGTAGGGAATTTCACAATAGTAAGCAAATGTTTACTTTATGAGGAATCCAAAAAGGCTCAGTGAGGTGACCAAATCATTCTTAACCATCATTGTCGCATTGTCTCCTGTTTCTTGATGCCTTTTACTTTATAAGTCATGGAGGAATGATTTTGCCATTTGTGTCTCCTTTCACCACATCCTAGGCATCCTTTAGTTAATATTTGTGATGTCTAGCCCACCATCCAAGGTTATAACGACATGTTAGCCAGCTCTTGCTACATGCCAGTTTTGATAAACCTAACTTTTGGAGTAGGTGCAACAGGCAAAAGTAGATTGGAATTCTGAAAATTCAATAGATCAACTCAAGAACTATATTAATTTGGAAATTATACAGCTACATCACAGATATCCCATTCTATTGCTAAAATGGGAATGGAGAAAGAAGTGAGAACTAGAATAGAGAATTTAATCCATCTACCTTGGCACTTGCTATCAGCTCTCAACAAAACTAAGTTAAGGCAGTAATGATGACACTCTTACAATCAAGGTCATATGTGGTCCTTCCTTGTCACATTTGGTCTTTTCTTGTCCCTCATTTCTGTTCAACTATATGAAAGATACCAATAGTCCCTGACCACTACTACACTGAGGTCCAGTAAAACACACCACTAAATATATATATAGGCATCAAGAGACAGGGGAAAGAATGATGATACATTAGGTACTCGAATAGCATGATAAGTGTTGCCCTCTTGAAGGTGCACACATGGAATTGATGTTTCTAGCAAGGTTTAATAGGGTCTTTTCTATTCCCGTGTTATAGGCACAGACTAGGAAGATGGTGACCACGTGTGCATAGAGTTCTTAGACATTCCTGAAGCTTTCCCTACTTAAAGTTGACTAATCTTTGTGGAGAATCAGACTCTGCAACCTTGGCCTGAATAGTATCATGCCAAACTATCTGGAGAATTGGCCTACACTAGAAATGAATACATCCTCAGGACCATCACGAGTTTGCCATTAGACTCTCTACTTTTGTATAGTTCAGGAAAGGAAGAATGATACAATTATGAGAGTAGCTTATGTAGTAGTTTGCAGAAAAGCACACAAAAGAGTAAGTGCTATATGATACAAGGGAGCTTTGTCCTCATTTACACTGAAGCCTAGGCTCTGCTTTGATGCTTTCATGTTTGTTGGAGAAAATCCACACACCTGCTTTTGCACGTACAAGTCAATGGAGAATCAGAGCAGAGTTCCATGTGCGTCACAGTTTGGGTATCTATGACGGAAGTAAGACTGAACTGAAGTTTGCAACTAAGTGTTTTCTCTGTAATATTTCCAATATATATTTTGTATATGTGAGTGTGTCTGTGTGTATTTTTCTTTTATCCACATAAGGATTTTCTTGAAAATATTGAAGGCAGTTTACTTTCATCGGACCTCTATGAAAAATGGCTTCGTGTTCTTGACGAAGTGACAGAGAAGAAAAAAATAAATGCAGCCCAGAGGTAATGATGCAATAATTACTCTACTCTGGTCATGGCTCAGAAATACAGCCAATATACTATTAGGAATATATTGGTTTACTTCTTGCCACTTTGACCACTAAAATAACATTCAATGCCACATAGTTTCAATTCTTGTCACCCATGGAGGGCAGTTTCAGAATACAGACATGCCTTATGGCTATTATTGTACTTCTCCTGACCTTATTAACATTGACTCATTAGTCATTGTATAACTTCTGAATATATGAAACTGGTAGACAAAAGTCAGTGGCCAAAGAGATGCCAGTGCATCAACAGCCAGTGGCATAACCTAAAGTTTGTCAAACATTTAAACGGAGTGGGTTAGCTCAGAAATTGAATTCGGTAAAACATTTTTGTATACGTTCATGCCTGGAACTCTGCTACAGCAGGCTGTATACTAGATCTAGAAAGATGTTCTCTGCTCTCCATCTCTATACTTCCAGCTGCTAAGTGCAGTGACTTGCCTTATTTAAAAGTGCATCTTTCTGACTTCAGGCTTCTAGCCCAGCTGCCAAAAGTGAACTTTGTTCTCTTGCGATACCTTTTCGGCGTGCTCTACAACATTGAGCAACAATCCTCATCCAATCAGATGACAGCTTATGAATTATCAGTGTGTATAGCCCCAAGCCTTCTTTGTCCACCTAATTCCTGCAGGTTGGAATTGGAAGAGAACTTCAAAAAAAAGGTAGGGAGAGCTCTCATATGTGTCCCCTCGGGTTTATAATCCAGGCTTTGAATCTGAAATGTGTAGTAGTAAATTGGATGGATCAGTTCTGAAAAGTGCACATCTTCCTAGGCTTTCTTGGAATGGCAGGTTTGTTATGCTTCTCTGGTGGAATATGGGAAGGGGTCTTAACGTGGGAAACGCAGAGCAGTTGAGTCACTTCTTTCCCATCCAGGAGATTCAATACTAGACTGACTAAACAAAAGAGAGAGGAGTGATGTAATATGGTAGAAAAGACCTGGGCTCCAGAGTTTGACAAGCCAAGGTTCAAATCTCAGCCTGATCCTTGAGGGAGAGCTTGTAACCTTGCGCAAAGACATGGTTTCCTCATGACACAATGGTAACAACCCCCAGTTCCTGTGGTCGTTACTGGCACATCCTAGGTGGCTTGGGCACTAAGAGCACCCATGGCTCCAAACACATAGCTTTGCTCTGCAAGTTGTGGCTCATTTAGAAAAACACTTGACTACTCTTTTGCCTCCGCTACATCAGACAGAAACTAGTGAGATATTCCAAAACATCCTGATGAAGCCACACATACCTAATAAGATGACAGCTTCCCCAAGCTCATGCCAAGAGCCAGCATTATTCAAAGTAAGACATGAGAAGGGACTGCGGCTAGACAAACATGTTTTCTCCCCAGCCCTGTGAGTTTTTACTCAAAAACAAAACAAAAGAAAACTTCAAAAAAAATCCACAGGAATATCCACTTTCCAAAAAATATTTGTCCATATTTAAGAAATGGATATCATAGGATTTTGTCACTGCTTTATACATCTAAATCAGATATTTTCCTAAGTTACAACCCAATATTTTCTGGAAGCAAAATTTTAGAAAATAAGTAAACTTTTAGAAAGTGGGTTACTTTGAAAACTATCCTAGTTTTAAAGATGTAACCTTTGGTATCACAATGTTAGGTATTAAATTAGGCCACAAAGTAGGAGTTTAGCCCTCTGTGTAGTAGTATTTTAAAATCTGTACTCAAAGTACAATGGAAAGCATCACTCTATGTTATTTATTAGAGAACTTGGGTTTCTATTTATTTTTATCAACTCTGAATTTTTCATAGAAGTCTTTCACAGTTTTGGTTAGATCCAAGGTTTATAAACAAAATGTGACCTATAACTCTTCCATATGAAAAAGAGCACCCCACTGTGTTCTTTTTGCATTACAGGCTTCTCTCATACAGTTTTTGATCGAAAATTGCCTGAAGATATTTGGCGAAGACATCACTTCTCTCTTGGGAGAGAATTCAAAGAGTTGTCATAACAATGGGAAGGCTGCAGGTACTGTGGATAATTTAATAGGCTTTAGGGAGACACAGGCAGCAAGGTTGCCAGGGGTCATGGCAGATACTTAGCCCTGTTCTGGAGCCCAGAGCATGCCCAGGGCAATGATTCCCAGCTGCTCCTTCTTCTGAAGGCTGGCTAGCAGGTCAAGGGAGGTTTCACACTGTTGGAGACCCAGGAAAGCATAGAAACTTCAAGACGTTTTGGCAGTATTAGGAGATAGCATGGTATGATACAGTGTTTGGGGATATTTTTAAACACAATTTTAAATGGATCCCGCATCTATATTATATTTTATATGTGGGTAAGCATATAATGCATAATTATTTATTTCTACTTATAATATATAAATGTGCTCTGGTTGAAACCATAGCACGGGGCTTTAATTCCTGCTCCATTCTCTTTTTGATCAATGGCTCTTGAGGCACCACAGGATTCCAGTGCTCTTTAAAATGAGTTGAAAATAACCAGCATCATTGAGAGAAAAGGACTTGACTTGATGTCAAACAACCTCTCCAGAGTACAAACTCCAGTGCCCCCATTTATCATCTACATGACCTTTGACCAATTACTCTAGCTCGGTATCACTTTATTCATGCCTAAAATGTGGATAAAAATAATGCCTAAATCTTAGAAGTGTTTTCAAGATTCAATAACATAAAGGATGTAAAAACGTTTCTAAAACACAATTAATAGAACTAGGAGAAGTTCCTCTGAGCCTAGTGCAAGTATTATTGGAGCCTAGCAAATCACAGCTCCCTGGCAACACCCCATTTTTTGTAAATTGGAGTTTAGATCCAGAACCTGGAGACACATATCATCAATCCCTCCATCCTTTTGACATATCTTCGTTTTACGACATATACCTCATTGTGTTGAGGGAAGCTTTTGGATAATCCGTGTCATCAGGAATTAAGATGAGTCTAGTACCATGTCTGAGAATATGCTGGTGCAAGACAAGTGTTTGTTTTTCATGTCGTCAGTGACAGAAAATCAAACTGTTGAATCCAAGCCAGTGAGAGTGATAGTGATTTCCAGAAGAGCACAACTGCAGAATGCTACCAAGTCCCCATGTGGTCCATCCACCTACATGTCTACAGTTTAGTAAGGCACTGAAGACTGGAATCTCCATAATGACCCTTGACACTTCTTTTTCTGTTTTTCCAATGAATGAGGAATGAACCCCTTCCAAGACCCAGCTATTTCCATTTAAAGTTTTTTCTTTGGTCCCATATATTCATATTGAGGAATCTTCCACAAATTATCTCCCCTTTTCACTGCCTACCATATCCTATGAACTACTTTTTGAATTGTATTGTACTGTGTTGTGTTGTATACTTTTATATGGATAATAAAAATCATTCCATAGCTCAGTACGTTAGACAACCATTTCTTTGGTTACGATTCACATAACACTTCAGTGGAGACTCATCTGAGCAGTTCTGGTCTCAGACTGGATTTGAAACCAGAGGATTACTAATCTCAGCCTGATTTGCATACAAATCCTTCTGGCTTTTAAAATCATATCTGACAGCTGAACCCACTGATCACTCCAGTAGAAAAGAAACGTCTACAGGTTCAGTGTCTCCTGTTGCATTGCAAAGACAGTAACTGATGGCAGGAAATTCTGACCTTCAATCTGATCAAGTCCCAAGGTTTAACCATCAGTCTGAACGATAGGAGCAAGAACTCATCAATGCCATGAGGACCCTCTTAGCCACATTAGAACATGGAGAGTTTTACACAATAAATGACTCAGTTTCCCTCTTCTAGCCCCTACAATGAACATGCTGTATAATGGCAATGGTGAAAATAAGGCTAAGTGAATTAAAACACACTAATCTCCCTTCTTCCTTAGATTCAGACCGGAAGACGATGAAAAGCACTGCTTTCAGAGACTCGGCCGCTTGCCAGCGCATTGGCCCGTCCCAGAACAACCAGTGCACAGCTGTGCTGTCTGAAGAACCAGGAGAGCTCTTTGGAGTTTCCCTTACGGATATCTTTGATAAGGACATCTTGCCCTTACCCATACTGGTAGGTCTCAGTTTGGTCTTTTTTTTTTTTTTTTTTTACCTTCCTGAGGAGAAGGACCTCGGAGGGGCCAAGTGTTCTCATGCAAACCAACCCTCAAATGGATAAATCATTAGACAGTCCTTCGCTTTGGCTGAGAAGCTTTGCTAGTGTCATTTGATTTACCTACTGCAGAGTCATTTGGCCAATACAGCAGAACAACGTTTTGTCCCTTCCACTTGTTTCCACTGAGACCCATGTAGGCCTGTTCAGATCAGTCAAAATGGACTCTGTGTGCATGAATCATCTTCACATTCTGCTGTTGTCTTCCTGAACTCACAGTAGTCTCAGGTCTCCTTCAACGGAGTCTACTTAATCTAACAACTGAAAACATCTTACCTAAGCATAAAGACTCATCCTGAGGCATATATGAATCTGCTAATTCTAAAAGAGGATGTTAAATGACAGCCACAGAGTTTGCCCTTGTTATCTCAAATCGGTGTACTGAATTGTCAGTGTGGAAATTTCCTGAGTACCCAGGACCTCTGCAACCCTGCATAAGATTTGGGAATGTTATCCAAGGTGTGAAGAAATTGACCACGTTAGTTCCATGCTTGCTACTACCCCAGTCCTTGCATCACATCAATTTTAGGGGGTAGCTAGAACTATCATCCTCCACACTTTACAAATGAATTTGAAAGCTTTCAGTACAGTTCACATTTGCCCCAGGTCACACAAATGATCAGAAGCATAATAGGTTTCCAATCCCTTGGTCTATCAGACTCTAGCCCTTATTATCTTTCTACACTGCAGGGAGAGGACATGAAGATAGAGCAAAGGACAGTGAAAGACTCATGAAGGAAATGTAATCAGTTAATAAGAAGAGAGCATTTGAGCTTCTTTTTTTTAAGGAAGAAGGGAAATAGAGATAGTTGCAATGGAGGATACAATCACTTAAAGAAGAATCAACAAATGGGAAATGAGTATGGCAAAAAGATTTCCATACTTGGGGAAGTGCATCTATGTAAGGGAATAAGGAATCAAGACTGATTCCAGAAGGAATCAGGCGAGGATTCCACAAGGCCTTGAAACACGGGAGTTCGATTTAAAAGGGTAAATTCAATGAGAAAAAAATCTGATTAAAATAAGTGATTACAATGTTTCAGCGTATGACTGTCAGGTGGATTTTGGGTAGAAACTATAGGGAGACATTGATTAAAGAATCTAAATTGACTTTAGTCCTTCCAGCTCTAACACCGTATACCATCACATCGCCTAGCTCTTTCAAAAAGGTAGCAAGCTTTTACTCTGGGCTTGGGATATGAAATGCCATATACTCTTCTTTTTTTCTCTCAGGATATGCTGTCCTTTATCAATGAGAAAGGACCACTCACGGAAGGCATATTCAGAAAACCAGGTAGTATAAAGGCATGCAGAATCCTAAGGAAGAAACTAAATTCTGGAGACAGAGTGAGGCATTACAGCAAATCTGTTCATGTGGTAGCATTTGTTTTAAAGGTGGGGAAAGTTCTAACTTTATCCGCACATGAGTAAGTCAAGCTGTGATTGGTGTCTTTCATTATGATTGCCCAAGGAGCGACATGGGCAGAACTGATTGAGAACTTCTCAATTCGGAAAACACTTCATGAATTCAAAATTTAAGGAATCTACTGTAGGAGTTAAAAGCCCAATACATTAGAAATACTTTCTGTTTTCACCACACACCACGCCCCTGAAGACTCCATGCAAAATACTAATACTAATATGATTACTAGTAATAATAAGAAATTTCAAAATATACACTGATACATACATAATGTTTACCAAAGCAAACATCCTGCTTTTGATGGCTTCTTCACCACACTCCTAATGAAGGCAGTTTCCAAAAGAAAAATCATATTAAACATTTGAAGATAGGTATGGAAGTTCACAATAGTAAGCAAATGTTTATTTTATGAGGAATCTAAAAAAGGCTCAGTGAGGCAACCAATCATTCTTAACTATCATTGTCGCATTGTCTCCTGTTTCTTAGTGCCTTTTACTTTATAAGTCATGGAGGAAGGATTTCGCCATTTGTGTCTCCTTTCACCACATCCTAGGCATCCTTTAGTTAATGTTTGAGATGTCTATCCCACCATCCAAGGTTATAACGACATGGTAACCAGCTCTAGATACATGCCTGTTTTGATAAATCTAACTTTTGGAGTAGGTGCAAGAGACAAAAGTACTTTTGTATTCTGAAAATTCAGTAGAAGGACTCAAGAACTAGATTAATTTGGAAATTATACAGCTACATCACAGATATCCCATTCTATTGCTAAAATGGGAATGGAGAAAGAAGTGAGAACTAGAACAAAGAATTTAATCCATCTAGCTTGGCACTTGCTAACAGCTCTGAACAAAACTACGTGAAGGCAGTAATGATGACACTCTTAGAATCAAGGTCATATGTGGTCCTTCCTTGCCACATTTGGTCTTTCCTTGTCCCCCATTACTGTTTAACTACACAAAAGATACCAATAGTCTCTGACCACTACTACACTGGGCTAGAGTAAAACACACAGCAAATATATATATAGGCTTCAAGACACAAGGAAAAGAATGATAATCCATTAGGTACTTGAATACCATGGTAAGTGTTGCCCTCTTGAAGGTGCACACATGGAATTGATGTTTCTAGCAAGACTTAGTAGGGTCTTTTCTATTCCCGTGTTATAGGCACAGGCTAGGAAGATGGTGACCACGTGTGCATAGAGTTCTTAGACATTTCTGAAGCTTTCCCTACCTAAAGTTGACTAATCTTTGTGGAGGAACAGAATCTGCAACCTTGGCCTGAATAGTATCATGTCAAACTATCTGGAGAATTGACCTACACTAGAAATGGATACATCCTACACTAGAAATGAATACATCATGAGTTTGCCATTAGATTCTCTACTTTTGTATAGTTCAGGAAAGGAAGAATGATGCAATTATGAGAGTAGCTTTTGTAGTAGTTTGCAGAAAAGCACACAAAAGAGCAAGTGCCCTATGATAGAAGGGAGCTTTGTCTTCCTTTCCACTGAAGGCTATGCTCTGCTTTGATGCTTTCATTTTTGTCAGAGAAAAGCCACACACCTGCTTTTGCACGTGCAAGTCAATGGAGAGTCAGAGCTGAGCCCCATGTGGGTCACAGTTTGGGTATCTATGAAGGAAGTAGGAATCAACTGAAGTTTTCAGCTAAGTGTTTTCTCTGTGATATTTCCAATATATATTTTGTATTAAATATACATATGTGTGTGTGTGTGTGTTTCTGTGTATATTTGTGTGTGTGTGTGTGTTTTTTTTATCCACATAAGGATTTTCTTGAAAATATCGAAGGAAGTTTACTTTCATCGGACCTCTACGAAAAATGGCTTTGTGTTCTTGACGAAGTCACTGAGAAGGAAAAACTAAATGCAGCCCGGAGGTAATGATGCAATAATTACTCTACTCTGGTCATGGCTCAGAAATACAGCCAATATACTATTAGGAAAATATTGGCTTCCTTCTTGCCACTTTGACCACTAAAATAACATTCAATGCCAAATGGTTTCTTTTTTTAATAATATATTTAATTGTTATTTATTTGTGTTCAATTTGCCAACATACAGAATAACACCCAGTGCTCATCCCATCAAGTGCCCCCCTCAGTGCCCGTCACCCATTCACCCCTACCCCCCACCCTCCTCCCCTTCCATCACCCCTAGTTCATTTCCCAGAGTTAAGAGTCTTTATGTTCTATCTCCCTTTCTGATATTTCCCACACATTTCTTCTACCTTCCCTTATATTCCCTTTCACTATTATTTATATTCCCCAAATCAATGAGAACATACAATGCCAAATGGTTTCAATTCTTCTCACCCATGGAGGCCAGTTTCAGAATACAGGCATGCCTTATGGCTATTATTGTACTTCTCCTGACCTTATTAAGTAGACTCCTTAGCCATTGTACAACTTCTCTTATATATGAAACTGGTAGACAAAAGTCAGTGGCCTAAGAGAGATGCCAGAGCATCAACAGCCTGTGGTATAACCTTCAGTTTGTCAAACATTTAACCAGAGAGAGTTAGCTCAGAAATTGAATTCGGTAAAACATATTTCTATACGTTAATGCCTGGAACTCTGCTACAGCAGGTTGTATACTGGATCTAGAGAGATGTTCTCTGCTCTCCGTCTCTATACTTCAAGCTGCTAAGTGCAATGACTTGCCTTATTCAAAAGTGCATCTTTCTGATTTAGGCTTCTAACACAGCTGCCAAAAGCGAATGTTGTCCTCTTGCGATACCTTTTCGGCGTGCTCTACAACATTGAGCAACAATCCTCATCCAATCAGATGACAGCTTATGATTTATCAATGTGTATAGCTCCAAGTCTGCTTTGTCCACCCGTTTCCTGCAGCTTGGAATTGGAAGACAACTTGATTAAGAAGGTAGAGAGATCTCTCATATGTGTCCCCTGTGGTTTAGAATCCATGCTTTGAGTCTGAAATATGTAGTAGTAAATTCGAAGGAACAGTTCTGAAAAGTGCACATCTTCATTGCCTTCCTTGGAATGGCAGACTTCTTTATCCTACTCTGGTGGAATATGGGAAGGGGTGTTGTTAAATTGCGAAATGCAGAGCAGTTGAGTTGCTTCTTTCCCATCCAAGAGATTCAATACTAGACTGACTAAACAAAAGAGAGAGAAGAGTGGCATAATATGATAGAAAAGACCTGGGCTCCGGAGTTTGACAAGCCAAGGTTCAACTCTCAGCCTGATCCTTGAGGAGAGAGATTGGAACTTTGGGCAAAGCCATGGCTTCCTCATGACACCATGGTAACAAACCCCAGCTCCTGTGGTTCTTACTGGCACATCCTAGGTGACTTGGGCACTATGAGTGCCCATGGCTCCAAACACATTGGCCTTGCTCTGCAAGTTGTGGCTCTTTTAGAAAAATACTTGGCTACAGTTTTGCCTCTGCTACATCCGACAGAAACTAGTGAGATATTCCAAAACATTCTAATGAAGCCACACATACCTAATAAGATGACAGCTTTTCCCCAAGCTCATGCTGAGAGCTAGCATTCGGCAAAGCAAGACATGAGTAGGGACTGTGGTTAGACAGACAGACATGTTTCTCTCCAGACCTGTGATTTTTACTCAAAAACCAAGCAAAAGAAAACATCAAAAAAGAAAAATCCACAGGAATATCCACTTTCCAAAAAACATTCTTCCCTATTTTAGAAATGGATTTCATAGGATTTCATGTATGTTTTACACATTTTAATGAGATATTATCCTAAGTTACAACCCAATATTTTCTAGAAGCAAAATTTTACACAATAAGTAAAGTTTAAGAAGGCAGGTTACTTTGAAAGCTGTCCTAGTTTTAACGATGAAACCATTGGTATCACAATGTTAGGTATTAAACTAGGCCACAAAGTAGGAGTTTAGTCCACTGACTACTAGTATTTTAAAATCTGTACCCAAAGTACAATGGAAAGTATCACTCTAAGTTATCTTACTAGAGAACTTGGGTTTCTATATATTTTTATCAACTCTGAATTTTTCATAGAAGTCTTTCACAGTTTTGGTTAGATCCAAGGTTTATAAACAAAATGTGACCTATAACTCTTCCATATGAAAAAGAGCACCCCACTGTGTTCTTTTTGCATTACAGGCTTCTCTCATACAGTTTTTGATTGAAAATTGTCTGAAGATATTTGGCGAAGACATCACTTCTCTCTTGGGAGAGAATTCAAAGAATTGTCATTACAATGAGAAGGCTGCAGGTACTGTGGATAATTTAATAGGCTTTAGGGAGACACAGGCAGCAAGGTTGCCAGGGGTCATGGCAGATACTTAGCCCTGTTCTGGAGCCCAGAGCATGCCCAGGGCAATGATTCCCAGCTGCTCCTTCTTCTGAAGGCTGGCTAGCAGGTCAAGGGAGGTTTCACACTGTTGGAGACCCAGGAAAGCTTAGAAACTTCAAGACGTTTTGGCAGGATTAGGAGATAGCATGGTATGATACAGTGTTTGGGGATTTTTTTAAACACAATTATAAATGGATCCCACATCTATATTGTATTATATATGTAGATAAGCATATAATGCATAATTATTTATTTCTACTCTGGTTGAAACCAGAGCACGGGACTTTTATTCCTCCTCCATCCTCTTTTTGATCAGTGGCTCTTGAGGCACCATAGGATTCCAGTGCTCTTTAAAATGAGTTGAAAAGAACCAGCATCATTGAGAGAAAAGGACTTGACTTGATGTCAAACAACCTCTCCCGAATACAAACTCCAGTGCCCCCATTTATTAGCTATAGGACCTTTGGCCAATTACTCTAGCTCCGTATCACTTTATTCATGCCTAAAATGTGGATGAAAATAATGCCTAAATCTTAGAAGTATTGTCAAGATTCAATAACATAAAGGATGTAAAAACATTTCTAAAATGCAAATAATAAAACTAGGAGAATTTCCCCTGAGACTAGTGTGAGTATTATTGGAGCCTAGCTAATCACAGCTCACTGGCAACACCCCATTTTGTAAATAAAGTTTAGATTCAGAACCTGGAGACACATATCATCAATCCCTCCATAATTTTGATGTCTTCGTTTTACAACATATACTTCATTGTGTTGAGGAAATCTTTAGGGTAATCCATGTCATCAGGAATTAAGATGAGTCTAGTGCCATGTCAGAGAATATGCTGGTGCAAGACAAGTGTTTGTTTTTCATGTCCTCAGTGAGAGAAAAAAAAACTGTTGAATCCAAGCCACTGAGAGTGATAGTGATTTCCAAAAGAGCACAACTGCAGAATGCTACCAAGTCCCCATGTGGTCCATCCACCTACATGTCTACAGTTTAGTAAGGCACTGAAGACTGGAATCTCCATAATGACACTTGACACCTCCTCTTTATTTTTCCAATGAATGAGAAATGAACCCCTTCCATGACCCAGCTATTTGCATTCAAAAGATTTTCCATGGTCCCATATATTCATATTGAGGATATCTTCCCACATATTATCTCCTCTATCTTCAATGCCGACCATATCCTATGACCTACTTTTTGAATTCTATTGTACTGTGTTGTGTTGTATAATTTTATATGGATAATAAAAATCATTCCATAGCTCAGTAGGTTAGACAACCATTTCTTTGTTTATGATTCACATAACCCTTCAGTGGAAGCTCATTTGATCAGTTCTGGTTTCAGCTGAGGTCACCTGTGCACTTACAGTTAGCCTGCAGCTCCTGTCGAGCTAACCTAGGTTTCTGTGTATTGGCGCTGGCTCTCAATTGGTCCCCATGTCTTCCATAAGGTAGCTTCTCCTCCTTTCATATGGTGGAGGAAGAGTACCCAGAGGCAAGAGGGACTTTTCAAGAGTTAATGTGGGAGAGGACTGTGCAAAGCACCACGCCAAAGGTGGTGGTTTTCAAGACGAGGAGGCATTATTTCTTGAGACCACACATCATAAAACTCACAGCAGCACCACTACCACACATATCCTTTCCTTCACTGGCTTTTCATCCTCAGTTCTGTACACCAGCATTTCCTAAGGGGTATTCCAAGTAGGGTAGGAAGAATCTTTGAAATACTAATTTTTTTTTTGCCTGAGATATTCCTTCCCTCAACCTTCTTCCTACCTTAAGCTGCCTTTAGAGACAATTAAATCACCTCCTCCAGGCATAGAAGCAAGAGGAGAATATGAGGAAAAGGGATCTCCATGTTGCTTATGAGTTTTACAGTGTTGGCTTTCTAGGAAACAGAAATGATTCATAGCATAGAGTAGAAGATTTGGGTGGCAATCTCACGGGAAAAAAGCCCAAAACCTTTGGTAGGTACATAGGATATCTGCACCATTTCCTGCATGGAAACCAAATGGAAGCAGAAAATCCTCACAGAATAGTGAGCTGACATGTCTAAGAACTATGGGGCCCTCTATGTCCATGCAGAGTTTCTAATACCTCAACATGGAACATGTATCTCCATCAGTCCCAGAATAGTATGGAAGAAATAAAAAGCCACTGGGTGTGAAAGACATGCCTCAGCAATAGGAGTACAGGCCAATTTCCCAGGACCAGAGAGCAGTTTGGACACCTCAGCACCTATTTATATACATCAATGACACAGAGCAATTAGATAAGTGGCACTTCATCATTTTACAACTTGTCCT
Source organism: Vulpes vulpes (assembly GCF_048418805.1). Classification (NCBI taxonomy): domain Eukaryota; kingdom Metazoa; phylum Chordata; class Mammalia; order Carnivora; family Canidae; genus Vulpes; species Vulpes vulpes. The sequence goes on from NC_132783.1 coordinate 21,300,084, forward strand.
GCACCAGAAGACTCCGGAACATAGACACACTCATGGGGGCAATTAAGAAAACCTAAATCACTACCAGTCTCAGAACAGAGAATCAAACTAGGCATCAAGTGAGCTATTTAGAACTACAGAACTGTACATTTCTGAATCATGCCAGCGTGTAGATGGAGATTGCTATCAGTGCATATAGAATATAGGATCCATGCATTGTTTTCCCTTTCCCAGGAAGGGTTCCCTTGTGAAATAGGTCTAGGAAATTCTTACTTTCCTTTTGGAAGTCAAATGCCCCAGTTTTCTTCCACATATATTTCACATTATTCGACCCTTTTGAAGCGACCCCATTCATTAATGATCCTGGGAACATTTATTGCCTTGTGCCGAATAGTATCTTATATATTTAGTTTAACTTGGTGTAGACAGCATCATTTACGTTAAAGTTGAGCAAACCAAAGCTTTAAAATGCTGAGCTTGCTAAGTGGCAGAACCAGGATGCTTCTGGTGCAGTGCTGGCCCCACATGGGTGGAGGTGCTGATGCACGTACTACATCCCAGAAAAGCCAAGTTGCCCGGTGTTTAAGGTTATTTGTTGAAATGTTCCTCATCTTTTTATCCTTCGACAGCTTGGCTCACCTCTTGACTCTTAAAGCAATCGGTTATTTAAGCAATGTTAAGGTATCTTCAAAGGGAAACATTCACTGCTGAGCAGTAGAAATTTGAACTCAGCTTTTCACTGCTGATCTCCTTTTCTTTGGAAAGTTCTTCCTTCAATAGGGAATGTTGAGTAGTTGAAAATCATCTCTGGAAACTGGTGGTCTATAAATGCATTCCTAACCTCTTATTGTTTTGCATTTTCTATGTTTTCTTTCAAGCCTTGTACTTGTGTGTAGGTGTATATATACATGTATGTTTGAGTGTGTGTGTGAGGAAGTGTGTTTCCACACTTCATTGTGGCTTAGGCTCTTTTCAGTAAATGTTAAACCTATTTAACCAAAAACATCATCTATGGGTGGGTTGGTGGGGTATGACAAGAGAACACAGCCACCACATAGCCAGCATGTGATGACTACTTCCCAAGGACCCTGACTGCAGAAAGTCGTCCTTGAAGATGGCCCAGAGCAGAGGAACCAGAGAAGTAGGGGTCAGGCAGATTGTGTCCTGAGAGGCAATTCCTTTGGTTGGTAGAAACTTGAGCACTCAGAAAGCCAAGGAGAGAATCTGAGGCTGAGGGGAGCCTGGCTGTGAAAGCACAGGATTACCAAACTCAGCTTGATTTGCATACCAAAAACTTATAGCTTTTAAAATCAGAAAAAAATAAAAAATAAAAAAATAAAATCAGGTCTGATACCTGAACCCACTGATCACACCAGTAGAAAGCAAACATCTACAGTTTCAGTGCCTCCAGATCAGTGTAATGGCAGTAACTGATGGCCAAGGAAATAATCACCCTGAGTCTGATCAAGTCCCAGGTTTACCCATCAGTCTGAATGTTATTGACAAGAACTCACCAATGCCATGAGGATGCTGTTAGCCAATATCAGAACGTGGAGAGCTCTGCACAAGAAATGACTCAGTTTCCCTCTTCTAGCCTATACAATGAACATGCTGTATAATGGCAATGGTGAAAATATGTCTAAGTGAATTAAAAAAACACTAATCTCCCTTCTTCCTTAGATTCAGACCAGAACACCAAGGAAAGCAGTGCTTTCACGAACTCGGCATTTTGCCACTGTGCTGGCACTTGCCAGAACAACCAGTGCAGAGCTGCACTGTCTGAAAAACCAGGACAGCTCTTTGGAGTTTCCCTCACGGATATCTTTCATAAGGACAACTTCCCCTTCCCAATACTGGTAGGTCTCAGTATGGTCTTTTATTGCCTTCCTGAGGAGAGAGACCTCGGAGAGGCCAAGTGTCCTCATGCAAACCTACCCACAAATGGAGAAATCATTAGACAGCACCTGGCTTTGGCTGAGAACCTTTGCTAGTGTCATTTGATTTACCTCCTACAGAGTCATGAGGCCAATACACAGAACGACGTTTTGTCCATTCCACTTCTTTCCACAGAGACCCATGTAGGCCTGTTCAGATCAGTCAAAATGGACTCTGTGTGCATGAATCATCTTCACATTCTGCTCTTGTCTTCCTGAACTCACCTTAGTCTCAGGTCTCCTTCAATGGAGTCTATTTAATCTAACAACTGAAAACATCTTACCTAAGCATAAAGACTCACCCTGAGGCATATATTAATCTGCTAATTCTAAAAGAGCATGTTAAATGACAGCCACAGAGTTTGGCCTGTGTTATCTGAAATCGGTATACTGAATTGTCGGTATGGAAACTGCGGAGTATCCAGGACCTCTGCAACCCTGCACTAGATTTGGGAATGTTATCCTAGGTGTGAAGAAATTAACCACGTTAGTTCCATGCTTGCTACTACCCCAGTCCTTGCATCACAGCAATTTTAGGGGGTAGCTATAACTGTCATCCTCCACACATTATAAATGGATTAGAAAGTTTTCAGTACAGTTCGCATGTGCCCCAGGTCACACAATAGATCAGAAGCAGAGTAGGTTTCTGAACCCTTGGTCCATCTGACTCCAGCCCTTATTATCTTTCTACACTGCAGGGAGAGGGCATGAAGATAGAGCAAAGGACGGTTGAAAGACTCATGAAGGGAATGTAATCAGAGAATAAGAGAGCATTTGAGCTTTTCTTTTAAAGAGGAAGGGAAATAGAGATAGTAGGATTGGAGGATACAATCACTTAAAGATGAATCAACTAATGGGAAATGAGTATAGAAAAGATTTCCATATATGGGGAAGTGCGTCTATGGAAGGGAATAATGAAAAAAGACTGATAAAGTAGGAGACCGGTGAGGATTCCACAAGACCTTGAATCACGGAAGCTTGATTTAAAAGTAAATTCAATGAAAAAATCTGATTTAAATAAGTGATTAAAAAGTTTCAGTGTATGACTGCAACGTGGATTTTGGGTAGAAACTATAGAGACACATTGACTAAAGAATCTAAATTGACTTTACTTCTGCAGCTCTAAAACTGTATACCATCCAATAGCCTAGCTCTTTCAAAAAGGAAGCAAGCTTTTGCTCTGGGCTTGAGATATGAAATGCCATATACTCTTCTTTTTTTCCTACATTATATGCTTTCCTTTATCAATCAAAAAGGACCACTCATGGAAGGCATCTTCAGACAATCAGCCAGTATAAAATCATGCAGAATCCTAAAAGAGAAACTAAATTCTAGGCACAGAGTGAACTTGAACAGTGAATCTGATCTTCTGGTAGCATCTGTTTTAAAGGTGGGGAAAGTTCTAGCTTTATCCACATATGAGTTACTCAAGCTGTGATGGTGTCTTTCATTATGATTGCCCAAGAACCAACATAGGCATAACTGATTAAGAACTGGTCAGATGGAAAACACTTCATGAAATAAAAATTTAAGGAAGATACTGTAGAAGGAAAAAGCCCCTTTCATTAGAGATACTTTCTGTTTTCACCACACACCTCCCACCGGGTGACTCCATGCAAAATACTAGTACTAATGTGACTACTATAATAATAAGAAATTTCAAAATATACATTGACACATAACGTTTACCAAAGAAAACATCCTGTTCCTGATGATTACCTCACCACACTCCTAATGAAGGCAGTTTCCAAAAGAAAAATCACATGAAAAATTTGAGAATAGATCTAGAAGTTCACAATAGTAAGCAAAAGTTTACTTTATGAGGAATACAAAAAGCCTCAGTGAGGCGACCAAATCATTCTTAGCCATCATTGTCTCCTGTTTCTTAGTGCCTTTTACTTTATAAGTCATGGAGGAAGGATTTCGCCATTTGTGTCTCCTTTCACCAGATCTTAGGTATCCTTTTGTTAATATTTGTGATGTCTAGCCCACCATCCAAGGTTATAATGACATGGTAAGCAGCTCTAGCTACATGCCTCTTTTGATAAATCTAACTTTTGAAGTAGGTGCAGGAGACAAAAGTACTTTGGTATTCTGAAAATTCAGTAGAATGCCTCAAGAACTAGATTAATTTGGAAATTATACAGCTACATCACAGATATCCCATTCTATTGCTAAAATGGTAATGGAAAAAGAAGTGAGAACTAGAACAAAGAATTTAATCCATCTAGCTTGGCACTTGCTAACAGCTCTGAACAAAACTACGTGAAGGCAGTAATGATGGCACTCTTAGAACCAAGGTCATATGTGGTCCTTCCTTGTCACAAGTGGTCTTTCCTTGTCCCCCATTACTGTCCAACTATATGATAAATAGCAAAAGTCCCTGACCACTACTACACCGGGCTACAGTAAAACACACCAGTAAATATATATATATATATATATATAGGCATCAAGACACAGGAGAAAGAATGATGATACATTAGGTACTCGAATAGCATGATAAGTGCTGCCCTCTTGAAGGTGCACACCTGCAATTGATGTTTCTAGCAAGGTTTAGTAGGGTCTTTTCTATTTCCGTGTTATAGGCACAGCCTAGGAGGATGGTGACCACGTGTGCATAGAGTTCTTAGACATTTCTGAAGCTTTCCCTACTTAAAGTTGACTAATCTTTGTGGAGGAACAGACTCTGCAACCTTGGCCTGAATAGTATGATGTCAAACTATCTGGAGAATTGGTCTACACTAGAAATGAATACATCCACAGGAACATCATGAGTTTGCCATTAGACCATCTACTTTTGTATAGTTAAGGAAAGGAAGAATGAAGCAATTATGAGAGTAGCTTTTGTAGTAGTTTGCAAAAAAGCACACAAGAGAGTAAGTGCCATATGATAGAAGGGAGCTTTGTCTTCCTTTCCACTGAAGCGTAGGCTCTGCTTTGATGCTTTCGTTTTTGTTGGAGAAAATCCACAACCTGCTTTTGCACGTGCAAGTCAATGGAGAGTATGAGGTGAACTCCGTGTGGGTCACAGTTCGGGTATCTAGGAAGAAATTAGGGACTGAACTGAAGTTTTGAACTAAGTGTTTTCTCTGTGATATTTCCAATATATACTTTGTATCATATATACCTATATATTTGTGTGTGTGTGTGTGTGTGTCTGCGTCTGTGTGACTGTGTCTGTTTGCATGTATTGATTTATTTTTCTATCCACATAAGGATTTTCTTGAAAATATCGAAGGAAGTTTACTTTCATCGGAACTCTACGAAAAATGGCTTGGTGTTCTTGACGAAATGACTGAGGAGGAGAAAATAAATGCAGCCCAGAGGTAATGATGCAATAAGTACTCTACTCTGGTCATGGCTCAGAAATACAGCCAATATACTATTAGGAAAATACTGGCTTCCTTCTTGCCTCTTTGACCACTAAAACAATATTCAATGCCAAATAGTTTCAATTCTTCACACCCATGGAGGCCAGTTTCAGAATACAGGCATGCCTTATGGCTATTATTGCTCTTCTCCAGACCTTATTAACGTGGTGGACTCCTTAGCCATTATACAACTTCTGTATATATGAAACTGGTAAACAAAAGTCAGTGGCCTAAAAGAGATGCCAGAGCATCAACAGTCTGTGGTATAACCTTCAGTTTGTCAATGATTTAAACAGAGTGGGTTATCTCAGAAATTGAATTCGGTAAAACATTTTTGTATACGTTCATGCCTGGAACTCTGCTACAGCAGGCTGTGTACTAGATCTAGAAAGATGTTCTGTGCTCTCCATCTCTATACTTCCAGCTGCTAAGTGCAATGACTTGCCTTATTCAAAAGTACATCTTTCTGACTTTAGGCTTCTAGCTCAGCTGCCAAATGTGAATGTTGTTGTCTTGCGATACCTTTTCGGAGTGCTACGCAACATTGAGCAAGAATCCTCACCCAACCAGATATCAGCTTATGATTTATCAGTGTGTATAGCCCCAAGCATTCTTTGTCCACCTAATTGTGGCAGCTTGGAATTGGAAGAGAACTTCATAAAAAAGGTAGGGAGAGCTCTCATATGTGTCCCCTGAGGTTTAGAATCCATGCTTTGAACCTGAAATGTGTAGTAGTCAATTGGATGGATCAGTTCTGAGAAGTGCACATCTTCATAGGCTTCCTTGGAATTGCAGAGTTTGTTATCCTTCTCTGGTGGAATCTGGGAAGGGGTGTTGTTAAAGTGGGAAACGCAGGGCAGTTGAGTTGCTTCTTTCCCATCCAGGAGATTCAATACTAGACTGACTAAACAAAAGAGAGAGAAGAATGATGTAATATGGTAGAAAAGACCTGGGCTCCAGAGTTTGACAAGCCAAGGTCAGATCTCAGCCTTATCCTTGAGGCGGGAGCTTGGAACCTTGGGCAAAGCCATGGTTTCTTCATGACACAATGATAACAACCCCCGGCTTCCGTGGTCCTTACTGGCACATCCTAGGTGCCTCGGGCACTATGAGCACCTATGGCTCCAAACACATTGGCTTTGCTCTGCAAGTCTTGGCTCATTTAGAAAAATACTTGGCTACTGTTTTGCCTCCGCTACATCAGACAGAAACTAGAGAGATATTCCAGAACATCCTAATGAAGCCACACATGCCTAATAAGATGACAGCTTTTCCCCAAGCTCATGCCAAGAGCCAGCTTTAGGCAAAGCGAGACATGAGAAGGGACTTCGGTTAGAGAGACAGACATGTTTTCTCCCCAGCCCTGTGAGGTTTTACTCAAAAACAAAACAAAAGAAAACATAGAAAAAAAATCCACAGGACTATGCACTTTCCAAAAAATATTCTGCCCTATTTAAGAAATTGATTTCATAGGAATTTGTCTCTGCCCTATACATTTTAATCATATATTATACTACGTTACATCCCAATATTTTCTGGAAGCAAATATTTACAAAATAAGTAAACTTTCAGAAGGTAGATTACTTTGAAAGCTATCCTAGTTTTAAGGTGTAACCATTGGTATCACAATATTAGCTATTAAATTATGCCACAAATTAGGACTTTAGCCCACTGACTAGTAGTATTTTAAAATCTGTACTCAAAGTACAATGGAAAGTATCACTCTATGTTATTTTATTAGAGAAATTGGTTTTCTATATATTTTTATCAACTCTGAATTTTTCATAGAAGTCTTTCACAGTTTTGGTTAGATCCAAGGTTTATAAACAAAATGTGACATAACTCTTCCATATGAAAAAGAGCACCCCATTGTGTTCTTTTTGCATTACAGGCTTCTCTGATACAATTTTTGTATGAAAATTGTCTGAAGATATTGGGTGAAGACATCACTTCTCTCATGGGAGATAATTCAAAGAGTTGTCATTACAATGAGAAGGCTGCAGGTACTGTGGATAATTTAATAAGCTTTAGGGAGACACAGACAGCAAGGTTGCCAGGGGTCATGGCAGATACTTAACCCTGTTCTGGAGCCCAGAGCATCCCCAGGGCAATGATTCCCAGCTGCTCCTTCTTCTGAAGGCTGGCTAGCAGGTCAAGGGAGGTTTCACACACTGGAGACCCACGAAAGCATAGAAACTCCAAGACGTTTTTGGCAGTATTAGGAGATAGCATGGTATGATACAGTGTTTGGGGATTTTTTAAAACACAATTTTAAATGGATCCCACATCTATATTGTATTATATATGTAGGTAAGCATATAATGCATAATTCTTTATTTCTAGTAATAATATATAAATGTGCTCTAGTTGAAACCATAGCACGGGACTTTTATTCCTGCTCCATCCTCTTTATGATCAGTGGCTCTTGAGGCACCACAGGATTCCAGTGCTCTTTAAAATAAGTTGAAAAGAACCAGCATCATTGAGAGAAAAGGACTTGACTTGATGTCACACAACCTCTCCATAGTACAAACTCCAGTGCCCCCATTTATCAGCTATAGGACCTTTGGCCAATTACTCTAGCTCCGTATCACTTTATTCATGCCTAAAATGTGGATAAAAATAATGTCTAAATCTTAGAAATCTTGTCAAGATTGAATAACATAAAGGGTGTAAAACACATTTCTAAAACATAATTAATAGAACTAGGAGAAGTTCCCCTGAGACTAGTGCGAGTATTATTGGCGCCTAGCAAATCACAGCTCACTGGTAACACCCCATTTTTTGTAAAATGGAGTTTAGATTCAGAACCTGGAGACACATATCATCAATCCCTCCATACTTTTGACATGTCTTCGTTTTACGACATAAACCTCATTGTGTTTAGGGAAGCTTTTGGATAATCCGTGTCATCAGGAGTTAAGATGAGTCTAGTACCATGTCTGAGAATATGCTGGTGCAAGACAAGTGTTTGTTTTTCATGTCGTCAGTGACAGAATATCAAACTGTTGAATCCAAGCCAGTGAGAGTGATAGTGATTTCCAGAAGAGCACAACTGCAGAATGCTACCAAGTCCCCATGTGGTCCATCCACCTACATGTCTACAGTTTAGTAAGGCACTGAAGACTGGAATCTCCATAATGACCCTTGACACTTCCTCTTTATCTGTTTTTCCAATGAATGAGAAATGAACCCCTTCCAAGACCCAGCTATTTCCATTTAAAGTTTTTTCCATGGTCCCATATATTCATATTGGAGAAATCTTCCCACAATTTATCTCCTCTATCTTCAATGCCGACCATATCCTATGACCTACTTTTTGAATTGTAGTGTACTGTGTTGTGTTGTATACTTTTATATGGATAATAAAAATAATTCCATAACTCAGTAGGTTAGACAACCATTTCTTTGTTTATGATTCACATAACACTTCAGTGGAAGTTCATTTGATCAGTTCTGGTTTCAGCTGAGGTCACCTGTGCACTTGCAGGTAGCCTGCAGCTCCTATCGAGCTAACCTAGGTGTCTGTGTATTGGCGCTGGCTCTCAATTGGTCCCCATGTCTTCCATAAGGTAGCTTCTCCTCCTTTCATATGGTGGAGGAAGAGTTCCCAGAGGCAAGAGAGACTTTTCAAGAGTTAATGTGGGAGAGGACTGTGCAAAGGACCACGCCAAAGGTTGTGGTTTTCTAGAGAAGGAGGCATTATTTCTTGAGACCACACATCATAAAACTCACAGCAGCACCACTACCACACATATCCTTTCCTTCACTGGGATTTCATCCTCAGTTCTGTACACCAGCATTTCCAAAAGGGTATTCCAAGTAGGGTAGTAAGAATCTTTGAAATACTTTTTTTTTTACCTGAGATATTCCTTCCCTCATCCTGCTTCCTACTGTAAGCTGCCTTAAGAGACAATTAAATCACCTCCTCCCGGCATAGAAGCAAGAGGAGAATATGAGGAAAAGGGATCTTCATGTTGCTTATGAGTTTTACAGTGTTAGCTTTCTAGGAAACAGAAATGATTCATGGCATAGAGTAGAAGATTTGGGTGGCAATCTCACGGGAAAAAAGCCTAAAACCTTTGGTAGGTACATGGGATATCTGCACCATTTCCTGCATGGAAACCAAATGGAAGCAGAAAATCCTCACAGAATAGTGAGCTGACATGTCTAAGAACTATGGGGCCCTCTATGTCCATGCAGAGTTTCTAATACCTCAACACGGAACATGTATCTCCATCAGTCCCAGAATAGTATGGAAGAAATAAAAAGCCACTGGGTGTGAAAGACATGCCTCAGCAATAGGAGTACAGGCCAATTTCCCAGGACCAGAGAGCAGTTTGGACACCTCAGCAGCTATTTATATACATCAATGACACAGAGCAATTAGATAAGTGGCACTTCACCATTTTACAACTTGTCCTGCACCAGAAGACTCCGGAACATAGACACACTCATGGGGACAATTAAGAAAACCTAAATCACTACCAGTCTCAGAACAGAGAATCAAACTAGGCATCAAGTGAGCTATTTAGAACTACAGAACTGTACATTTCTGAATCATGCCAGCGTGTAGACGGAGATTGCTATCAGTGCATATAGAATATAGGATCCATGCATTGTTTTCCCTTTCCCAGGAAGGGTTCCCTTGTGAAATAGGTCTAGGAAATTCTTACTTTCCTTTTGGAAGTCAAATGCCCCAGTTTTCTTCCACATATATTTCACATTATTCGACCCTTTTGAAGCGACCCCATTCATTAATGATCCTGGGAACATTTATTGCCTTGTGCCGAATAGTATCTTATATATTTAGTTTAACTTGGTGTAGACAGCATCATTTACGTTAAAGTTGAGCAAACCAAAGCTTTAAAATGCTGAGCTTGCTAAGTGGCAGAACCAGGATGCTTCTGGTGCAGTGCTGGCCCCACATGGGTGGAGGTGCTGATGCACGTACTACATCCCAGAAAAGCCAAGTTGCCCGGTGTTTAAGGTTATTTGTTGAAATGTTCCTCATCTTTTTATCCTTCGACAGCTTGGCTCATCTGTTGACTCTTAAAGCAATCGGTTATTTAAGCAATGTTAAGGTATCTTCAAAGGGAAACATTCACTGCTGAGCAGTAGAAATTTGAACTCAGCTTTTCACTGCTGATCTCCTTTTCTTTGGAAAGTTCTTCCTTCAATAGGGAATGTTGAGTAGTTGAAAATCATCTCTGGAAACTGGTGGTCTATAAATGCATTCCTAACCTCTTATTGTTTTGCATTTTCTATGTTTTCTTTCAAGCCTTGTACTTGTGTGTAGGTGTATATATACATGTATGTTTGAGTGTGTGTGTGAGGAAGTGTGTTTCCACACTTCATTGTGGCTTAGGCTCTTTTCAGTAAATGTTAAACCTATTTAACCAAAAACATCATCTATGGGTGGGTTGGTGGGGTATGACAAGAGAACACAGCCACCACATAGCCAGCATGTGATGACTACTTCCCAAGGACCCTGACTGCAGAAAGTCGTCCTTGAAGATGGCCCAGAGCAGAGGAACCAGAGAAGTAGGGGTCAGGCAGATTGTGTCCTGAGAGGCAATTCCTTTGGTTGGTAGAAACTTGAGCACTCAGAAAGCCAAGGAGAGAATCTGAGGCTGAGGGGAGCCTGGCTGTGAAAGCACAGGATTACCAAACTCAGCTTGATTTGCATACCAAAAACTTATAGCTTTTAAAATCAGAAAAAAATAAAAAATAAAAAAATAAAATCAGGTCTGATACCTGAACCCACTGATCACACCAGTAGAAAGCAAACATCTACAGTTTCAGTGCCTCCAGATCAGTGTAATGGCAGTAACTGATGGCCAAGGAAATAATCACCCTGAGTCTGATCAAGTCCCAGGTTTACCCATCAGTCTGAATGTTATTGACAAGAACTCACCAATGCCATGAGGATGCTGTTAGCCAATATCAGAACGTGGAGAGCTCTGCACAAGAAATGACTCAGTTTCCCTCTTCTAGCCTATACAATGAACATGCTGTATAATGGCAATGGTGAAAATATGTCTAAGTGAATTAAAAAAACACTAATCTCCCTTCTTCCTTAGATTCAGACCAGAACACCAAGGAAAGCAGTGCTTTCACGAACTCGGCATTTTGCCACTGTGCTGGCACTTGCCAGAACAACCAGTGCAGAGCTGCACTGTCTGAAAAACCAGGACAGCTCTTTGGAGTTTCCCTCACGGATATCTTTCATAAGGACAACTTCCCCTTCCCAATACTGGTAGGTCTCAGTATGGTCTTTTATTGCCTTCCTGAGGAGAGAGACCTCGGAGAGGCCAAGTGTCCTCATGCAAACCTACCCACAAATGGAGAAATCATTAGACAGCACCTGGCTTTGGCTGAGAACCTTTGCTAGTGTCATTTGATTTACCTCCTACAGAGTCATGAGGCCAATACACAGAACGACGTTTTGTCCATTCCACTTCTTTCCACAGAGACCCATGTAGGCCTGTTCAGATCAGTCAAAATGGACTCTGTGTGCATGAATCATCTTCACATTCTGCTCTTGTCTTCCTGAACTCACCTTAGTCTCAGGTCTCCTTCAATGGAGTCTATTTAATCTAACAACTGAAAACATCTTACCTAAGCATAAAGACTCACCCTGAGGCATATATTAATCTGCTAATTCTAAAAGAGCATGTTAAATGACAGCCACAGAGTTTGGCCTGTGTTATCTGAAATCGGTATACTGAATTGTCGGTATGGAAACTGCGGAGTATCCAGGACCTCTGCAACCCTGCACTAGATTTGGGAATGTTATCCTAGGTGTGAAGAAATTAACCACGTTAGTTCCATGCTTGCTACTACCCCAGTCCTTGCATCACAGCAATTTTAGGGGGTAGCTATAACTGTCATCCTCCACACATTATAAATGGATTAGAAAGTTTTCAGTACAGTTCGCATGTGCCCCAGGTCACACAATAGATCAGAAGCAGAGTAGGTTTCTGAACCCTTGGTCCATCTGACTCCAGCCCTTATTATCTTTCTACACTGCAGGGAGAGGGCATGAAGATAGAGCAAAGGACGGTTGAAAGACTCATGAAGGGAATGTAATCAGAGAATAAGAGAGCATTTGAGCTTTTCTTTTAAAGAGGAAGGGAAATAGAGATAGTAGGATTGGAGGATACAATCACTTAAAGATGAATCAACTAATGGGAAATGAGTATAGAAAAGATTTCCATATATGGGGAAGTGCGTCTATGGAAGGGAATAATGAAAAAAGACTGATAAAGTAGGAGACCGGTGAGGATTCCACAAGACCTTGAATCACGGAAGCTTGATTTAAAAGTAAATTCAATGAAAAAATCTGATTTAAATAAGTGATTAAAAAGTTTCAGTGTATGACTGCAACGTGGATTTTGGGTAGAAACTATAGAGACACATTGACTAAAGAATCTAAATTGACTTTACTTCTGCAGCTCTAAAACTGTATACCATCCAATAGCCTAGCTCTTTCAAAAAGGAAGCAAGCTTTTGCTCTGGGCTTGAGATATGAAATGCCATATACTCTTCTTTTTTTCCTACATTATATGCTTTCCTTTATCAATCAAAAAGGACCACTCATGGAAGGCATCTTCAGACAATCAGCCAGTATAAAATCATGCAGAATCCTAAAAGAGAAACTAAATTCTAGGCACAGAGTGAACTTGAACAATGAATCTGATCTTCTGGTAGCATCTGTTTTAAAGGTGGGGAAAGTTCTAGCTTTATCCACATATGAGTTACTCAAGCTGTGATGGTGTCTTTCATTATGATTGCCCAAGAACCAACATAGGCATAACTGATTAAGAACTGGTCAGATGGAAAACACTTCATGAAATAAAAATTTAAGGAAGATACTGTAGAAGGAAAAAGCCCCTTTCATTAGAGATACTTTCTGTTTTCACCACACACCTCCCACCGGGTGACTCCATGCAAAATACTAGTACTAATGTGACTACTATAATAATAAGAAATTTCAAAATATACATTGACACATAACGTTTACCAAAGAAAACATCCTGTTCCTGATGATTACCTCACCACACTCCTAATGAAGGCAGTTTCCAAAAGAAAAATCACATGAAAAATTTGAGAATAGATCTAGAAGTTCACAATAGTAAGCAAAAGTTTACTTTATGAGGAATACAAAAAGCCTCAGTGAGGCGACCAAATCATTCTTAGCCATCATTGTCTCCTGTTTCTTAGTGCCTTTTACTTTATAAGTCATGGAGGAAGGATTTCGCCATTTGTGTCTCCTTTCACCAGATCTTAGGTATCCTTTTGTTAATATTTGTGATGTCTAGCCCACCATCCAAGGTTATAATGACATGGTAAGCAGCTCTAGCTACATGCCTCTTTTGATAAATCTAACTTTTGAAGTAGGTGCAGGAGACAAAAGTACTTTGGTATTCTGAAAATTCAGTAGAATGCCTCAAGAACTAGATTAATTTGGAAATTATACAGCTACATCACAGATATCCCATTCTATTGCTAAAATGGTAATGGAAAAAGAAGTGAGAACTAGAACAAAGAATTTAATCCATCTAGCTTGGCACTTGCTAACAGCTCTGAACAAAACTACGTGAAGGCAGTAATGATGGCACTCTTAGAACCAAGGTCATATGTGGTCCTTCCTTGTCACAAGTGGTCTTTCCTTGTCCCCCATTACTGTCCAACTATATGATAAATAGCAAAAGTCCCTGACCACTACTACACCGGGCTACAGTAAAACACACCAGTAAATATATATATATATATATATATAGGCATCAAGACACAGGAGAAAGAATGATGATACATTAGGTACTCGAATAGCATGATAAGTGCTGCCCTCTTGAAGGTGCACACCTGCAATTGATGTTTCTAGCAAGGTTTAGTAGGGTCTTTTCTATTTCCGTGTTATAGGCACAGCCTAGGAGGATGGTGACCACGTGTGCATAGAGTTCTTAGACATTTCTGAAGCTTTCCCTACTTAAAGTTGACTAATCTTTGTGGAGGAACAGACTCTGCAACCTTGGCCTGAATAGTATGATGTCAAACTATCTGGAGAATTGGTCTACACTAGAAATGAATACATCCACAGGAACATCATGAGTTTGCCATTAGACCATCTACTTTTGTATAGTTAAGGAAAGGAAGAATGAAGCAATTATGAGAGTAGCTTTTGTAGTAGTTTGCAAAAAAGCACACAAGAGAGTAAGTGCCATATGATAGAAGGGAGCTTTGTCTTCCTTTCCACTGAAGCGTAGGCTCTGCTTTGATGCTTTCGTTTTTGTTGGAGAAAATCCACAACCTGCTTTTGCACGTGCAAGTCAATGGAGAGTATGAGGTGAACTCCGTGTGGGTCACAGTTCGGGTATCTAGGAAGAAATTAGGGACTGAACTGAAGTTTTGAACTAAGTGTTTTCTCTGTGATATTTCCAATATATACTTTGTATCATATATACCTATATATTTGTGTGTGTGTGTGTGTGTGTCTGCGTCTGTGTGACTGTGTCTGTTTGCATGTATTGATTTATTTTTCTATCCACATAAGGATTTTCTTGAAAATATCGAAGGAAGTTTACTTTCATCGGAACTCTACGAAAAATGGCTTGGTGTTCTTGACGAAATGACTGAGGAGGAGAAAATAAATGCAGCCCAGAGGTAATGATGCAATAAGTACTCTACTCTGGTCATGGCTCAGAAATACAGCCAATATACTATTAGGAAAATACTGGCTTCCTTCTTGCCTCTTTGACCACTAAAACAATATTCAATGCCAAATAGTTTCAATTCTTCACACCCATGGAGGCCAGTTTCAGAATACAGGCATGCCTTATGGCTATTATTGCTCTTCTCCAGACCTTATTAACGTGGTGGACTCCTTAGCCATTATACAACTTCTGTATATATGAAACTGGTAAACAAAAGTCAGTGGCCTAAAAGAGATGCCAGAGCATCAACAGTCTGTGGTATAACCTTCAGTTTGTCAATGATTTAAACAGAGTGGGTTATCTCAGAAATTGAATTCGGTAAAACATTTTTGTATACGTTCATGCCTGGAACTCTGCTACAGCAGGCTGTGTACTAGATCTAGAAAGATGTTCTGTGCTCTCCATCTCTATACTTCCAGCTGCTAAGTGCAATGACTTGCCTTATTCAAAAGTACATCTTTCTGACTTTAGGCTTCTAGCTCAGCTGCCAAATGTGAATGTTGTTGTCTTGCGATACCTTTTCGGAGTGCTACGCAACATTGAGCAAGAATCCTCACCCAACCAGATATCAGCTTATGATTTATCAGTGTGTATAGCCCCAAGCATTCTTTGTCCACCTAATTGTGGCAGCTTGGAATTGGAAGAGAACTTCATAAAAAAGGTAGGGAGAGCTCTCATATGTGTCCCCTGAGGTTTAGAATCCATGCTTTGAACCTGAAATGTGTAGTAGTCAATTGGATGGATCAGTTCTGAGAAGTGCACATCTTCATAGGCTTCCTTGGAATTGCAGAGTTTGTTATCCTTCTCTGGTGGAATCTGGGAAGGGGTGTTGTTAAAGTGGGAAACGCAGGGCAGTTGAGTTGCTTCTTTCCCATCCAGGAGATTCAATACTAGACTGACTAAACAAAAGAGAGAGAAGAATGATGTAATATGGTAGAAAAGACCTGGGCTCCAGAGTTTGACAAGCCAAGGTCAGATCTCAGCCTTATCCTTGAGGCGGGAGCTTGGAACCTTGGGCAAAGCCATGGTTTCTTCATGACACAATGATAACAACCCCCGGCTTCCGTGGTCCTTACTGGCACATCCTAGGTGCCTCGGGCACTATGAGCACCTATGGCTCCAAACACATTGGCTTTGCTCTGCAAGTCTTGGCTCATTTAGAAAAATACTTGGCTACTGTTTTGCCTCCGCTACATCAGACAGAAACTAGAGAGATATTCCAGAACATCCTAATGAAGCCACACATGCCTAATAAGATGACAGCTTTTCCCCAAGCTCATGCCAAGAGCCAGCTTTAGGCAAAGCGAGACATGAGAAGGGACTTCGGTTAGAGAGACAGACATGTTTTCTCCCCAGCCCTGTGAGGTTTTACTCAAAAACAAAACAAAAGAAAACATAGAAAAAAAATCCACAGGACTATGCACTTTCCAAAAAATATTCTGCCCTATTTAAGAAATTGATTTCATAGGAATTTGTCTCTGCCCTATACATTTTAATCATATATTATACTACGTTACATCCCAATATTTTCTGGAAGCAAATATTTACAAAATAAGTAAACTTTCAGAAGGTAGATTACTTTGAAAGCTATCCTAGTTTTAAGGTGTAACCATTGGTATCACAATATTAGCTATTAAATTATGCCACAAATTAGGACTTTAGCCCACTGACTAGTAGTATTTTAAAATCTGTACTCAAAGTACAATGGAAAGTATCACTCTATGTTATTTTATTAGAGAAATTGGTTTTCTATATATTTTTATCAACTCTGAATTTTTCATAGAAGTCTTTCACAGTTTTGGTTAGATCCAAGGTTTATAAACAAAATGTGACTTATAACTCTTCCATATGAAAAAGAGCACCCCATTGTGTTCTTTTTGCATTACAGGCTTCTCTGATACAATTTTTGTATGAAAATTGTCTGAAGATATTGGGTGAAGACATCACTTCTCTCATGGGAGATAATTCAAAGAGTTGTCATTACAATGAGAAGGCTGCAGGTACTGTGGATAATTTAATAAGCTTTAGGGAGACACAGACAGCAAGGTTGCCAGGGGTCATGGCAGATACTTAACCCTGTTCTGGAGCCCAGAGCATCCCCAGGGCAATGATTCCCAGCTGCTCCTTCTTCTGAAGGCTGGCTAGCAGGTCAAGGGAGGTTTCACACACTGGAGACCCACGAAAGCATAGAAACTCCAAGACGTTTTTGGCAGTATTAGGAGATAGCATGGTATGATACAGTGTTTGGGGATTTTTTAAAACACAATTTTAAATGGATCCCACATCTATATTGTATTATATATGTAGGTAAGCATATAATGCATAATTCTTTATTTCTAGTAATAATATATAAATGTGCTCTAGTTGAAACCATAGCACGGGACTTTTATTCCTGCTCCATCCTCTTTATGATCAGTGGCTCTTGAGGCACCACAGGATTCCAGTGCTCTTTAAAATAAGTTGAAAAGAACCAGCATCATTGAGAGAAAAGGACTTGACTTGATGTCACACAACCTCTCCATAGTACAAACTCCAGTGCCCCCATTTATCAGCTATAGGACCTTTGGCCAATTACTCTAGCTCCGTATCACTTTATTCATGCCTAAAATGTGGATAAAAATAATGTCTAAATCTTAGAAATCTTGTCAAGTTTCAATAAGATAAAGGGTGTAAAACACATTTCTAAAATGTAATTAATAGAACTAGGAGAAGTTCCCCTGAGACTAGTGCGAGTATTATTGGCGCCTAGCAAATCACAGCTCACTGGTAACACCCCATTTTTTGTAAAATGAAGTTTAGATTCAGAACCTGGAAACACATATCATCAATCCCTCCATACTTTTGACATGTCTTCGTTTTACGACATATACCTCATTGTGTTGAGGGAAGCTTTTGGATAATCCGTGTCATCAGGAATTAAGATGAGTCTAGTACCATGTCTGAGAATATGCTGGTGCAAGACAAGTGTTTGTTTTTCATGTCGTCAGTGACAGAAAATCAAACTGTTGAATCCAAGCCAGTGAGAGTGATAGTGATTTCCAGAAGAGCAAAACTGCAGAATGCTACCAAGTCCCCATGTGGTCCATCCACCTACATGTCTACAGTTTAGTAAGGCACTGAAGACTGGACTCCATAATGACCCTTGACACTTCCTCTTTATCTGTTTTTCCAATGAATGAGAATGAACCCCTTCCAAGACCCAGCTATTTCCATTTAAAGTTTTTTCCTTGGTCCCATATATTCATATTGGAGAAATCTTCCCACAATTTATCTCCTCTATCTTCAATGCCGACCATATCCTATGACCTACTTTTTGAATTGTAGTGTACTGTGTTGTGTTGTATACTTTTATATGGATAATAAAAATCATTCCATAGCTCAGTAGGTTAGACAACCATTTCTTTGTTTATGATTCACATAACACTTCAGTGGAAGCTCTTTTGAACAGTTCTGGTTTCAGGTGTGGTCACCTGTGCACTTGCAGGTAGCCTGCAGCTCCTGTCGACCTAACCTAGGTGTCTGTGTATTGGCGCTGGCTCTCAATTGGTCCCCATGTCTTCCATAAGGTAGCTTCTCCTCCTTTCATATGGTGGAGGAAGTGTTCCCAGAAGCAAGAGGGACTTTTCAAGAGTTAATGTGCGAGAGGACTGTGCAAAGGACCACGCCAAAGGTGTTGGTTTACAAGTCGAGAGGTCATTATTTCTTGAGACCACACATCATAAAACTCATGGCATCACCACTACCACACATATCCTTTTCTTCACTGGCTTCTCATTCTCAGTTCTGTGCACCAGCATTTCCTAAGGGGTATTCCAAATAGGGTCAGAAGAACCTTTGAAATACTAACTAATTTTTTTACCTCAGGTATTCCTTCCCTCATCCTTCTTCTTGTCTTAAGCTGACTTAAGAGGCAACTGAATCACCTCCTCAGGGCATACAGGCAAGAGGAGAATATGGGGAAAAGGGATCCCCATGTTGCTTATGAGATTTACAGATTTAGCTTTCTAGGAAACAAAAATGATTTGTGGCATAGAGTAGAAGATTTAGGTGGCAATCTCATGGGAGAAGCCAAAACCACAAGGTTGGTATATGGGATATCTGCATCTTTCCCTGGATAGATACCAAAAGGAAGCAGAAATTCCTCACAGAATAGCAAGCTGACATGTCTAAGAAAGATGGGGCACTCTATGTCCATGCAGTTTCTTATACCTCAACATGGAACAGATCAGTTAGTAAAAGTATCTCCATCAGTCCCAGAATACTTGGAAGAAATCGAAAGCCACTGGGTGTGAGAGACATGCCTCAGCAACAGGAGTACACACCAATTTCCCAGGACCAGAGAGCTGTTTGGACACCTCAGCGGCTATTAGTGTACATCAATGACACAGAGCAACCAGATAAGTGGCACCTCACCATTTTACAACCTGTCCTGCACCAGAAGACTCCGGAACATAGACACACTCATGGGGGCAATTAAGAAAACCTAAATCACTACCAGTCTTGGAACAGAGAATCAAACTAGACATCAAGTGAGCTATTTAGAGCTACAGAACTGTACATTTCTGAGTCATGCCAGTGTATAGACGGATATTGCCATCAGTGCATATAGAATATATGATCCATGCGTTGTTTTCCCTTTCCCAGGAACGGTTCCCTTGTTAAACAGGTCTAGGAAATTCTTACTTTCCTTTTGGAAGTCAAATTCCCCAGTTTTCTTCCACATATATTTGACATTATTCCACCCTTTTGAAGTGACCCCTTTAATTAATCATCCTGGGAACATTTATTACCTTGTGCATAGTAGTGGCCAGGTGTTTATGGTTATTTGGTGAAATGTTCCTCATCTGTTTATCCTTCGACACCTTGGCTCATCTGCTGACTCTTAAAGAATTCAGTTATTTAAGCAATGTTAAGGTATCTTCAAAGTGAAACATTCACAGCTGAGCAGTAGAAACTTTGAACTCAGCTTCTCACAGCTGATCACCTTTTCTTTGGAAAGTTCTTCCTTCAATAGGGAATGTTGAGTAATTAAAAATCATCTCTGGAAGCTGTTGGTCAATAAATGCATTCATAAACTCAGGATACCTTATTTTCCTTATTCTATGTTCTCTTTCAAGCCTTGTGCTTGTGTGTAGGTGTATATATACATGTATGTTTGAGTGTGTGTGTGAGGAAGGGTTTCCACACTTCATTGTGGTTTAGGCTCTTTTCAGTAAATGTTAAACCTATTTAACTGAAAACATCATCTCTGGGTGGGTTGGAGTGGTATCACAAGGGAACACAGCCACCACATAGCCAGCATGTAATGACTACTTCCCAAGGACCCTGACTGCAGAAAGTCATCCTTGAAGATGGCCCAGAGCAGAGGAACAGAGAAGTAGGGTCAGCAAGTTTGTTTCCAGAGAGGCAGATCCTTTGGATGGTAGAACTTGAGCACTCAGAAAGCCAAAGAGGAAATCTGAGGCTGAGGGGAGACTGGCTGTGAAAGCAGAGGATCACCACACTCAGTTTGACTTCGTACCAAATCCTTCTAGCCTTTAAAATCAGATCTGACACCTGAACCCACTGATCACTCCAGTAGAAAACAAACATCTCCAGGTTCAGTGTCTCCTGTTGCATTGCAAAGACAGTAACTGATGGCACAGGAAATACTGACCTTCAATCTGATCGAGTCTCTAGGTTTAACCATCAGTCTGAAGGATATGAGGAAGAACTCTTCAACACCATAACGATGGTATTAGCCAACAGCACAACGTGGAGAGTTGTACCCAACAAATGACTCCGTTTCCCTCCTCTAGCCACTACTATGAACACGCTCTAGAATGGCAATGGTGAAAATAAGGCTAAGTGAATGAAAATACACTAACCTCCCTTCTTCCTTAGATTCAGGCCAGAAGACCATTAAAAGAAGTCTTTTCAGAAGTTTAGCCTCTTGGTGCTGCGGTGCTACTTGCTGCAACAACAAGTGCACACCTGAGCCTTCTGCAGATCCCAGACAGCGCTTTGGAGTTCCCGCTCATGGATATCTGTAGTAATGACAACTTGCCCTTCCCAATTCTGGTAGGTCTCAGTTTGGTCTTTTATTGCCTTCCTGAGGAGGGGGACCTCGGAGAGGCCAAGTGTTCTCATGCAAACTTACCCCAAATGGGGAAATCTATAGACAGCCCCTGGCTGTGGCTGAGAAGCTTTGGTAGTGTCATTTGATTTATCTATTGCAGAGTCATGAGGCCAATACAGCAGGACAACTTTTTGTCCATTCCACTTTTTTCCAGAGACCCACGTAGGCCTGTTCAGATCAGTCAAAATGGACTCTGTGCATGAATCATCTTCACATTTTCCCATTGCCTTCTGAACTCACAGTAGTCTCCAGTCTCTTTCAACTGAGTCTACCTAATCTAACAACTGAAAACATCTTACCTAAGACTAAAGACACATCCTGTGCCAAATATGAATCCATGAATCCTAACAGAATTTGTTAAATGACAGTCACAGAGGCATCTTCAAAAAATCAGCCAATATAAAATCATGCAGAATCCTAAAGCAGAAACTAAATTCTGGGGACAGAGTTAACTTGGACTGAGCAATTCATTTCTTAATTTTGAAGAGAAGATCCTGAGAATACTGATAAACTGTAAAAGGATAATTGCATAATCTAGAATGAATGACAGGCAATTAGGTGTTCCCCATTGGCCTTTACCATACCTGGGAGTAAGGTGTGTGTAATCATTAGTTAATATGCACTTAGTGATACAGTTAAGGTTTAACATGTCTAAAAGTAAAACAAAGGTACTTAGAATGACTATCTGACTTTATTCCAGAAAGAAAGTTACTCACAGGCTACCAGTATAAGAAAGCTAATTCTCATAATTGGTGGATCAATTACCATGATGAATCTCTCTCTCTCTCTCTCTCTCTCTCTCTCTCTCTCTCTCTCTCTCTAATAAGACTCAGTTTTTATTCATACGAGGAACATGTAAGAATTTGGTGAATGGAATATATATCAGTACAAGAAACCAGCTTTTTTTTCAGAGAGCACTGAACAATGCATTTTATATTTTTCTGTAATTCTTTCTATGCTAGTCAAATGGGCCAATAAATACTCTGAAGATTTATAGTGGATGGTGAGTCTTTTCCAGTTTTGTTTTGTTTTACTTACCCATAGCATAACTGGTGCTACGAACAAATTGGTTTCTTCGTAGTCTTGGGCCTCAATGTCAGTATTAATTTAGTTGGCTTGCTCTTTTAAAGAATGAAGTCATTCCTTTGTCAAATAAAAGAAACAAGTAGAAAAACCAAATTGCCAAAGGAAAATTGTAATTTCTTAAAGTGGATAAAGAGAAACTGCTTTATAAGAATGGGAGGTTTTCCAAAATGTAAAAGTGTAAAACTAGTTGGGGGAAAAAAAAACATAACAAAGCAACATCATCCTCAGGATAATAATTATCTCTGGGCAAGGAAAGACCAGGATTAGGAGAAAGGGGAAAGAAAGAAACTCCAAGCACACATACATCAATTTAAATTCTTGGAAGATTTCAAAATGCTTACACTTCACCATGTGCTTCATACTAATGAAGAACATGTTGTAGGTAACTTGATCATATAAATATCTACCACATACCCATGCACACACAAACGCACACATTGAATTGTATATGTAAACATACAAAATACTGTTTAATGAATAAGTAAATAAACGACAGAAATTTTAAGATTTTGTATTTATTCATAAGAGACCGATAGAGAGGCAGAGACACAGACAGAGGGAGAAGCAGGCTCCTCACAGGCAGCCAGATGCGGGACTCGATCCCCAGACCAGGATCACACCCTGAGCCAAAGGCAGGCAGATGCTCAATCGCTGAGTCACCCAGAGGTCCCTAAAAAACAGAATTTCTGATCATTCAGCAATTTTGTCTGTGATTCCTCTGTATTGATGATCTGGTTCACTCAGTCCAAGTGGCTGAACAGTAGTATTCCATTATATGATGATACATGTATGTGTGGGCACATCTAGTCAAACTTTCTAGAGGCTTACCTAGTTTATTAGCTTTCAAAGAAATTGATTTTTTAAATCATCTCCATAAATGTTTTTCCTAGGCTCTTTGTGTTTTGTTTTTATAATTCTGTTGCTTCAACTTTCTTACTCTTTTGATTTCTTCATCTAGCTTCTTGGATTAAATGCTAGCTGATTGTAGTAAATATATTTAAGACTATTCAGAACTTCTAAGTATTGCTTTAGCTATACCTCACAAATTTATTTTTCATATTTTAGTTTGTTGATAAAGCCATTACAGTTTATGATTTTCCTTGTGAAGTCTTTTTTAACCTAGTCATTATTTAAGCATTTGGGTTTTTTTTTTCAGATTTTCTAACCTGTAGGATTTTAATTACTAGTTGTAATAGTTCATTTCTAATTAAACTGCACTGTAATCAGATAATATGGTTTGAATAACTATGACTCTTTGTGACTGAGAGTGTACAGTTGATTTTATAAATATTTACAATGTTGCATGCATGCTTTAGGAGAATGTCTATTCTCTGTTGTATCCTCTTTTGAGTGCAGGGATATGTAAACTCACAATTATGTCATACGTGTTACTCAAATTCTCTATATATTCTCCGAATGTGCAGTTTCTGAGAGAGGTGTTAAATTTTGCCACTATGCTTCTCTGAGCTTTTCACTTTTATTTTGTAATTCTGAGTTTTCGTAGTTGCTGGCTTTTGGTGTTTTATGGTTTAAGTCTATATTATTAGGCACATACAAATTTATAATTTCTATAGCCTTTTCATGAATTATATATTATAGCTTATTTGGTTTATTCACATTAATGCTTCAACTTCATATTCGACTTTGACAGATATTGTTGCACTAGCGTTTTTTTTTTTTTTGGTTCATATATGCTTAGTCTATTTCTTTTTTTCCCTTTTTATATTTTCTGTTTTAGGTTGTGTGTGTAGCAGTGTCCCCTGTAAGCAGCATATAACTGATTTTTTTATATCCACACTGATAATTTATTTTTTTTTTATTTATGATAGTCACAGAGAGAGAGAGAGGCAGAGACACAGGCAGAGAGAGAAGCAGGCTCCATGCACCGGGAACCCGATGTGGGATTCGATCCCAGGTCTCCAGGACCGCGCCCTGGGCCAAAGGCAGGCGCCAAGCCACTTCGCCACCCAGGGATCCCCACACTGATAATTTCTGATGTTTATTAAAGCGATTTAATCTATTACATTTATTGTCATTATAGTGTATTTCGAGTTATACTGACAAACCGTATTTTGTGTTTCTTTTTCATTGAAGATTCCTCCTGGTTCTTTTTTTCTTCTTTCCTAAGTTTTGTTAGATTCATAAATCATATTTTTGTATCCTCTGTGTCAATTTTTATTTATATTAGAATTTCTCAGCTATTATGTCTTTGACCACTTTGTTCCAATATTCCTCTATTATCTTTTACAAGAATCCATTAAAATTTTCTGAAACAATGATTCTCAAAGAACACTCGATACGAACAACCTTTTCACTTTTTCTCTTTGTACTGCATCCTGGGTAAAATTCTCAGTTCTTTTTTCCAGTTTATTAATTCCTTAACCTTGGTCATTCTAGAGTTTATTCTTTTACTTTCCTATTTTTTCTTTTCTCCACACCTATATGTTTTCTAGGATTACTAATCAGATCTTTTTCCTATTCATACAATTTTATATTTTTTCAGTAAAGATCATTTCAGGGGCATGTGAGTAGCTCAGTCGGTTGAGTATACAATTCTTGATTTTGGCTCAGGTCATGAGATGGAGCCCCCACATGGGGCTCCTCACTGGGCGGGGAGTCTGCTTGAGATACCTTCTCTTCTTCTCTCCTTCCCTGCTCTCTCTTGCTCATGTGCTCTCTCTTAATTAAATGAAAATCTTTAAAAAGTTCATTTCATTCATTTTCCCCTCTGATTTTGGTACCAAGAAGTAGGTCTTACTGTGACAAATACCTAAAAATGCCAAGGCAGCTTTAGAACTGGGTAAGGGGGAAGGCTGTAGAAGTTTGGAGGGCCACACTGGGAAAAGCCCCATTGCTGTGAAGGAACTATTGGTAGAAATAATAGATGTTGAAGGCGATTCTGGTAAGAGTTCAGAAATAAAATCAAGAGCTTCAGAGATAGATTGTATCTTTTAGAGAATACATAACTAATCAGAAACAGATTGTTCAAAACATGGATGTTGAAGATCTTTCTGTGAGATCTCAGATGGAAATAAGGAACGTGTTATTGGAAACCATAAACAAGGAGAACCTTGTCATGAAATGGCAGAAACTTGGCTTAACGAGTGTTCTAGTATTTTGTGGAAGTTTGAACTTGGAAGCAATAAAATCAGATATTTATCTGAGTAGATTGCTCAGGAAAGTTTTAAAGGAGCTTGTTTCTTCCTGACTGCTTATACTAAAATGCAAGAAGAGAGAAATGAGTTGAAGAAGGTATTAAGCAAAAAGAAGTCAGGACTCAAAGATGTGGAAAATTCTCAAGTTTCCTAATTTCTCAGTTTGTCATTTCTGCTCTAGCACTTGTGCTCATGCTCTTGCTATCCCTAGACAGTTCCCTTCTTGTCCTCTTCCCATCCATGTCCGACCTATAGAGTCAGCTTCCCAACAAAGTCTGTCTTGATTTGTTCAGTCATGTTGGCATTTTCTCTTGTGAATTTCTGTAACCTTATAATCATTTTCCTGTGATTTTTGTGACATGTAGTCTTTAAGGCACGTTTCATTTTGTAATTTTACATTTTCTGAAATTGAAATTTCAATTTTACTCTCTTGTCTGTGTGTATATCTATATCTTTTTCAGCAATTCTCTGTTTACCCATCAAATGCTTTTTATGGATAACACATATGTAATCCACGGGTTCTAGAATATGAGGAAATAGAAAATGTGACTGCTGAATGGTTCTCAGGTGGTTCTACATGGCACGTACAAGAGCAGGGCTAGAGCAGTGGGAAATTTAAGCAAACCAGTGGAGCCTTGCTCTGGTCACTCCACAGCCTTGAACAAGCAGCTCAACTCTTTTTTTATACTTTTTGCTTTATTACTTCATTTTTGGATCTGAGCAAAAAGTTTTGTGAACCCAAAAATATTGGTATAAATGTGTAGTATGTTTTAGCTTTGTCTCTCTTAGGAGAACACAGGCTTCTGCTCCCAAAGAGACTGGCACAGTTATGTCTAGATAATTGGGTCAGCTTATTCTTGATTGGTTTGTGTGCAAACATGCAGACTACATCCATAGTCATCACTCCTCTTAATCTTTCAAACATCTCTGTGCCAATCTCCTAAATGTTAGTTCCCTTCTAACATTTTCTTTAAAAAATGGTGCCTCAGGCCTCCCAGAATGAACACAAATTTTATAGCATTAATGGTTCTTTGCAGACAGCAAATTTTAGATTTCTTTCCAAAGCACATTAATGGGTGTTAAGAAAATCTGTAAATGGCTATAATTTAAGAAGAAAGTATTATCCTTAAGAGAAGATTAGAATTTGGAGGGAAAAACAACCACAATTTTTATCTAGAAACTTTTTATCTTCTCCCTCTGCCCCTTCTCCTGCATGCTCTCAATCAATCAATCAATCAATCATTCAATAAAATCTTTATTTCAAAAGAGGAAATGGGCTCACACAATTGTGGAGTCTGGCAAGTCTCAAATCTATAGGGCAAGCTTGCAGGCTAGAAATTCAGGTAAGAATTGATGTTATAGTCTTGAGCCCAAATTGCACAGGCAAATGAGACATTCAGGCAAGGTTTCTATGGCACAGTCTTGAGGCTGAATTCCTTCTTCTATTGGAAACTGGTCTTTGCTCTTAAGGCCTTCAACTGTTTGGATGATGCCCCCCCCCACACACACACTACGGAATGTAATCTGCTTTACTCAAAGCCTACTAATTTAAATCTTATTCACATCTAATATATTCACAGTAATGTCTACACTAGTTCTTGACCAAACTATTGGGCACCATAGCATAACCACAATAACACATAAAATTAACCATCACGGTGTGTCATTATCTATTAGGCTCTGTTTTCTACCTCTTTTCCTCACTCAGCTCTACTTCATTTCACCTTACTCCACCAAATAAAATGCAATATGATTTCAGCTTTGTAAGGGTCTCCAATCTGCTACAGACCTAAAACCTCTGAACTAATCAGGAGTTCAAAGAGCTCTCTAGATGACACAGCCACAAAGACCAAATTCCCAACAGCTTTGTGTATCAGAGGTTTTCCTGCATGGTAGGTTTGGTGGAAGAGACAATGAGTGAAAAAAGCAAATGTCTATGAGGCAGGCTGATCTCAAAATGTTAATACACATTTGCCACTGAATTCACATCATGGATGGTGTATCATTTGTGTCATTATTGCTCGAAGTAAATTTTCTTGAAGTCTTTAAACCTGTACCCTGATACATATGTCAAGACTGATGGAGAGTCGCTAGGTAAGGGTGGATCTGAGCTGCTCTTTCATTCTGTATTTGGAATCTCAGCAGTCATCTCCTGGATTTTTTTTAGAGCAGAACTGATACAGCATCAGGGGCATTTCAAACTCTCGAAATGACATTTGAAAGCATTCAAATGAATGCAAGTAGCTGCATAAAGTAAGCACTAAAACGTGAGATTAACTATTGCTATGCTTCATGAGCCCTTTCACGTTTTTCTTCTAGCACCGTGGTAATAATAAAACTTAATCGTAGCAGCCTTGGCAGTTTAAAAACAGCACATATGTATTTCCACATTTGATTCTTCCTCCAAATAGCACCATGGACAAATATTGTTCGACAGATATGAAACTGGGGGCTCAGAATTCAGATTTCACTTGCGGAAAACAAATAGCAAATACTGGGTCAGAAGTAGATCACAGCTTTATCCACTATATCATCTCGTCTGTTAAACATTCTCAATTGCTGTTCTGGGAAATAAAAATCATTATGTTTCCAAAGTAAATTATGAACCAACAGCTCCGAACGACTTGTGTTAGAGGTAACAGTTCTTACACAAGAAAAAAAAAAGCAACTATTTGTGGCATTACCATGAAAGTCTCTTACTGTGAACTTTCAGAGAAAAAAATTAAATTTACAAGACTCTCATTGATTTAAAATGTAACATAAAAAAACTAGAAGAAAAAAGAAATGGTGTTTTGTGTTATGATAATGAAGTAATTTTCTTTTGTGTCTGGTAATTGCATTGGAAAACATTTTTAAAAAATAAGTACAACTCACACTTAACTACATCTTTGAAGAAGTAGAGGAAGGAGGATATTCATTCAGAGGATCAGCTTGATCTTTGCTTCTTTCACAGAGATCAAAAGACTTACTCTTATTTGAGAGGGAAAAGCAGAATTCCATTAGGACTGAGATGAAGGATGCTGGGAGCAGAGTAGCTGCCTTCTCAGTGCTTCCTAATTGGGTATCCTATCTCCAGAAGATACTCTTAATGGATTCTTCAAAATCTTAATTCCAGTAATTAAGCCATTTAGACATTGGAAGGATGTTAAACAGAGTCCAGTAAGAGCAACAGGATTCAAAGTCACTGCAAATGACTAGAGTGGCAAAGAGATAAATGGATTGGAAAACAGGAAACTTTTTTCCTGGCCCTCTAAAGTTAATCTGCAGTGCCTCAAATGAGTTCATTTATCATTCATGGGCCAGATAATAGGTCTCAGAAATCTCAGAACTGGTTCTCTCTATATAAATCCATCCTTTGTTTTAGAAACAAATCCTAATTTTTCCCATTCTGTCCTCATCAGCATGCTGACTTCCAAGCCCAGCCCAACTCAGAATTTGTGGACTTCAGTGTAGTTAGGGGCCCGAATAATGTGACAAAATGTTCTTAGTTTTACTAAAATCAAACTCATCACACATATTACAGTAAGTTCTGAAGTTGGTTATATTGTTTTTTTTTTTTCTTTAAGCACAACCACAACAAAAGTGATAAAGCCCCAACTGTATTTTCTTTCCAATGACAATGAACAATGAAATGTTCTCTGTTTCTGAGAGGATCATATGTTCTATAGAAAGTAATTTAATAAAAAAAGAACATCATTTAAGAAGGCACATCTTAGAGCAGTACAGACATTTAAAATTTGGGCCACGTATTTATGTTTTAAACTGCAGTTCTTACTCATTCTCTATCTTTTGCCATTTGCTTATCTCATTGGACAAGCATATTCTCAATAGCCGGTATCTCTTTCTCCATATATGGAACACTAATCACATACAGTTGAAAATCAGGAGGAAAATTAGCATTCTGTAAACACCAGTCACTTTCTTTCATGGTGCTTCACTTTATTTACTATAGAGATTTTATCGATATTGCCTGGAGTGACTTGCTCTTTTGTTGAGTTTATGGTTGATTTGTATCTCAACAGACTGTAAGTTCCATGAAAGCAGAGCCATTTTCTGTCACGTGTTCTTCTAGAGCCTGAGCCCCAAAGAGGTGTGCTTGGCACATAGTTTTGTTTTGTTTTTGTTGTTTTAGAGAGAGAGAGAAAGCTTATGCATGGGGGTGGGGCGGGGGGGGGGCAGAGAGAGGGAGAAAGAAAATCCACGCTCAGCATGGAGCCAATATGGGGCTCCATCTCATGACCCTGAGATTATGACCTGAGCCAAAATCAAGAGTAGGACACTTAACCAATTGACACTTAGCCCACCTGGCTGCCCCAAGGTATTCATGTATTTTAATAAACTCCAGGCACAGGACTAGACACATTGTGGACATTACCTCATTTAATTCTCAAAGTGATCTTGAAATGTAAATATATTAGCCCTTTTTCACAATGAGGAACCAAGGCTTAAAGGAATTAAGTAACTTCTGAAAAATCAAACAATTAGGAATTTAGGTGTGCTGTGTGTTCTGTTTGGGGACCATGTTACAAGAAATGTTCCCAAAGTAGGCCATGGCTATAAACAAGATGATATGGGGACTAAACAAAGTGGCCTTAAGTAACAACAGCATCAGACCATAAAAAAATTATTCCCTTTAAAACTTCTTTGTAATTAACTTTATTACATCAAGGACAAAGTCTCAAACTGGTGCCAGTTTGTATGTATTGCTCCCGCAGTAATTGCTACTCTCTTCTTCTCTCTCTCTGTCTCCTTATTTCACTTAAGGGCAGGGAAGAATATAAACCCAGATTTTGTTTGCAGTGTAGAAATCTTCTACAACTTACTTAAGGCAATTAGTTCTGGTTTCTGATTTGCACTAGTAACAGAGTTCCATCATCAATAAAATTTTAGATAAAAGCCTTAAATTTACTTAAGGAAAGTATTAATTAGATAAGAGTACAGGTGGGCAGCCCTGGTGGCTCAGCGGTTTAGCGCCGGCTTTGGCCCAGGTTGTGGTCCTGAAGACACAGGATCAAGTCCCACATTGGGCTCCCTGCATGGAGCCTGCTTCTCCCTCTGCCTGTGTCTCTGCCTCTCTCTCTCTCATAAATAAATAAATAAATAAATCTTTAAAATTCAAACAGGGATTTTGTAATTTCTCCAGAGAGGCAACTTTCACATACCCTCTGTTGAATCGGTCTGGAATGTTCTTCTCATTTGCCACTCTCTTCTTTAGCTGGCTAGGAGTTAACATTTAATACAATGCTTGCCCTAATCTTTTTATAGCCACTAACTGCGGCTCCCTGGAAGCTTCCACATTTTGTTTCTGATAAACCACATGTTAGACATTTGCCCAAACAAAACATAAAGAAAGTGTTTGAACTCAGCCTGTGCTATTTTTGCATACTTTTACTTTATAGACAAGTGCTACAATAAAGACAACGTGTAAGTTTAGGGAGATAGAGCATGTAAGACCCCCAGACTTATTGGCCTGTGTACAGAACAAAATGTTTAATCCTTCAGAATATCTATCTGGAGGAAGAATCATTCCTGAAATGTTATAGTTTCAGTTGTGTGCTGAGTGTGAAGCAGGCCCCTAGTGGCTGTAGCCATCTGGCTTTTGGAGAATCAACTGGACCTGAGAAACCGCAGAACTCTTTTCTTTAACTTGTTTTTTTTTTTTTAATTTTTTTATTATTATTTATTTACGATCGTCACAGAGAGAGAGAGAGAGAGAGAGAGAGAGAGAGAGAGGCAGAGACAGGCAGAGGGAGAAGCAGGCTCCATGCACCTGGAGCCCGACGTGGGATTCGATCCCGGGTCTCCAGAATCGCGCCCTGAGCCAAAGACAGGCGCCAAACCGCTGCGCCACCCAGGGTTCCCCTTTAACTTGGTTTTTAGTGGTAAAAGCCTGAGGCTGGATTGTTCAAATCTCCTTAGATTCTCAACATTCCAGAGTCCCCTTATTGTAAATTCCCTCTTGGGGCTTAAGCAATCATAAGTGGGTGTCTGTTACATATATACGAAAGAATCCAACTTTAAAACTGAAATTTTAAAACTTTTAAGGACATTAAACTGGTCACTAATATATTAGGCATCTGTATGTCTTAGTACATTTTTTTTTCACTATAAAAAACTCATCTACTCATTTCAAGAGCTAACAGGTAGGGTTAACTGCCTCTAAAAAGTATCAGTAAAGAAAAACACTCTTATTCAGTGAATTTATCAATGTAATGGGGCATATAAAACATGCACATACATAGCATTTCAGATTTCATTTTACCTTCACCAAAATTATGTTCTCATTAAAATGACCTAAATCTTTTGAATTAAAAGAACAGGAGTTTCTTAAAATATTCAATATTCTTCTGATATTAGTAATATATATATATATAATATATATAATAATTAGTAATATATATTAGTAATATATTACTATTAGTAATAGATAACATAAAATATATATTAATATATATATATATATATATATATATATATAATGTTAACTCTAGGATTTTCGGCAGTAACATATTAGCCAGATTTTCAGGAATTTGTACTGGGAAGTCACAATAGCTGTTTTACTTCTTTTTGTAATGTATATCTTGAGAAATTTAGTACCTCTATACTTCCTGAAATTCTTCTCTATTACAATTATCCTTCCAACATACCACACACTTTCCTATGGCTTCATGTTTTTTTGATGCTATCTCTCCCCTCAAGTAAGTTTGCAAGGAAAACTTCTATTTATCTTGCAGAACCTGATTTAAATACCACCACCTCTGACAAGCATTCCCTATTTACTTTCTATCTCTACCTCTTGGAGTAGAAGCAATTTTTTACTTTCCGTTTATCTTTCATCATATCACTCTGTAAAACCATCTAGTATTTTTATGATCTGCTCTATTAGTAATTTCAGGTCTGTCATCCAAAGTTATCTAGAAGTCCCTTTATGGCAAAAAACAGGTCTTCTTCATAATTGTGTCTTTCTAGCACACTAGACAATTTCTGATTGTTTAGTACACGTTTGTTGTTGTAAACAAAGAAATTTCAGCTCAGAAAAATGTGATGAAAATTTCAGGTGATCCTAGAGTAATGGTTTTGAGAATTATTAAAAGGTTCTTAAGTACAATATTAAGGCTTTTTGTGGTTTAGATGTATTTTTTTTTCCATTTATGATTCTATTAAAGTTTTAAAAGTGTTTCAAAGTAGTTTTATCAATTTCTATTCCAAGCAACAGTGTATGAGAGTTCCAGTTGTTCCATATCTTACCAACACTGAGGGTTTTCAGATTATATTTATATATTTATATACACACACACACATTGCTTTTTAAACTATTTTGTTTTCTTTTTTTCTTATCTTACAAACAGTAACAGTAGGAAATACTACTAGAAATAATCTTTTTCATGTGTGTATTCTATTTCATTATTAGCTCAGTACTATCACAAAAGCTACGAGAGAAGAATTAAGAAATCAGACAAGTTTCAACGTTATTGGTTGTTACATTCTGGTAAAAAATGTTATTAATCTAAATATATTTCTGAGACCATATACTTTATAGAAAAGTACTCATATATCACACACAACATGTTACTACCCTAAAGGAAAACTGATATAATCCTTATATAACATTTGTATATCATATCCAAATTAGGGTTTTACTTTCTTCCATTCTGATGTTGTCGGTTACTGATATAATTAACCATAGTAGTTCATCCTCAACAGGTAATACTGATTTCCTTTCCTGATTGCCCAAAAGCTCGGACATGAGG
Organism: Vulpes vulpes; assembly: GCF_048418805.1. NCBI lineage: Eukaryota > Metazoa > Chordata > Mammalia > Carnivora > Canidae > Vulpes > Vulpes vulpes. Next base: position 21,333,197 of record NC_132783.1, read on the forward strand.
CAGAGGCCAAACACTGTTTTTTATAATAAGGCAGGGCAGTTTCACAGCCCCATGAAAAGGACTGTACCAGGAACTCTAATAATGCCTCAAGAAATGGACTCAAAATATAGCACAAAAGCAGCAGCTTTTATTTTTTAAGATTTAATTTATTTATTCATGAGAGACACACATAGAGAGGCAGAGACATAGGCAGAAGAAGAAGCAGGCTCCCTGTGGGGAACCCCATGTGGGGCCCGGTCCAGGACTCTGGGATCACTCCCTGAGTCAAATGCAGATGCTCAACCACTGAACCACCCAGGCATCCCATGGAGCAGCAGTTTGAAACACACCGAGGACAAACATTATATGTTCTCATTCATTTGAGGAATATAAATAATAGTGAAAGGGAATAGAAGGGAAGGGAGAAGAAATGAGTAGGAAATATCAAAAAGGGAGACAGAAAATGGAAGACTCCTAACTCTGGGAAACGAACTAGCGGTGGTGGAACGGCAGGAGGGTGGAGGGTGGGGGTAAATGGGTGGCAGGCACTGAGGGGGGCATTGACGGGATGAGCACTGGGTGTTATTATGTATGTTGGCAAATTGAACACCAATAAAAAATATATTTATTATTATAAAAAAAAAGAAAAAAATGAAACACACGGAGGAGATTGATTACCTGATATCGCAACTTGTGCTGGGGGTGTAGGGATCTTCAGGAGCCTTCTCCAAGAACAAAAGAAATGATGGATGCAACGGCACTCCCCTACCCCTCAGCCTGTATATCTGGACAACTGCAGGATTCAGCATGAGTACTCTCCATTTAGCTTGCTAACACTCCATGCCTTACCCCAGTATTCTCCTGTGGACCTGTCCACTTCAACAAACCCTCAGCAGGAGTCAATCCAAAGCTGTGTCACAAGAGTGGCAGTGTGCAGGCAGCCCTAACAGGGACCAGCACCACTTCATAATGACTCCTGCCCTGGGGAGAGGGAAAGCAACCACACATACCAGTTTGACTGCAGCCGCAGCAGTGGGCTAGGGCCAGACATCTGTTCTGACTATAGGCTCCACCAACCAACCAAAGCTTCACAGGGCACAATGTAGGGAGCCTGCCCTGTAGTTCAGTGAGACTGAAGCTCTGGAAAACTGCTGGTCTGAGTAAACTCAAGCCCAAGGTGGGCCCCAGACTGACCTCTTAACAACACAGAGACCAAGCCCTAGCCACAACAGGCAAAGAGAACCATTGCAGACTACTGGACTAAAGACAAACACGAGTGAGCCTCAATAGTAGGGCACAGACAACCCACATAGGAGACACTTGAGAAGCATCAAGTTCTGGGGAACAGGGGACATTGCATTGCAAGGCACAACAGGACCTCTTTTTCAAAAGGTCACTATCGTTAAGGGCAGGATATGTAGCTGACATTCCAAGCACACAGAATCAGACACAGAGAATTAGACAAAATAAGGAGATAGAGGAATATGTCCCAAATAAAAGAACAGTACAGTATCAAAACAAGAGAGCTAAATGAAATGCAGATAATATGCCTGATAGAGAATTTAAAGAAATAGTCATAGAGATACTCACTAAATTTGAGTAAAGAGTGGAAAACCTCAATGGGACACTCAACAAGGAGATAGAGAACATAAAAAAGAACCAGTCAGAGATGAAGAACTCAGTAACTGAAATTAAAAACACACTGGATAGAAGAGAGGAAGCAGAACTCAAGGAGGCAGAAGAATGAGGTCAGTGACCTGGAAGGCAGAGCTACAGTAAGCAATCGAGCTGAATAAGTAGGAGAAAAAAATAATAATAATAAATGAAAATAGATTTAGGGAACTCAACAACAACATCAAGCATAGTAACATTTGCATACTAGGAATCCCAGAAGAAAGAGAAGAGGGGGTTGAAAATGTATTTGAAGATATAGTAGCTGAACGCTTCCCAAATCTGAAGAAGGAAACAGAAATCCAGATTTAAGAGGTACAGAGAGCCCCCAACAAAATCAACCCATGGAGGTCCACACCAGACACACAGCAATTAAAAACAGCAAAAAGTAGTGGGAAAAAGAATTTTAAAAGCAGCAAGAGAAAAGAAAATAGTCACAAACAAGGGAAACCCCATAACACTATAAGCTGATTTTATTTATTTTTTGTAATATGTTCTTATTCTTTATTGCAATAAAGATAAACCATGTATTCAAACAAAAATGTAGTAAAAGGCCTATCCAAAATGAAATTCTCCTATAGTTAAAATTCTTTTTTTATAATAAATTTATTTTTTATTGGTGTTCAATTTGCCAACATACAGAAAAACACCCAGTGCTCATCCCGTCAAGTGCCCCCCTCAGTGCCCGTCACCCATTCACCCCCACCCCCCGCCCTCCTCCCCTTCCACCACCCCTACTTCGTTTCCCAGAGTTAGGAGTCTTTATGCTCTGTCTCCCTTTCTGATATATCCCCCACATTTCTTCTCCCTTCCCTTATATTCCCTTTCACTATTATTTATATTCCCCAAATGAATGAGACCATATAATGTTTGTCCTTCTCCAATTGACTTACTGCACTCAGCATAATACCCTCCAGTTCCATCCACGTTGAAGCAAATGGTGGGTATTTGTCATTTCTAATGGCTGACTAATATGCCATTGTATACATAAACCACATCTTTATCCATTCATCTTTCGATGGACACCTAGGCTCCTTCCACAGTTTGGCTATTGTGGACATTGCTGCTATAAACATCAGTGTGAAGGTGTCCTGGCGTTTCATTATAAGCTGATTTTAGCAAAAATTTTGTGGGCCAGAAGGGAGTGACATGATATATATAAAGTGCTGAAAAAAACATCTGCAACCACGAATATTCTAACCAACAAGGCTATCATTCAGAATAAAAGGAGAGAATTAGTTTCCCAAACCAAAGTTAAGGGAATTCATCACACCTAAACTAACTTTACAAGGAATGTTAGAGGGGAGGCTTTGAGTGAAAAAGAAAGACCATAAGCAGGAGTAAGAAGAATAAGAAGCAAAAAGCAGTGAGTCTACAAAAACTAGTCAAGGGATTCATGAATTAAAAAGATGTAAAGTATGTCACCATACACATAAAATGTTTTGGAGAGAGTAAAAATTAAGTGCTTTTAGAATGGATTCAAACTTAAGGGGACCATCAACTTAAAATAGGCTGCTTTATGCATAAGATGTTATACGTAAACCTGATGGTAACCACAAATCAAAAACTGGCAACACATATGCAAAAAAGAAAGAGAAATGAATCCAAGTAATCCACTAAAGAAATCAGCAAACTGTGAGAGATAAGAGGTATGTTCTCTAATGTCCCTACTTTGTTGAAGGTTTTTATCATGAGTGTATGTTGTACTCTGTCGAACACATTACATCTACTGAAATTAGTGTTATTATTATTTTTTAAAGATTTTTATTTATTTATTCATGAGAGACACAGAGAGAAAGAGAGAGGCAGAGAGATAGGCAGCGGGAGAAGCGGGCTCCATGTAGGGAGCCCAACATGGGACTTGATCCCGGGTCTTCAGGACCACACCCTAGACTGAAGGCGGCGCTGAACCGCTGAGCACCTGGGCTGCCCTATTATTATTTTTTAAAGATTATTTATTTATTTATTCATGAGAGACACACGCACACAGATAGAGGCAGAGGCACAGGCAGAGGAAGAAGCGGGCTCTATGCAAGGAGCCTGACATGGGACTCGACCCCAGGTCTCCAGGATCATGCCCTGGGCTGAAGGCAGCGCTAAACTGCTGAGCCACCCAGGCTGCCCTCTACTGAAATTTTTACATGGGTTTCATCCTTTCTTTTATTGATGTGATGTATGATATTGATTGATATGTGAATATTAAACCACCAGCCTCCCTGGAATAATATCTTACTTGATTATGGTGAATGATTTTTTAATGTACTGTTGGATTCTGTTTGCTAATATTTTGTTAAGGATTTTTGCATCTATATTCATCAGAAACAATGAATTGCCTGTAGTTCTCTTTCTTTTTCTTTCTCTTTCTTTTCTTTCTTTCTTTCTTTCTTTCTTTCTTTCTTTCTTTCTTTCTTCTTTCTTTCTTTCTTTCTTTCTTTCTTTTTTTCTTTTTGGTAGTGTCTTCATCTGGTTTTGGTAGTAGGGTAATACTGGCCTCATAAAATGAACTTGGAAGCTTTTCTTCCTCTCTTTTTTGGAACAGTTTGAGAAGAACAGGTATTAACTCTTTAAATGTTTGATAGAATTTGCCTGTGAAGCCATCTGGCCCTGGGTTTTGATTCAAATGCAGACCTTTTCCCAAAGTCCTTGCTCTTAACCTGTATCATATACCTAGACAAGAAGATGCTGTGGATAGCAGATATAAATGTTGTGAGACAGAAGAATATTCAAGCTTCACCCTTCGCATTCATATCTTCATCCAAGTCCATTATACTTAAATGAAAAGGCCCCATTTCAGATTTGTGAGGATCTTCTGGGGCTTCTTTTACCTATCAGTAAAATTTTCCTACAATGGTGGAGGTTTTTTTTTTGTTTTTGTTTTTTTTATTCAAAAGAAGTTAGAAATGGAAATGATAGAGAATAGTTTTCCCTCTCTGTCTAGACAAATGCATTTCTCTTAACAGCTCTCTTGAATCTTGGTGAAGATAGAGACTCTAGAGCGAGTAAAACTGCTACTCTTCCCAACACCTGCTCTCACTGTATGAGGACTAGGGATAATCAGAGAAGTAGATCTTAATGTGCATCATATGCTTCACTAGACTGGCATTGTTCCAGACAAATAAATTACTTGACTACAGAAGGTGCAGTTATAATGGAATTTCAACTAAGCAATAACAACGATAATGGCAAAAAATAACAATATTAATAACTATGGATTTGTGGGCTTTCTAAATTGTTCAGAAATGTGAGGTCCACAACTGATGTGTCTGCTGTCCAATGCTTGATTTGTGGTATAGATCAAAAACTTTTCCTTGGGTGGCTCAGTTGGTTAAGCATCTGCCTTTGGCTCAGGTCATGATCCCAAGACCGTGGGATGGAGCCCATCAGGCTCTCTGCTCAGTGGGGAACCTATTTCTCAGTCTCCCTGCTTACCACTCCACCAATTTGTGCGCTGTCTCTGTGTCAAATAAGTAAATAAAATCTTTTAAAAACATTTTCCTGGGGGATCCCTGGGTGGTTTTTTTTTGTACAAAATTTTCAGTTTTATTATAAAAATGCCCACACAACAAAGATTGTCATAAGTCATTTCTTGGCTCTACTTGCATTCAGCACTTGCTCTTGAGCAGCTTTCTTTGCTTTTCCCATCTCGACAAGTTCCTTATATCGCTTCATGCAGTCCTTCTTTGTCCTGCCAGGCACTGCTTCTGCTATTTTTTCCCACCTTTCAGGTGTATTTACTGGGTACGTTTTTAAATCCTGTTCCAAAAGCTTCTGTTCTTCTGTTGTCCAAGGGGTGAAATCTGTGCACGGGCCTTCAAATCGTTCTGAAGGTGTCGCATTGTTGGCTTGAGGCACCACTCCATGCTCTTTTTTAAATTTATCAAAAGCCCTTTTGTTTATGTCATCTTTTTGAAGAGGGTCAAGTTTTTGAAGACTCTTTGCTTTGCCAATAACATCTTTGGCAGTTCTCTTGACTCCAGAAGAAGAGTGTATAGTCTTATCATTAGCGATAACTTCCCATCTTGAATTTGTTCCAGCAAGGAAGAGGTTCACAGCTTTAATTAGTAATTGCAAATCATCTTCTGACCAGTTTTTACTGCCATTTCCACTTCCACCAGTTCATTTCTCTGCATTCTTGGATGCTTGTCGCATTCGAGCCTCACCTTCCTCTTTCTCTTTTCTAATCTGCTCATTTATTTCTTCTGTTTTTTCCAGAGCAGCCTTTCTTACTTCCTTTGTAGATGATGTGAGTGTTTCATTCAAACACTGTAAACTTAGGCACTTAGCGCCTGCCTTCTGCCCAGGGCATGATCCTGGAGACCTGGGATGGAGTCCCATGTCGGGCTCCCTGCATGGAGCCTGCTTCTCCCTCTGCCTGTGTCTCTGCTTCTCTCTCTCTCTCTCTCTCTCTCTCTCTCTCTGTCTCTCATGAATAAATAAATAAATCTTAAAAAAAACTTTTCCTCGAAAAATCATGTGAAATTTACATACAGGGAAATTCACAGAACACAATTTTTTTATTGTCCATTTGGTCAGGGACTAATTGCCATATTAAAATCACCCTCTGTCAGCTATTTTTTTTTCTAATGTATATTGATTGGTTTCTTATTTAATCAGACTTACACATTTTATTTCCATTGAATATGGAATTCTAATTCCTTACTATTTAACCTTAACTCAAATCTTACCCTCTCTTTTAATAAATTAGGACATACCAATCTTGTAAAATATTATTTCTAATTATCGGTTAGTACATTCCACTCTCTTCTTTCATCTGACAGGTGAGACACACAATCACTCAATCTTCATGCAAAGATATATGACGATGTAATACAGTTTTACAGAATACTGTGTATGTTATTTCTATTACATAATTCATTTTAGTGTTTCCATCCATCAAAATATAGCGTTCATCTGAAACTTCTCTAATAATTCTTTTGCCTCTTATGTACAGAGATAGATAAATGAAGTGACTGTCTTACAACATGTAATAGGTTGACTTATTTGTTTGTATGTGGGGATTTATACAGTGATTTGTCTCCAAAGAGGAAGTGAAATAATTTTTTTAAATGGAAAACATAAAAATTTTAATGTGAAGACTACAGGGAAGGCTTTAATGAAGGAGAAGGCTGACATATTTTCCTGATAATGACAACACAGACATTGTTAAATTTCTTTGCGAGGACAATGAGAAAAAAGTTAGGAGGGTGCTTTTATAAAGTCATTGTTATTATTACTCAAGTCAATGAGCTGTTAAGTACAAGCTTAATTATGACCTATGTTCATCATCTTGATACTTAATAACGCACCAGATGCACTTTCCCTGCTTTGTCAATTGCCTGATCTGGGATCCCTGGGTGCCCAGCGGTTTAGCGCCTGCCTTTGGCCCAGGGATCCTGGAGACCCGGGATCGAATCCCACGTCGGGCTCCAGGTGCATGGAGCCTGCTTCTCCCTCTGCCTGTGTCTCTGCCTCTCTCTCTCTCTCTCTCTCTCTCTCTCTGTGACTATCATGAATAAAAAAAAAAATTGGCTGATCTATCAGTTGACTGAGCATTCCCTGCCAAATGTGACTGTCTTCCATCTCCAGAGGAGATAGCTGGTTTACCCACATCTAGACTTCATCGTTTTCTTCCCAAAATATTTGTTCCCTGAGACAGGTTCCATCGGAAATTAGGTCGGAAATTAGGTCGGAAATTTGATGTTTACTCACCACATCTTAGGTCAGAAGAAACAAATGAAACAATATCTCATCTTGATAAATGATTGAGATACGGTCAGATGACATACTAATTTTAAAAGTGTGTTAATCCCACCTAAATATAGATGACGAATTAATTTAAACGTGGGCTAACCGGCCTGCTCTGCACTGCATCCAGGTGATGCCTTTGCTCTCAAGTTAACCTGATTGCGCAGAGGTGCCCTTGTTCCCTGACTTCATCCCCAAACCATCAGGATTATTTCAGTTTACCTTCTCCTTTTCCCAGAACATCCTGTTTGGAGTCATGCAAAGGGAGTGTTTGCTGCAAAGAAGCCTAGTTCATAGTTAACATTGTCCTTATCATGGACATACTACGTAGGGGAATGCCTCTGCTGGAGGTCACCCACCAGGACCCACAAACCTGTGGCCCACACCCAGGCTGGCTGGGCTCCAGACAGGTTGATTTGGCTCCTTCCAGACCCAAGCCCAGGGCGCTGGGCGGTCGTGGTTCACCCAGGGTGGGGGCAAAGTGCCCAGGGTAGCAGCACTTCTTATTTTTGGTGGAAACTGCCCCTCGCTCTGGCTTTCAGGACCTGGGGGTGTGCGCACTCATCGCGACAGTCCCTCTCTTAAGTGAGGCACTCCGCGACCCCCCACCCCCAATCACCTCTGCGCGCCCCCCTGCAGCCCTTGCAGCGCCCAGCGCACCCCAATGGCGGCCACTGAGCTTCCTGCAAGCTCCCAGTTGCCTCCGTCGCCGCCTGGGAATCTGGGGCCCCAGGGGACTGCGAGCCCTGGTGTCCGTGGGACACAGGGAGGACGCAGCCGCTGTGCCTGCCCCACCCGCCACCCCTGGGAGCGGGGAGGCCCGGAGAGGCGGGGCGCGGCCAGCAGCTGGCCTGGGGCAGGAGCAGCGCCGCCCACAGCCCGGGCCTGGAGCCCAGCGGAGGGGGAGCGGCGGGGGCAGAGCTCTCCTCCGCGGGGGAGGGCCCCCAGCGGGGGGCACAGCAGCACCAGGCAGCTGCCCGGAGGCCGCGGGGTCCTGGAGCGGGGGTGGGGGGGCAGCTGCAGCGGGAACAGGCCTCCGTGGAAGCGTGGCTGGTGATCACCGGGACTTCACCTTCTCTTACTTTGTTAGGAAAGCCACCAGGTAAGGAGGGGACCCCCGGAGGACGCGCCGGGCGCTGAGTGGCCTGGGACTCAGCTCGCCCCCTTCCTGAACCTCCCCCCTTCCTTCACCCTTAAAGGAGCTCTGTTCCCAGGCCCTTTGCTTTCCAAGGAGGGCTTTGGTCCCACTGGGCCATAGAGATCTCTACTCCGCGGCAGGTACAGCCCAGACGCCAGGCGTGGGGTTCGATGCAACTTTCTCACAAAGTTAGATGCAACAGTGCACAGGCTGGACCCCCTCCCTCGCCCCGCCCCCCACCCCCTGCCCTGGCATCCCCAGCGCAAGATTGTTCAGACACCCCGCTCAGAGGCCTCCCCCCGCTCTAGCCTCCGGGGCCCCCTAAATCTTAGCGCCCCTCAAACCATGTTGGAGCCCTTCCCTGCAGCTCCTCCGGGAGCACCATTTCCAGCCTGGTCGCAGCGGCTCCGCTCCACCCCAGGCCCCTCGCCGGCCCTCAGGGGGGGCGGGGAAGCCGGCGGGGGAGAGCGCGGGGAGCCCTAAGGCAGCACCATGCCTGAGTCCTCCCGGAGTGAGTGGGGTCGCCTCTGCCCCCGCAGTCCCTCCCGGGCTCCGCGCTTCCTTCCACTCTCTGGCTGCGCCCAGGGCGGCGCTGGGGAGGGCGGCGGCGGCGGAGGGCAGGTGCCCTTTGGGGACCAAACAAGGTACTTCCCGAGCATCCCCCCTCCCACTTCCCTTGGGGGCGCGGGGCTGGGTGCGGGGTGGGGGCGTCGGGGTCAGCCGGGGGCGGGGGTGCTCCCCTGGAAGCGGACTGATAGGGTTCTCTGCCTTCATTCTCTTCGTGTAGTCCTACTTAGGGACCTCAGAAGCGGCTCTTGTTTTTCTGTTTGTTTGTTTTTTCACAAAAGGCTGTTTCTCCTAAAGCTTTGGTGTCCCTGTCATCCCTGTTGGGGTTTGGGGACAGAGCCGACCTCTTCGGGCAACTCTGATCTCCAGGGTTTCGTTACTCCCCGTCCTTGTAAAGTCTTTAAAAAAAGACTTTTTTTTAAAGCTATGGTTATTAAAACGTATGTGTGTATATATTCTTATATACTATCTGTAAGAGTTCATGTTGAGTAAAAGTCAGAAAAGGAAAGTGTAAAATATTTAAAGAGTAGCACAGACCATTAATTGTAAGAGTTAAAAAGCACCAAAAGCTGTCAGTTTAAAGAATATAATCTAAGAGCTTGTGTGTAGTCAGGGGTTCTGGTTTGGGCTGATATTTGGTGGCATTAACTGGGTATTTAAGAGATTACTCAGTTGTTGATTATAAAAATTCCAAATTTCTAAACCCAGCGTGATTCATATGGTTGTGGTAAAAACTTATTGCAGACATTTTCACTTTAGAGCTAGGATTGTTTTTTTAACTAGAAGCTCACATTACTTTGCTTTTTTCCCTTTTGTTACACGCTGTAAGTGTAAAATGAGTCTGTGATTCAGAACCCCATGAAACAGATCGTTCTGTAGAAACATTTAACATTTTTTAAATTTAAAATAAATTTGGATTCACTTAGATTGGGCATCCGTGCCTGTAAACAGGCATGTTGATGGAATATTTCTACCTTATTTGATTTAATTGTTGTCATTTGACATTCATGCGTGCTTTTTTATCCTATCCCCAGACTGAATGATCTGTCCTCACAAGTAGTCCCTGAACAGGATGAAGGTTTCTGGCATTCCTAAATTCTTATTTATATACCTGTGAAGGGGATCCCTGGGTGGCTCAGAGTTCAGTGCCTGCCTTCTGCCCAGGGCATGATCCTGGAGACCTAGAATGGAGTCCCACGTCAGGCTCCCTGCATGGAGCCTGCTTCTCCCTCTGCCTGTGTCTCTGCACACCCCCCCCCCCGGTCATGAGTAAATAAATAAAATTTAAAAAATACCTGTGAAAATTGGTTGACCTTGAAAGGAGTTCTGCTGCTATATTACATTGATTGTTATAACTTATCTTCAAACACAGAGCTAAGCACCTAGTTTAAAGAAAGCTACAAGCTTGGGGCATAGATGCTTTTTAGGAATCGCAGCCTCAAAGGAAAAAAAAAAGGAATCGCAGCCTCTTTATGTGAATTTGAGTGTCAATTGAAGAATTCATAACATAATCTATAGGCAGAAAAATTATTTTGAGACTTGCAAACTACAACGTATGGAAAATCCCACCCTCACTGTTCTACCTGCCTGTGTACATACCCTGTGAACTAAGGGCTCTAATCTTCATGCATTTGCAAATGAAGGCTTCTGGTGCCAGTGCCACTTTAACAGCTCTTCTTCTTGCCATCATACTAAAATAATGTTACCTTTCATTATTTACTAAACTTCTCTGCCAAGGAGGGTGATGTTTTACATCATTTAGTATTGTAGGAGTAGCATGGTTGACTTTTTATTGCTTTGTTTTGTACGAGGCAAAGAGAATATTCAGAATATTTGGCATTTAATGGAAATAGGAATTACTAAGTGAGGACAAGTTTTTATGACCGCTTGGATCAAAGTCCAGAAACAGAAGTCTTACACTTCCGTGTAGCTTTCAGCGATAGACTTTTTATTTGACACTGCAAAACTGTGCTGAATTAGTTCACATTCCTGGTCCTGTGTCTAGGATTTTTTTCACTTCTTTTCTTTTCTTCTCTCTTTCTTTGTTTCTGTCATAATTTTTCTCATCTCTAAAAGCTGTAATATTCTTATTTGCAAAATAGTTCTATTAAAATCAGATGAAATAAATTTAACACCAATAAAAGATAAATGTATTATAAAAAATTCAAATGAAATAAAATCAGATGATAGATATCAAATAAATATTGCCATCCACTTTTTCAAAAGATACTGTTTCTGTGAATATATAGGAATATAATTCCAATTATCAGATAAATGATTTGTGAGGCATATGTTATTAAGTTGTCACTAGTGTTGAAGATAATAAAACTCTATGGTTATTGACTCAGTCTGACTTCGGTCTTATTTATAATAATTTTATGGTGGTAATTCTGATGCGGTGATGACCTTTTCTTTTTGTATGGTTTATAAACAGCGTTCATATAGCCAGCTTTAAGCTGCTCTTTAGTACTCACCTCAAGATGTGCAGTTTTTAGTATTTTGAATATGTTGTGCAACAAAATTTTCTTTTTAGTAATTCCACCTAAATATTTAAAATATCCGAAACTGGCTTTTAAGTTTCAAAGGTAGAATTTGTACCTTCATCCTTATCTGAATACAGAGAAGGTTTCCTAAGGTTTGAAACACAAAATAACTTAGGACTTTGCTTGAACTTCCTACTGCATTTTAAGAATCCTCAAGAAAGATTTCTTCTGTAGTTGAAAAGGCTAAACAGAACTGTTTGGTGTTTATTAGTTTATCCCCCAAACATTTTTCAACCTAATATTTTATTAAACCTGTAACTGTTATGTCGAATTAGATGTGTTCTTTGTTCTCAGAGCTGATTGTAGGATGACAGCCTCTTCCTAGGAGGAAAGTCTTCCATAAGGACCACTGGGCAATTAAACAAATCACTGAGTTGATTGATCGTGGAGGGTTCAAAACGACTAATTTCTGAATTTAGGATGCAGTCTAGTTACTGACTTTGCAGGACTTCCTATGAAATTAGTTTAGCTGGATAGATGCGGATTCAGTTGACCAGTGTTTACAGCTGATTGATGTGGTCGCGGTGATATCTGTTATATCAGGCTCTGAGTAAAAAGCGCCTGTGAGCTACATACCTAGGAATAAAAAATGAAGGAAGGCTTTCCAATATAGGAGTCATTCATTTGATATTTAGCTCTGTAATCTTATTTACCGACTTGGTATTCCCACTTAACTTGAACTATATATATATTTTTTACGATGTAAGTGCTTTATTCATTTTCTCTAACTGGTAGAAATTTACGCTTACTGCCAAGCAAATGTTTAAGGCAGGTAAAGCCAAGTACTCACTTGGCTTAAGTTTTGACACTGCAAAACTGTGCTGAATTAGTTAAGAACTTGAGTTCTTAAGAGTCATTTTGCTAAGTATTCTAAAAACCTTTTAAGAAGCTCTTAAGGATATCTATTTATTTCTCTGGTTTGTAGTTTGTACTGAACATGCTATTTAAAGTGTTATGTGCCATTGGTAGCTTCTGTTTTCCTCGAGACTTTTCCTCTGATTCTGAATTGTAAAGTCAACCTTTTGGAAATTACATTTTCTGAATAATTTTATTAAAACTAAACTTGGGACTGAAAAGATCCTCTTCTAGTATCATATCTCTAGTGATAACTATAAAAAATAGCCATCCTTATTTCTGCTCTCTGTACATATACCGAGGTATAAGAAAAGATCCGGATCTCTTAAGCTGATGAAATAATTAAAACACACACACACACACACACACACACACACACACACACACACACACACAGAATTTTTGCACTTTAGAGTTAGAGAGGATCATGAAATCCGGTGTTTCTCAGACTTAAGTAGTGTTCCCCTGCTAAAGACAGTCTTATTCATCTCTAGCATATTAGAAAGCATTTGGTCATAAGTAACATAAACCCTACTTGGATGCATATAAAATTGACTTACATGATTAAGTGCCTGGAGATTGGTTTGGTTATGAAATTGAGCTGATCAAATACCCGTCAAGATTCTGTTTGTCTGTATGTCTGTTTAATCTGTTTGTCCTTCCTTCAGTCTATCCATTCACCTCTTCTTCCTTCTTTCTTTCCTTCTGTCCATCTACCCTTCCAGTTTTTGGTCTTATGCTGTGTTGGCTTTATTCTGTACATTTTCTTTATAGGCTGGAAGCCTTTTTGGTGCAACTTTCGGTGGCTCTTAATATTCTGAAACTAGAGAAATACCTTGTTATTTGTGTCAGTCCTCTCAAAATTACTCTGGCCCTGCTTGGGTCATGTGCCAGCTCTGGACCAATCACTGTGTCCAGAAGAATAGGTTTATCCAAGGGGTGGATAAGCCACAATCTGAAATGCCTTTGGGGGAGAGGGAATTTCCTAAAAGAAAGCGATGTAGACACAGCAAGAAGTTCCAGATACCTACCATCTAGTGCCGGGCTTCCTTTTATTTAATGTTAGTTAAACGTGGAATTCTTAAGAGCTGGTATAATGCTGCCATAATTACAGCATTTTTCCAATTGTAATACCGAAATAAATTTGTGAGTTAATTACGAACTAAAATGGTACAACCCCAGCCAGATACAAGTTGACAGCATTTATTAAATCACCCTTTTAGAGTGAATCTGGCCCTGCCTGCCCAGTAAAGGGTCTGCTGAGGTCAGCTCACCTTTGCTACAGTTGCCTTAATGATGATTGACTTCTTCCCCTGGGTCTGCTCAGTCAGGAAGCTTTTATTCCAATAGCACAGCATACCAACTTTGGGTTTTCCTTGGTCTGAAAGCATATTTGCATATCAAGGTGGTCTCTTTTCAAGATTTCCCTTTGTTCTGCGACCACTAAACTGCAGTGTGATTGTGAACACAAATATATACCTGACTGCCAAAATTGCAGGACAGTGCTTGATTCCAAGGTGGTCATCCCAGTATTTTAAAGTATACTTCTTTCACCTTCTTTCTCTCCTCCTCCTCCTCCTCCTCCTCCTCCTCCTCCTCCTCCTCCTTCTTCTTCTTCTTCTTTTTATTATTATTATTATTATTATTATCATCAGTGTGGAAACACAAAATTTAAGACACTTTCATAGAAAAATTACAGATCTCCACAACACACTTGTTTGGGGTCCCTCCAATTGGAGGTGCCCCCAAGTGCCAAACCAGCACAGTCTTTCCCATATCTCAGCTGCAAAACAAATCAGTTTACATATTTACAGCATAGACGTCAGTGACTATGTTTTCTTTCAGAGATAAGTAGGATTTCCTTTAAGGAATATTTTTCACACATGTGTTTGTGAGTGCACGGAAATTTACAGAACACATCTCTTTCAACTCTCAGTCAAGTGTGAATGTAAAACCACATGAAGCAGTTATGCATTTAATTTGTATCGGGTCCCAGTTAGCTTCTCAGATGTTTTCATAGCTGGAGAAAACTTGGAAATACTAGATAACTTCAGGCAGAGCGTTCATGTCCTTTCCATGCCAGATCCAAGAGAACTAATCACTGTAATATCGGAGTAGAGGTTATTTGAGGATATCACTTGGAGGTGCTCCGAATCTCCCCAGCTTCATTTAATAGCCTATTATAGTGTAGTCATCTTTTCTTTATCTAAAGCAGTACTCCTCAAAGGGGATGCTGTGGGGGTACCTAGGTGGTCTAGTTGGTTAAGTGTCCAGCTCTTGATTTTGGCTCTGGTCATGACCTGAGGGTTGTGAGATCAAGCCCCACCTTGGACTCCATCCTGGGCATGGACCCTGCTTAAGATTCTCTCTCTCTCCCTCTCACTTTTTTCCCTCCCCAGCTTCTCTCTCTCCCCCTCTCAAAAAGAAAAGGTGAGGGATGCTATTGGAGTTCGATGGTGGCTTTTTTATGTTGTTTTGAGACACTGTACAACACATTGCAGGATATTTAACATCCCAAGGCCCCAGACACTAATTGCCAGAGTGCCCCCATCATACTGACCCACATTTCCAAATGCCCCCAAGGACATACTATTACGTACATACTACTTGGTTAGAAGCCATTGTTCCAAACTCTTTCATATTGATTTCTACTGATGAATACTGTGTAAGGGCCCCAGATAGGACAAATCTTAGCTTCAAACCCTGGAGCTATGTCTTTCAAAGATTATGACCTTAGGTGCTTCATTTGCCTCCTCTGTAAAATGGGGATAGCATTTACTTTGTAGGGTTCTTACGAAATTTAAAGGAAATAATGTATATTTTCTTCTCTCTCCTAGAATGAATTTCAGTAGTTTACTCTTTTATCTTTATCTTGAGAATCATCAGCACCTTAAATATAATCACAGACAGTCATTGCTTTATTCTGGCAAGTGGGAATTAGAACAAATGAATGGTGATTTTATAGATTTTAAGAGTCCTTATTTTTTACATGAATGTTAATTAATGATTTGAACAGAACCATTTGTGAATTCTGTGAGGTACTGGAAAAGGAAGTGGAAGGGGAGCTCAGACCTCCCAGTGCTGTCCCCAGCATTGGAATTGGCCCAAATTAATAACCCTCAGCTTTAAAGTGAGAGAGGGTAGGGAATCAAAGCAGAGACATTCATTAGTGAGCTTAAAAATCTCTTTCAGGTCTCCTAACTCAGGGAAAAGAACTAGGGGTGGTGGAAGGGAAGGTGGGCGGGGGGTGAAGGTGACTGGGTGACAGACACTCAGGAGGGCACTTGAAAGGATGAGCCCTGGGTGTTATTCTATATGTTGGCAAATTGAACACCAATAAAAAAAAAATTATGAATAAAAAACTCTCTGCTCTAAGCATTCTTTTTTTAGGCTTATTTGAGAGAGCAAGAGAGAGAGCATGCACACAAACAAAAGAATACAAGCAGGGGGAGCTGCAGAAGGAGGAGGGAGAAGCTGACTCTCCCCTGAGCAGGGAGCCTGATGCCCATGGTTCCTTGCTCTATCCCAGGACCCTGAGATCATGACTTGAGCCAGAGGCAGATGCTTAACCGGCTAAGCCACCAGGTGCCCCAGCACTAAGCATTCTTGATTCTCACAGGGAGAGCAGAGTGTCAGATTCTCAGATTCAATAGTTTTCTTCTTTAACTACTTTCCAAATATATGAGTAGTGGATGCAGGTCAAATCATTCAAACAGTGTAACTCAAACTGTAAAATTAGGATTGAAGGGCAGGAAAAATATCTAATGTTATATTTATTTTTGTGAGTTATTTTTGTGGTTTTCCTACAGATCATTTTAGCAGATTTCCGTATAGGTGTTTAACCATCCCTTTCCAGACAAATAATTAGTATAATTTTTGTAATTCTGGTTTTAAAGTGATTAATTCACATGACTTATGGAAAAAAGCACTGGACAGAAAGAAAAAGGGATGACACTTTAATAGTAATCTTCAAAACTTGGGAATATGTTGTGTTTTGTGGATTACTCAGGTCCTACAACTTTTTAATCTACTTGTCTGAAGCATCCTGCAAATCTCCCCAAATATTACTGCTCAAAAACCTGGTGCATAGCCCTCCTGGAGGCCCAAGCTTCAGCATACTTAGAGAATTTCCTCAATTGAGCCCCTTCGGTAGGAGCTATAACAGACCAACTTTAGTTTCCAAATCTGTATCAGAGTGTTAAAGTATTATGTTATCTAGTACTAAAAACCATTCTGCGATTTAGAATTATGATTATTGTGAAATATTGCAATTGTTTTCATTATAGTTATTTATTTTCTCACATTTGTTGTGAGTTTTATCTTTGATATTTTGAAAAAAGGTCCCCCAAATCTATAACTTATTTCTGCAAAAAAAATTAAGTTTTTGATAGTAATGGGAAAACAAGATATGTTCTTATATTTATTTTTCTCAACTAAATATTCAGCTCTTTATTTTTATACATTATTCAGAAAATTACATCATATATAGTGTAGTTATTATTAGTCTAGGGAGTCTTAATGGTTTTTCAGTACTAAATTGAGAGAAAACAAGCATTGAAAAGACCATTTTATTCCTTTAAGTGTTTCTGTACAGATATTAGTGCTTTTAAAACAGGAGCCTAAGAAGCAGCAGTGGCTAACATCTAGTTGTTCTGTACAAGCCTCTTGAATAATTTTTATTTTTACAAGAAATCACTTTTGAAGGTATACTCCATTTAATAATGTTTGATTAACTGAAAAGTAATATCTATCATGTATTAAAGACTGTATTAGGCATAAGGCTTGTCTGAGACTCTATGCTGTCACATTATATGTCTCATTTCCTTAAATTTTTAAAAAATACTTATTTATTTATTTATTCTACTTTACATTTTGTGGCTTTTTTATTTTCATGTATCTATTTTTTATTGGTGTTTAATTTGCCAACATATAGAATAACACCCACTGCTCACCCCGTCAAGAGCCCACCTCAGTGCCTGTCACTCAGTCACCCCTACCCCCCGCCCACTACCCCTTCCACCACCCCTAGTTCGTTTCCCAGAGTTAGGAGTCTCTCATGTTCTGTCTCCCTTTCAGATATTTCCCAATTATTTTTCTCCTTTTCCCTTTATTCCCTTTCACTATTTTTTATATTCCCCAAATGAATGAGACCATATAATGTTTGTTCTTCTCTGATTGACTAATCTCACTCAGCATAATACCCTCCAGTTCCATCCATGTCGAAGCAAATGGTGGGTATTTGTCGTTTCTAATGGCTGAGTAACATTCCATTGTATACATAGACCACATCTTCTTTATCCATTCATCTTTCAATGGACACTGAGGCTCCATCCACAGTTTGGCTATTGTGGACATTGCTGCTAGAAACATCAGGGTGCAGGTGTCCCGGCGTTTCATTGCATCTGTATCTTTGGGGTAAATCCCCAGCAGTGCAATTGCTGGGTCTAGGGCAGATATATTTTTAACTCTGAGGAACCTCCACACAGTTTTCCAGAGTGGCTGCACCCTGGAATCCCCTATCTGCAGTTCATATTCCCACTAACAGTGCAGGTGGGTTCCCCTTTCTCCGCATCCTCTCCAACATTTGTGGCTTCCTGCTGCGTTAATTTCCCCATTCTCACTGGTGTGAGGTGGTATCTCATTGTGGTTTTGATTTGTATTTCCATGATGGCAAGTGATGCAGAGCATTTTCTCATGTGCGTGTTGGCCATGTCTATGTCTTCTTCTGTGAGATTTCTGTTCATGTCTTTTGCCCATTTCCTGATTGGATTGTTTGTTTCTTTGCTGTTGGGTTTAATAGTTCTTTATAGATCTTGGAAACTAGCCCTTTATCTGAGACGTCATTTGCAAATACCTTCTCCCATTCTGTAGGTTGTCTTTTACTTTTGTTGACTGTATCCTTTGCTGTGCAAAAGCTTCTTATCTTGATCAAGTCCCAATAGTTCATTTTTGCTTGTGTTTCTCTTGCAAAAGAAAAGAAAAGAGAAAGAAGAGAAGAGAAGAGAAGAGAAGAGAAGAGAAGAGAAGAGAAGAGAAGAGAAGAAAGAGAAAGAGAATAAAATAAAAGAGAAAAAAAGAAAAGAAAAAAACGGGTGGGGGGTCAGAAACAAATCAAAAAACAAAAAAAACAAGGGGGAGTACCCTCTGATTCTGTGTACTGTAAATCCCTCGACCCCCCCTGGAACTTTCCAGTGCTGCTTGGTGAATAATTTGTTTTTCCCCTGTCCCCCTAGCTGGTCTCCTGGGGGAAGGGCCTGCTGTGCTGATTTTCAGGTGTTAGCACTTGGGGGAACTGCTCAGTCCCCTGCCTGCTGCAAGGCTCAGTGAAAGATGTTTAAACTGTTTATCAGGTGAGGCCACTGTGAGGCTCAGTGGGGGTTGTTTACCCCTTGAGGCCCCAGGAGGAGCAACCAGAGTAGTGGCAGCCAGCTCTCCAGCCCTACAGTCAGCTCCCGCAGTAACTCGGGAGCTCTCAGTCTGCAGGGGCCTGGAGACTCCGGGGCGGGGGCACTCATCTGCTCAGCTTGTGGCAGGAGCCTCCTTGTTGTCCTTGGCCCTCGCGGCTTCTACCTGTCAGCGAAGGAGGCCAGATACTGGGCTGTGTCCCCGGCGCCCTGGGCTCCCAGGCCTGTGCTGTTGGAATCCTGCTCCTGCCACGCAACCCCCTTCACGCGGAGCCGCAGCCGGAGCCCCTCCGAGCTACTCCCCGGTCTAGCCAAGTGCACTGCAGCCCTTTAGGCAGCTCGGCTCTGGGGTGTGGTGTGCTGTCCCCGGGGTGCAGGTGTCTGTTAGTGCCTCTGGGAGCCTGAGGGCATCCCCACCCTCCTGGGTCCTGCTCCAACTTCCTGTGAGCCCCTTTCCATCTGGGAAGATTGGTGAAGCTCCTGCTTCTCCGGGACGGAGCTTTCCTGTCCTGGGGACACCGTCCCCAGCCTTAGCCGGCTCCACATGGGGCCCCTTCCCCTTGGATGCTTTTTGTTTCTTTATTTCTTTTTCCCCGTCCTCCTACCTTGATAGATGCATGAAGTCTTCTCACTGTAGCGTTCCAGCTGTTCTCTCTTTAAATCTCAGGCCAAATTGGTAGATTTTGAGGATTATTTGAAGGTTATCTTGGTAATTTGGTGGGGAGAGGTGACTTGGGAACCCTACTCTTCCACCATCTTGCCCAGAATACTTTTCTGACATTCTTCAGCTACACATATTTAGGGCACTAATTACTTGTAATGAAAAACTGACTTAATTTTTCACATCAACCCTTTTAAGTTATTTAACTTCCTGTGTACTGTATTCTGAATGCTGTTCAGTTAAAGAGACTGCGATCTGTAAAAATATGTGTTTTCTATCTGCTTTTCAATCTGGAGATAGGGGATTCCATGGGTCGGGGTTATTGGATAATACCCCTGGAGAAGATATAAACAGGTAGGCCTCGGTGATATGTGTATACGTGTGTATAAGCCCAAAACAGCAAGAATTTTTAACAGAATCCTTTGAAAAATCACTAGGGGTGGTAAAAGGGGAGGAGCGAGGGGGTGGGGGTGATTGGGTGACGGGCACTGAGGGGGGCACTTGACGGGATGAGCACTGGGTGTTATTTTGTATGTTGGCAAATTCAACACCAATAAAAAATAAATTTATTATTAAAAAAAAAAGAATCCTTTGAGAAATCAATAGAAAAAGCCCTGTGCCCTTTGCTGAAAAATTGTAAATCTCTACTGTCCTAGTGACGATCTTTGTTGATTTCTAAAAATGTGTCTCTCTTGGGTTTAAATCTGAGAACGGTGTGCTGTCAGAATTGAATACATGAGCAGACTTTTTTTTTCTTTGTGCTTCTAAGGATATCCTGAGATCTGTTTAATTGGACACTGAAGGCAGAGCATCTGGCCTAACTTCAGTTAAAAACAAAGGAAAAAATGCCTGTAATTTAATATAAACATATGGTGCCATCTGATTCTCCAAAGATACCCCTACCTTAAATATTAGTGCTTAAAACTAGCTTCTTTTTCTTTTCTTTTCCTTCCCCACCTTAGCTACATTTTTTTTTTATGTAACTGGCTTAGGAGGTCTGTGCAAATCAAACAGGGTTTGGGATCGAGATGGTTTTTACTGCAAGATGAGAATATTCACTCATTACAGGCCCCCAGACATGTGGGAGATGATCTTCAGTAGGACAGTAACCAATACACTTCATCTTCATGAAAATTCAAATAAAAGATGATGCTATTTGGAAGACAAGTTTTGACAGGAAAAAATTATATTTTGGCTGCAAAGGTTAGTTAGATGCAGGAAAATGATACTAAGAGGAATATCTTCCTTATTCCTTAGACTTTAAAAATGTTCAATTTATTACCTCAGGGTTTGGTATCAAATTAAAAATAGATAAATGGAGACTTTAATAGTAGCCATCTGTCTGGAGAGTTTTTATTTGGTTTGTCTGGAGAGAGGAAGGATGGCTTAGATTATCTTTGAATGTCTCTTAGATATTTCAAGAGGGGAATGCTGTGGGTAGGGTGGGAAGATACAAATCACATGAGCAGATGATCTTACAGCTTCAGGGAAGTGTTAAGACTGGGAAGGGGAACAAGGCACTTCAGAGTTGGAGGGAACAGGTAGCCTGCAGAGAGGAACTCAGAAGTCATTTGGTTCAGGGTGTTTTGAATAAAATAAATAGTGGTTCTGTTAATGAACAAAAAGAAGTATCTCAGCTATGAATATGTAAGCAACTCTACAGTACACTGCTGTCTATGATCTTGTTGCTATGAGAATATAAGTAATCCTGAATCGATATGTAAAATGGATGTATTGAAAGGGACAGGTTTCATCAGAAGTTTAATATAAAATTAAATGGTGCTTGTCTCCTAAGCTGTGATGTGGTGTGAGATGGTTACAGACAACCAGAGTGAATACATCTAATGGACCGGAAATAAGTCACTAATACTGAATACTTGGACCTGGTTGGAGGCAAAGGGCCTGGGAAAAAGCTGAAATATACAAAGAGCCAACGATGCCCCTGGCCGAGTGTCCTTACTCTAATAAGTCACAGAGAAATCTTTGTTACATTTCACATCTTTGAAGAAAGAATTCCAAATGTCAGACACATCTGATGTATATTGTACTTCCTACTGGGCAGCCAATGTATGACTCAGAGGTAGTTTCTGTGAGTAGTGCTGTCCTCTCCAACGGAGATATGTCCCTGACAGAGCCATTGGGGTTTCCCTACATAAAAAAAAAAAAAGTTGGATTGTGTGGATTCCAACAGTAATGGTGTTCTGGAAGAGAGTGTCTGTTTGTGTAAATGGAGGTCTCAGTCCTTGGATTCCCCAGAAGATTTATGTGGGGATCTGCACTCCAATAAAGATAGCCAGAAAGAATGTAGTAAATGCAAAGCGGTTCGTTAAAGCAAAAAAAGTGCACTTTCAAGGTGGAAGAATAGGCAGGTTCTGAGAGGTGGAACCGGCTCCTAGGTTGTTCTGGAATTGGGTATTACTGGGCCTCTCTGGGCTGGGAGGAGCTGTGATCTGCAGTGAGGTGGTCTCTTAATGGAAGCTGCCTCCAGTCATTTGGGAAACTCCTCCCACAAGTTGGGAGTAAGAGTTTGACCCTCTGAGGTTTGGCAGCCTTCTCCGTGGGGGGGGGGATAGAGTGTTGTACCCATTATGCAAATACATTATAATGAGTCTAGGGGTTACCTTGGGGTAGGGGTGGAAGGGGAGAGAGCATGTTCTACACCTGAGGCATTTGATCTGCCCACCCCAAGGTCTTAGAAACTACAAAGGAGGCCATTGTCTTCCCAGGATTTTTTTTTTAATTTTTATTTATTTATTATAGTCACAGAGATAGAGAGAGAGGCAGAGACATAGGCAGAGGGAGAAGCAGGCTCCATGCACCGGGAGCCTGATGTGGGATTCGATCCCGGGTCTGCAGGATCGCGCCCTGGGCCAAAGGCAGGCGCCAAACCGCTGCGCCACCCAGGCATGCCTCTTCCCAGGATTTTAATGTGTAGCTTATTTATCACCAGCCTTGCCTCTGCTCCTCTCCCCATCATTTCCCTTTAAAGACTGGGGACCGTGCCTTAGGGTGTTCCTTCCACTGCTTCAGTCTCCCTTCTGCAAAACAGTCGCAGATTTTAAAATCTGATTCTAAGAAAATTTTTGTTTCAAGAATCTAATGGCATTGCTGCTCATTCTGCTTCATTTAGCTCTTTGTCAAGGTAAACAGTTTTGTTACTGTAGCTACAGAGGAACCGGGAAAGGAGACTTCATACCCAATTATCTAACGTGACTTATTTAATGCTTTATTCACTGTCCTTAAAGAACAGTGAGTTGATGTCCTCTTTGAGGAGGGGCATGGAGAGTTCTTTCTATGTATCCCAGCAGTCTTTCTGGACACTTCTGACGTTACCCAATGGGCAGTGAGGGGTAAGCAGCAACATAGCACAGTTTTCAAGTGCCTCCCAAAGGAGATCTCAGTATGAGCTTTCCTAGTGAGAAGTTACAAATTCCCATGGCTTCTCACCTAAACATATGAGATATAAATAGTAGGTGTTTATAGTCCTGAGTTCTTCTTTTAGCAGTTACAATATCAAAAATTAAATTTCTGCTTCTCATGGAGGTCTCGCATTTTGTCAGCAAGATTTTTAAATGATTATTGAGGATCCTTTGGCATTTAAGAAAACAGGAATTGTTTGAGACACATGGCAGTGAATGGTATAAAGACAGAACAGGAAAACTGCATTTTTTCTGGACAATATATGCTAAAATCTTGACATATCAGTGTTTGGAGCTCATGTAGCAGATGTTTTGATGTAACAGTCTTTTGGAGGTAACTTGACCTCTGCAGATGGCTTCCTAGTCTGTACATCAGTATGTGGCTGGACCTGTGCAGTTTGTTTGATGTCCCTGCCCCTCATTTTCTTGGTTGCTTCTGTGCCACTCCCGGGGCCTTTCTAATTGCCTTCTATGTGCTGTTCTCTCTGGGTAGGAGCACTCTGTCTCCAGCCCTCCACTGGCCACTGGCCAGTCCCTACCTTCTTTAGAGCTCCTCTCAGGTCAGAGAGGCTGTATCATCTCTTCTGAGATTGCTCAGCTCCCCTCACTCTGCCTCCTTCTGCTCTGCTTGAGTTGTCTTCACAGCTCTTACCTTTCCCTGAAGTGATATCCTATGCTTGTTTGTTCTTAAGTGCTGCAACGATGTCCAGTTCCAGCTGTCTTGTTCACTGAAAGATTCATAGTGCCTTAAGTTGTACCTGGCACATGGTAGGGACTCAGTGAATTATGTCCAGTGAATGCATGATTGTCCAAATGGATCATTGGGAAATTCAGACATTATTAGGCTCGTGGTGCTTTATTTTATTAAATGAAGTTTTGGAGATGTAGAATTTGTTTATCCCCACCCCAAGTCTGCAAAGGTGAATTTATATTCTTATATTTGTGTTACTTGGTATTAGAGATCTGAAGTGCTGATCACTCACTCCTTTCCTCCTCCCCTGGATTCCAATGGAATTTAAACACACAGTGAGTTGGATGGAGATTGATTTTTCCATTATTAAACTGAGCACCGCCTGATAACCTACAGCGTGGGGGCCTTGGAGAAGCTTGAGTTGAAGCAACTTGGTTTCCAGAATGTAAAATGAGCTACCCACTCCTTTGGCAGTTACCTCTCTCCCTCCAACTGAATGTTGAGTGGGTCTGACCAGGAAGCCTTATGGCATGAAACAAAAGACAGAGGGCGCACTGACCTCAACAAGCCATGAGCAGGCCATGAAAAGACAAAATGGAACCTATTTTATTTATCTACTATTTAGAAATGTGAAAATGTGGCTCAGTGGATGTCAGATTCTACTGGTTTCATTGGCAAGTTCTCCTCATATGGAAAAGATTCAGGAAACAGGTGGAGAGTGAAATTGAAAGGATTGCTCCAGCTCTGCCCCCCTCAAGTGGGAACCAAGCAGTATCCCCTTTTCAGTGGGAAAAGGGGGACAGGTTGCAATTATGGTTGTCCCCTGGGTGGTTGCAGTTGCAACACGTCTATTAAAATATACCAACTAACAAATAATTTGAACCAGAAAAGAGCTATCAACTCTGAGAGTTGCTGCAATTGTGAGTCGTCTAGACATCTGCCAAATAAAATAGTAGGTTCTATTTGTACGTATGTTTAAGGGGGAGAATGGATGTTAATCCAGCATCTATTCAACATCTGTCAATAAGAAATGTGTATCCTTATGAGAAAATATCATATCCTACTCTTGATATGTTTAGTATGACTAATACTAACTTCATGTCCAAACTCAGCAGCTTTTTATGTTTCAGGTTCGTGGGAGTAAGGGAGAAGTACTATACATTTTGGATGCTACCAACCCTCGACACTCCAACTGGCTTCGCTTTGTTCATGAGGCACCATCTCAGGAGCAGAAAAACTTGGCTGCCATTCAAGGAAGCTTATTTGCTTCTTATTTGTACTATGTACTGTGAGAGGAATGAACCAATTTATAACTGCACTCCCTGTTTTAAATTTATTCCCAATGACCTGCTTCAAATAACAGTAACTAACTCATAAAGCAGAGAAATCTCATGTATTCAGCATATGCAGAAAAGGGTTAAATCTAGTTGTAAATTGACACCAGATCATTCTCTTTATGAGAATTCTTGAGGGAATGAATTACATGCTCTGATAATGTCCTTGGCAGATCTTGTTTTCAAGTACTTTTGATTCATTCAGTGAACATTTATTGATAGTTTCTTTACTTGATGGTTTATTTGGCTCATAGTGCAATATTCTGTGTTATTACTTGGGAAAGGCTTCATGGAGAAATTTTATTTGGGTATATCCTCATGACTAGATTTTGAGCTTCTCGAGGATAGTGTATTAGCCAGTGTTTCCCAGAGAAATAGAACTGATAGGATCTAGATATCTGTCTTTCTGTCTATCTATTTATATATATCTCTATCTATCGAAAGATTCATTCCAGGGAATTGGCTCACGTGGTTATGGAGGCTGGCCAAGTCCAGAATATGCAGAACAAGTGTCCCACTTTGAATCTAGAGGCCACAGGCTGACGTAGAAGAAGCAGTGTCCCACTTTACACACCGTTAGGCTGGAAGAGCAGATATTCTAGTTTGAAGATCATCAAGCAGGAGAATCCTCTTATGTGGAGGAGGATCACCCTGTTGTTCTGTTCAGGTCTTCAACTGATAGGATGAGGCTCACCCACACTGGAGGACAATTTGCATTAGTCAAGTCCATCTATTTAAATGTTAATCGCATGCCAGAACACCCTCACAGAAACACCCAGAATGATGTTTGAACAACTATCTGGTGATCCTGTGGCCCAGTCAAGTTAATACATAAAATTAACCATCCTCAGTAGGAACCGTATTTTATTGAATTCCATATCCCTGTATCCTTGCCTAGTGCTGCACATTACATTGGGCTCTGACAGAAACTGTGAGTTGAACATAGCTGATTCCTCAGCAGAAATTCCGCCAAGATGAGAAAAAGTTAAGCAATAAGTTTTTAGAGGAGTCCTCTAATTAAAACTCCTTTATCAGATGGTTAACAGAATGAAGAAACATTGCAATTCACTGGGAAATTGGTTGATTGCATGTGAAAGCACAGCTCCTGGTACCTAAGCTGCAAAAAAAAAGCAAAGCTATGGTTGGCAGAAGTAAGAGAGAAGGGAAAGAATAAGGAAACTAATATTTTTTTAAGAATTTACCATGTGCGGGCAGGCCCAGTGGCTTAGCGGTTTAGCACTGCTTTCTGCCCAGGGCGTGATCCTGGGGACCCGGGATCAAGACCCATGTCAAACTCCCTGCATGGAGCCTGCTTCTCCGTCTGCCTCTCTCACTCTCTCTCTCTCTCTCTAATAAATAAATTAATAATCTTTAAAAACAAAGAATTTACCATGTTTATTGTTCTAGAAGCTTCATTGTACATCATGTCATTTACTGTGATCCGAAAGACTGTAAATTTAATAATTTGCTGAGAGTTATGCTGATTTCACTCCATTCTGAGTGTAAAGTCCACAGTCAGAAGAGGGAAAATGCACAGAATTAGGTTTTAAAGTAACCAGAAAGGATAGTCATCTAGAATATTCCATTTCCTGATGTTATTAGCTAACCATATTTTCTCCATACAGATAAGCATTGGATAACCAATGTAATTACTGTCTTTTTTTTGTCTGGATAAATGAGAGATGCCTCTTACAAAAGGCTAGATTGGGCTGGAAAATAGAATCTTTTTGGCAGCTGGAGATATTCAAGCCACTTTTTAGGTTATTCAGGATATACGTTGATCCAACCACAAATTTCAACTGATATTTTTAAATGTGCATACATTAATTTTTTCCAAGCATTTTGTATTTTTTATGGCTTCCTGATGCAGTCCTCTTCCAGCACCTCCAGCATGACCTCACAATTTTAATTTACAAACTCAGTTCAAGTGTCTCCTTGTGAATGTTACTGATATCAAAAAGCCTACATGTAGACTCATGGAATTTACTTTAGGCAAACCCACTGTTTTGTGTTCTTTCTTTATTCTGTGTTTTAGAGAATGTTATTCTGTTTAAACTACATTTTTTCCTTATGCTTAAATAGTAACTCTTACCTTTGCTCAGCTGCCTTTTGTTTGTGACCTTTCTTCCTATTGGTGGTTATGTCTGTATCATCGATAACACTCTACGTTTGCCCAGACTCCCAAAGGATTGGCTGCTCAGCTTTGAGTTCCCTTTAACTGTATATTTTGCTTGCAATGATCCCTTTAGGTAATGGAATACTATGTCGGTAAGTTTTTATCTCTACCTTTTACCCACATCACTCCTCTAGGCCCTACTTATGTATTTCTTTATAAGGGAACCACCTGCACGTCTCTCTTGTTTAGTAGCCGGTGTTGCAAAGACTCACACAGTTCTCCCGGTCATTCGGTCATTCAGTGTCGTACCTGTCTTCTGCTATGTCAGGTGCGCTTCCTTCCTTGAAATAGAGTAGGAATCTACAGAAGATGACTGTTGGCAACTTTGATACTCTCAGAAATTATTGTTCGATTTAAGAGGAGGTGAAGTGGGGGTGGGACTGGAAGAGGATTCATAAACTAGAAGATCTGTGAAGTTTCATATTCAAATTAATTAGAATCTGTTCAGAGGCCAGTGTGAGAGCCTTTTGGTGCACAAGTGATGACAGTGTCTTTAATTCCTTTTAACATTATCTTGGCTTTTCCTTAGAGTGGGATCGAGTGCACTCTGTGTTCCTTGCCACAGAGCACAGTATGGATCTTTGTCGCTCCCTTGGCGGAACGTCTGTTTTCCTTGAATGCTAGCTGGAGTAGCAGACTGTTCAGGGTTCAGAATCACATCTGAGCTGGGAGCAGAGGACCCAGCTATAATGGGTCACAAGGCTGACAGTGATGTCAGCCTTCTGATTCGGTGGAATAATCTCCTGAGGGTTGCATTCCAGAAACATCGAGCTGGTAGGAGAAGACCATAATGTTTCCTGCTTAACATTATGAATCACTTACATTCCAAATTGTATCTGAAATTTGGGGTATTCAGGAAATTTCTTGTTTGAGCTGTATGTCCCAGGATTGGAGTAAATGAGAAACATTTGTGGCTATGTGGCTTGCTTGGTGGAAAACATCAATAGTTGGTCCAATTTTTTTGGACAAGGGATTAAGAATTTGAAGTCTGTTTTGGCAGAGAATTGGAACTCCTTTTTGGAGACTTAGTTCACTGGTAGTTTTGCAATTTATTTGATTTTGGAAGATTTGCTTTGGAAATGATGATTTAAATATATGAATTATTGAAGGATCTCATAAGCAAAAAATTCTTCCCACATGCACACATTTCAGAACAATTCATTGAACTGTATGTTCAGACTTCTGAAAAGTATTTCCAACTGAACCAGAAAATTCTAAGTGTGAAAGATGTGGCTTAAAATGAACCAAAAGAATTCTTAGGCTCCATAAAAAATGGGTGATTCTTATGACTAAGTATTAATTTCTTTACACCAAAGGAAAAATGTAATATTGGAAGAAATATTTGACCTACTCAGATTTTACAGGCTTTTAAAAATTTCTGATCTTTTCATAGAAAATTATTTATGTACAGAATTACATCATTTAAAGTCAAGACTTTGAATTCTTGGAATATTTTAGATATAGTGCTACATCTCATGTTCTTAAAGACATAGTTCCAGGCATCCCTTCCTGGGACTTTTTTGCAGCATAATATCAACATAAATGAAAAGGTGGCTTGGTGTTATAAGAAAAAGGAGCATATAGAAAACCTGGGTTTTTGGAACACCTCATGAGGGATGTCAGGTTGTGGGGATGGACTGAATATGTTGAGAGAGCACTAGGTATTGAGCCAAACTTGTGATGTCAACAAAGCTTTGTCCCAATTCTGATGTCAGTTTCGTTTTCCCATTAGCAGGAGAGCTATTTTATTACATATTATTTTCTCTCCTTTCTCTGCTTTGTGCAAGGCTGGGTAGTCTTAGGCAGTTTATCTTGGAGTCTTCTGGTGACACATGATATTTCAAAATGGTCAAGCCAAGAGATCAAATGTGGATTCCTGTGAGAGAAGCAACTTGATTGTTTCTAAAGCACAGACAAGACTTTCTCCATTGTCATGAAGACATTGAGATCCATGGGCTTATTAAATGTTGTTGATGCAGCATTCAGATCGCAGGGGCACCAACCTAGCAACCAAAAAAAAAAAATCAACTGGATTTTTCATTTATACCAAAAATTATAAAGACTTTTCTCTAATTCAGTTTCTTTTCTGTTTTTTAAATCAGATTTATATAAATGTTTTTTTAATAATTTTTCTAGACTCTGTTACAGAATATTAGGGAGCAGCTATCTAATGATTTCTTTAGTAATACCATAATAATATCAGTTAAATATCTTGGAGATCTTTTAATGGATTATTTTATAGTAAAGTACATATTTGTCTTTCCTTAGTTAAAAGTTTAAAATAAGTACAATTAGAAGCAGTAGGTCCTATGAAATTTTAAGTACTAGCCCTACTGTGGCTACATATTACTATAGGAAGTTAAATTATTATATTACTTATAAATATATTATTTTAATTCAATTGGAGATTATCCACAAGTCAAACGACTATTTTTAGAAATATCCTTAAGCTGTATAGATTGATAACTTTGAAATACATCATTTAATCCTTAATAATGATGATGGTGACGGCAGCTAGCACAGAATAGGTACTATGTGCCTATAAGTGGTCATGTGTATTAGAACCTTAATATGTACCATGAATATGTGAGGAAGGCACTAGAATTGTCCCCTCCTCTGTCAGGTGAGGTTGCTGATACAGAATCTAAGTAACTTGCCTGAGCCACACAGCCATTGAGTAGCTGGATAGGAACTGAGTCCAGGTAATTTGTCTTCCCTGTCCACCGTGTAAACCTCTGTGCTCTAATACCTTAGAGTTAATTTGCAAAAGAGTAAACACAGATTTTAAAAGCCTTCCATGCTTCTGAATTTACTATTTAGATAGTTTTGAAACTACTGAACATTTGCAAACAGTTTCATTTAAGAATATACATAGTTTAGAGTTATTTAGAACTCATGTTCCTTGATATTTTTAAGTTCTCAAAACATCCTGAATTCATTCAAAGGCATTGCACCTTCTTTTCTTTTATACAAAAGTCATGCGTAGGCAATATGTGTTTTAGCCTCTTTTTCCCTTTGGTGAGGGAAATTAGCTTTGTTGGAGGATGAGGAAAAGTTAGAGTCAGTGGACAAAACAAACACTTGATATAGAAGTAGAAAGAATGCAGAACTGAGCCCAGTTTGGATTCTGTTAAGAAAGGCAATTTAAAGGCCTAATTTCTGGCCCTGACCCTTGTTGGCTGAACACTTCACTTGATGCATTCATTCAACTGATAGCCCTCGAGCATCTGCTGTGGGCCAGGGCCTGTACAAAACTGAGCCCAGTTTGGATTCTGTTAAGAAAGGCAATAAATGCCTAATTTCTGACCCTTGTTGGCTGAACACTTCACTTGATGCATTCATTCAACTGATAGCCCTCGAGCATCTGCTGTGGGCCAGGGCCTGTACAGAGCACTGGACATGTTATAGTTCAAAAGATAATCTAGTCACTGTTTCCATAGTGGTAAAAATAATCTTGGAACTCTTGTTTCTGTTGTGAATTAATGATGATAATACCTACCTCATTGGATTTTGTGAAGATTAAGTTAAATAAGATAACATAAGCAAAACACCTGGCCCCTATGTGTGCCATATAAGTTAGCAAGTATTTTTATCACCACTCTGCCATGTGTATAGTTTTTGTCTCTGTAGTTTTGTTTCTATATAAAACAGAGCAAAGTCTGTTTTATTTCTCTAACATCTCAAGGTAGCTGGTATAAATCCCAAGCATGCCAAAGACGTTTAAGTAAATAATCACCACTCAAGGAACAACGTGCTATGTGGATGACAGTCCTAACGGGCCTACTCCCAATGAAGACAGCAGCAGCCTAGTGCCCTGTTCCTGGGCTCCTCAGTTGGATGCACAGGGAAGCATGTGTTCACTTAGGCCACTTGAATATTGTTTACCGGGGCCATCGTACTGGCTATGGCTGGGTGGCCTGTCTTCTCTTTGGAAAGGTTGCTAGGACTTTATAAATGTAAGAAATGTCCTGTAGGGAAGATATCTTGTTGTGCTGTGCAGAGACCTTTATTAGATATGGTGGTTTGGCAGCTTTAGAGATAGGTTTAAGATCATTATTATTATGCTAAACCGCTTTCAGCTTTTTAAGAGAAGCAGGTTTTGTGCCAGCTGATTGTTTCTTAGTCAACCTTGTGCCTGCAGTCAGCTACCTTTCCGAATGGGGAATGCTGGATGTTAGTAGGTAGGGTCTTTAGAAATCATTTCAGTGAGCCTACACCTTCATAATTTGTAGGGCAGTAAAGCCTACCGCTGAGGCATCAACCAAGGAGAAGCTAGAGTGTTTGTTTCCTAACTGCGCTGCGGCCTTTGTTAACAGGATTGGTGATACTGAAAGTATGAAATAGAATTTAAAAAAGGAATTCTGTGAAATTCTTCTTTGGGAGGAAAAGTGCTGAGTCTTCGATTTTATATTTAAAGTTATTATTATTACTAATTTAAAATTAAATTCTATTTAATTTCTAATTTAACATTTTAAGTGAATTTGAAGCAGAATTGTTTAAGATTTTCCCAATACCTCTAGAATAGAAATCTAGAGTAATATATCCATGGGCCCACTTAGAGAAATGATTTACTTATATATGTGTTTTTGTCACTGAACTGAGTTCCTCAAGAACTGAACTGAGGAACACAGAACAGCTATGTTTATTTTCTCACTGCCCACCCTGGCAGTCGGGGCTCAGTGAATGCTGGGTGATCTGGCCTCCTCTGTTCCCTTTCGTTTCTCTCCTGATGCAGTACACCTCGTCCAGTGTGCCTTTTCAATTCGGAAGAAAGCTTATGTCTCTTTCCTTGGAAGTCACAGAAAGCAAATTCTTCCACTTGAACTCTGGTCTGCTGTTCATGTGCATGGAAGTATTTGGTCTGGCAAAGTGTTACATTTTTACCCTGGGATTGCTGAGTATGTACTGGTATGTGTGTACACATTTTGGTCTACTGTGTAAGTAGCTTATCTCTGAGCCACATAACTGTGTGGCCAACAGCATCTTGTTGTTAGGTCATAGATCTTTTTATGGTTATTACCACAGATAATCAGAGCCTTCGATTAAGATACCCCATTGACTAAGAACCTGGCAGTCCTGTCTGGACTACTCAGAAACCTGGATATGGAGCAGTGAAATGACTAAGGTTCATGTGAAGATGGTATTTGCTGCAGGGTTCTTTCAAATTATGCTTAACAAATGTAATAATGAAAGATTAGTATTCTAAAATTAATCCACATTGCATTAAATACACAGGTTTAAGAAGAGATATGGTAAAAACTAAAAAGGAGAAAGTTTACAATCTTTTGTTGCTAAAAACTATGATGAAAAGAAGAGGCATTCGAGTTAGATTCAGTAAGGCAAATAACATGAATACATCACTTATCACAAGAGGAAATTAAAAGAATATAACACTTTTAAGTGTTAAATCTAATATCTAGACAACTAAAATTAAACATACATATTGCTTGTTTCCAGACAGGATTTCTTTGTGTAGGAAGATAAAGAAGAAAATGCCTTTTTTTTTTTAAATTGGGGATATATTTTATGATGAGTATTAGATTATTTTTTAATGATTGGTATAAAAATAGTCAATAAGCTGCAAAGTGAAGTTAATTTAATGCACATAACCTAAAACACTTGAATTAGCTAGATTTAGTTCTTTATGAAGGAAAGTTGTGTTTCTAGGGAGATTTTTATTCAAGAAAAATGTATTCCATCTAGTAACATGAGTGGATACTCATAAAAGATTCAGCCACTACTTAGCCATACAAAATAAAATGTGAAGTTCTACATTGCATCATTGAATTAATAAAATATTCAAAAGAAGGTTTAAAATTTGTCTTGTAATATAAATTTTTATGATTTATATTTATACTTTATATAATTCAGTGAATGTAACCTGCACAATAAAGATGTATTCAGCTAAGTATATTAAATTATGAGAATTTGAGAAACAAGCTCACAGAACCTTAAGAAAAATGTTTCTTAGAACCTTAGGAAAAATGTTTCCTAGAACTTTAGTCATCCTTCATTGTGCCTTAGCCCTCTTTGGAAATCTCACATGATCCAAAAAAGACTGCTCAGGAAGGGAGACAGAACATGAAGACTCCTAACTCTGGGAAATGAACTAGGGGTGGTGGAAGGGGAGGTGGGCGCGGGGGGGGGGCGGTGACTGGGTGCTGGGCACTGAGGGGGGCACTTGATGGGATGAGCACTGGGTGTTATTCTGTATGTTGGCAAATTCAACACCAATAAAAAATAAATTTATTATTAAAAAAATCAAAAATAAAAGAAATCCTGTGCCTAAAAAAAAAAAAAAAAAAAAGACTGCTTGGAGAAAAGAAAAAGGAAGATAAGTTACTGAGTTGTAGGCCACTGTTTGTGGTGCTTTATTGCATCAAGAGGGTACAGAGTTGAATAGAAGAGGAGTTCTAACTCCTAACTCTGGGAAACGAACTAGGGGTGGTGGAAGGGGAGGTGGGCGTGGGG
The DNA here is from genome assembly GCF_048418805.1 of Vulpes vulpes. Lineage (NCBI taxonomy): Eukaryota > Metazoa > Chordata > Mammalia > Carnivora > Canidae > Vulpes > Vulpes vulpes. The sequence goes on from NC_132783.1 coordinate 21,366,851, forward strand.
TGGGGGTGACTGAGTGGCAGGCACTGAGGTGAGCACTTGACAGGATGAGTCTGGGTGTTATTCTGTATGTTTACAAATTGAACACCAATAAAAAATAAATTTAAAAAAAGGAGAGGAGTTCTAAAATGTGGCCTTCCCTTTTTTGGAGTTTGTTTTTTTTTTCTTTTTTTTAAACTTTATTTTATTTTAATTTATTTATGATAGTCACAGAGAGAGAGAGAGAGAGAGAGAGGCAGAGGGAGAAGCAGGCTCCATGCACTGGGAGCCCGACGTGGGATTCGATCCTGGGTCTCCAGGATCGTGCCCTGGCCAAAGGCAGGCGCTAAACCGCTGCGCCACCCGGGGATCCCAGGAGTTTGTTTAACAAGAGTCTAAAAAGTAATTAAATATATTATTATCATGGCTGACTTATGTCAAAACTATACACACTATTATTCTTTTTTTTTTAATTAATTTTTATTGGTGTTCAATTTACCAACATACAGAAAAACACCCAGTGCTCATCCCGTCAAGTGTCCACCTCAGTGCCCGTCACCCATTCCCCTCCAACACCCGCCCTCCTCCCCCCTTCCACCACCCCTAGTTCGTTTCCCCGAGTTAGGAGTATTATTCTTAATTAAATGCATAATCAACTGACTGATGTGTCTATTATTTCTTAGGTTGGTATTTACTTTTTTATTTTTTTTAATTTTTAGATGAAGAACAAAATTTTATTCTAAAAATAGTTCTCAGTGACAATTAAATACCAAAACCTGGTCATTATAATAAAAGGAAAAAAGAGTTAAAGGAATTTGCTTTAAATTTTTCTCCTTAAAAATACAAAATTCTCACGAATATATTGTCAACTCTCATTTACCTGAATGGGAGTGATTCATGTTTTGGATTATCTAAAGTCCTGGATTGGATTCTCACGCATCTTCCAGTGAATACATTTCTCAGCGGGAACAGAAGCGAGTATTTGCCGCAGTGAACAGGACTAGGTAATGAGTTTATGCCCGTGAAATGTGCACTAGGGGAGCAGTGGTTGGCCTGGGAAGTGAGCGATGCAGCTTCCACACGGAGAAGACAGGCCTCAGGCCACCGGAAAGGTATTCAGGGACATGAAGTGGTTCCCTATCCTCAGAGTGCTCAGAATCCGGCTGCCTACGGGGTTCTTTTTTTTTTTAATTTTTATTTATTTATGATAGTCACAGAGAGATAGAGAGAGAGGCAGAGACACAGGCAGAGGGAGAAGCAGGCTCCATGCACCGGGAGCCCAACGTGGGATTCGATCCCGGGTCTCCAGGATCGCGCCCTGGGCCAAAGGCAGGCGCCAAACCGATGCGCCACCCAGGGATCCCCTGCCTCTGGGGTTCTAATGGACCTCAAGCCTGGAAGCACAAAGAACACAAGAGATGAAAAAGGTAAAATTGAAAACACCCCCCACCCGCATCGTCATTTTACAAAGAAATGGAAACGGTGGGGGTTCCTACCAGGCAAGTATGTGGTCTGTTACCAACTCTGCCCACCCAGGCTTTCTTGGATTCCTTCTACAATACACATCTCAGGCCTGCGGCGTTACCTGGTCCTCAGCAGACTAGGCCTTAATGCACAGTGCGTAGACGTGATGCTTTTACATAGAAATTCCTAGCATCCTCTGAAACACAAAAGCTGATCACAAGTCACATTTAAATCCTTTGCAGTGCAGACGAGGGACATTAGGACATATTAGTGCATTTCTGGATTAGCAGAAATTTACTAAGATAGCAACACTCTGTCGGATGGTCATATAGTCAGATTAAGTACCATTTTTTCACCAAACATGAACGAGTTTTGGCTGCTTGTAACAGGAACTACATTGACTGGCCCTGGGGTCCCTACAACATGGGGCTTTCTCTAATACCATAATACAGCCATGTGCCCGCCCCCAGGAGACCAGTGGCCTGAAGAATAATAAAAGCTTATCTTTAAAAGCCTTAAAAATGTACTCCAAAGCTTTTGTAGTATAAAAATGCTATGTCCCCAATCTGAGTAAAATCAACAGTGCACAAAAATGCAGCATTTGGTATGTAGGTGGGAGCCTGAGGGGTTGTGTAGGTAGTGCTGCCCTACGGCCCCTGGATGGACTGGCACAGCCTTAGCTTGTGGGGTGGGTTTGGAAATCACAGGAGGAACTTAGGTTAGGGAAGTTTACAGGACATTCAGCGATTCTAGGAGCAGAAAGCTTTACACCTCTTAAAAATATTCACTAAACAGAAAATAACTGTTCCATATGAAATAGAGCGATTTCTGGTAGTGACACTAGTCTCACATCAGCAAAAACCTAACCAAATCTTTAAAACACTGTTCAGTGTTCCAATTTAGTGAAATACACAGAGGAAAAAAATACTTAGATTACCTCTCATTGAAAGTTCAGGCTCTCCCTAGCAGGGCAAAGCCCAGATATCTTCGCTAGTTTGACTGGGCCCTGGGGGCAGTGCACCCGGCACAACGCTTTAAAGTTATGCTTGCGAGCTGGTGAACTCCTATAATTTTTGCTGTGTGGTGTTTCTGTCAGCATCCTGAGGGCCTTATTTGTATGCAGGGAGGGCACAGCACCCATGGGGGACCATGTCTGCCGATCACTCCCCTGCTGTGACCAGTGCCATACAAGGAAAGGGCAGGCCTTGTCTTACTGTGTATTTCTTAAAAGTGACTATAACCATTGCATTAACTCTATGTTCCAAATACTCCTTTAGAAAACCCAAACCAAACCCGTTTTCCCTTTAGGAACCAGGAGGACGCTCCACATGTTTATATAGCACATTGTATATTATGTGCATGGCCGAATCACCGAAATGATCTGACAGGGCTGTATCCGTCTTCTTCCACTGGTCCTGGACCTCCTTAGATGATGGCATCATGTTCACCAATGGTTCGTGATCGAACGCCTCTTCTGGAATAATACCTTCTGCCTCCGATGTAAGGAACCGACGGGACACCCAGTGTCAGCACAATACCGCCCAGAGAGCTGCCAGTATCCACTCTGGATCCTGGATTTCCTTTAGAGCTAATAGCTGGTGTGATTGTGACTGATAAGAAAAGGCCGCGGCTGAACTGTCGTGGGGATGGTCTGCGAGGCCAGTGTCGCCTGGGTTGTGTTCTGGGACCCTGAGCTGCTGGAGATCCTGTTGGCCCAGCCCCCAGCTGCTGGGATTCTGGCTGTAGCCACGCGTCTTGGAGATGGAGATGGCGGTTGGTCAGCGGGTTCCCGGAGCTGCTGGTGGCCTGGCTCCTAGAGCTGGAGGTCACAGAGGTGACATTCCCTGTTGGTGGTTTCCTGAGGCATCAAATTCTCTGCATGCAGAGATCCGTGCAGGCGCGCGCTGTCCACAGGCGCCTGGAGCAGCGCCAGCAGGAGCAGCAGCGCCCAGGCCACGTCCCAGGCCCCTTGTTCAGGGGCAGGACACGCAGCCTCAGGGTCCCGCCCCAGCTCAGCTGCCTCCTTCAGGCGGGATTGAATGGGCGATTGATTTAATTCATCTCAGTGGGCAGAGATGACAGCGACATTTCCTTGTGTCTTTCCCTTTGGTGAACTAAGTCCTGTGATGTATGGCTGTGCACAGTTAGGGGTGGGTTACATGTCTGTCTGTCTATCGGTTTGCTTTCCTTCTTTCTTTCTCCTTCCTTCCTTCCTTCCTTCCTTCCTTCCTTCCTTCCTTCCTCACTCCCTCCCTCCCTCCCTCCCTCCCTCCCTCACTCCCTCCCATTCTTTTTGTTTTTCAGAAAGGAAAAGCAAAGAAAAAGGAGCATGGTCATTCTTGCTGACAGTTTCCCTGACTCTTCCTCTAGCAACAGCATGGAACCAAGCAGGCTTTGGAGAGCTTTCCCTCCGCGACTTAGTTCCATGGGCCCATTTGTAGACTTTGGAATGTAGTGTGCTTGTAAACAGCTTTCCTGATCTTTCTTCATTTTTTTCTCTATTAAATTTAAATGCACATTATTGGGTATTTATATGCTATATTAAACTTTTATAAATATATTTTGCTTTGTTTCAATTCATGGTAGGACCAATGCCATATTGTACACAAAAGTGACATTTAATAATCCCTTGAAATACTTTGTACCTTGCCACACGTAAGATTTTTAATTCTGTTGACACCATCTGAATCCCATAGGAAACCCTATGGTAATTTTAACCCTAGAATGTCAGTAAACAACTGGAAAGATAATGTAAATAACACTGACACATCAGCTCCTGACAGCACACACTCACACTCACTCATCGGTGCACTCGTTCTGTTTTCGTCCTCCCGGCATAGAGAAGTGTCTGTCCCCTCCTCTTTCTGAAGAACAAGCCTGTGTACCCCCTCTGATGAACACTTAGGACGTAGAGCATCCCCTCTCTTCATTTGATATTCACCCTCTGACACTGATGATCATTGTCATTGATATTAAATATTCAGACTTTTTCTTTTCAAAATTGTTCCCTCTTGATTCTACATCCCCTTTCGTCAGGGATCCCCTCTTTGCTTGGATATTCTAGGTCTCCAGTTTTCTCACCTCCAATGTGCTCCTCTGCCCGCACTGAGATGGCTTCTGCCCTGAGCTTTCTAGTGACTCTCTCAGGCCACCATGCACTTTGTGTCACTAAAGCACTGCAGGCTTTTTGGAGCTCCTTCTGCTGATCTGCCCAGTGGCATTAGGGGTTGTTGACAGATGACAGATACCTCCCTCTTAAAGCACTCTCTTCCTTGACTTCACTGAAACCATCTCCTAGCCACTCATTTTTTTGTTCTATTTTTTTGCAGCTTATACGCTTTTTACCCAGCTATTAAATGTCTGAGTGCCTTCCACTTGCTCTACATTTGCATTTTCTCTTTTTCCTTTGCTAGATTCCTCTGTTCAGTCATCACAGGGCCAAGAAACCATCCTTGAACTCCAGATGAGATTAGCTCTCTCCATTATATACTCCAGTAGCACCATGTTCATCATTGTCCTTGCATTCATCAGGTTATTTTCCATTTCTTTGGTGGTTGATTAATGGCTTATCCCTACCTAGTCTGTAAGCTCTTTGAGGTTGGGTACTGTGCCTGCTTTATTTATTTCACTGTAATATACTTAGTCCTAGCATTACTCTTGCACATACGGGCTCATTTTTTTTTTCTCAAAAGAATTGTTTATCTATATAAGAAGTATTTCTTTCTTCATTAAAATAAAAAGAAGTAAAATTAAAAATGGTTGATATTGAATGACTATTGCTCTGAACTTATCTGAAGGCTATTTAATGTTACATTTTGGTCAAGGTTAACATGTTTTCATTGACTAGAAGGTGTATCAAGAGTCCTTTAGTTTTTTATCAGATAGATTCTATTGTAGCAATATAACAGACATCTGAAATTTCAAGTTTGATTGTATTAGTCTGGGCTCTCCGGAAAAGCAGAATCAATAGGATGTGTGTGTGTGTGTGTGTGTGTGTGTGTGTGTGTGTATATATATATATATATATATCTCAGTGTAAGAATTGGCTAAGGTGGTTATGGAGGCTGACAAGTTCTGAGATCCGCAGGGTAAGCCAGCAAGCTGGAGACCAAAGGGAGCTGGTGCTGTACTAGTTTGAGTCTGAAGGCCTAAGAACCAGGAGAACTGAGGGTATAGCTCAGGTCAAAGACTCTCAAGCTCGAGACACAACCAGTGTTTCAACTTAGGTCCAAAGGCAGAAGAAAGCTAATGTCCCAGTTTGGAGGCAGTCAGGCAGGAGGAATTCTCAGGGGAGGGTTAGTCTTTTGTTCTGTTTGGGCCTTGAGCTGATTGGATGAGGCCCACCCATGTTGTGGCTAGCAAGTTCCTATAGTCAGTCAATGAATTCACATCTTAATCTCATTTGAATATATTCTCATGGATACACTCAGAATAATGTTTGACCAGATATCTGACACCCTATGATTCAGTCAGGTTGATACATAAAATATACCATCATATTGATCAAATGAACAAAATTTATTATAGATTTCTACTTTTTAGTCTTTTTTTTTTCTATTTCATTAGGGTGAGGAGGTTGCCTTATAATTTTCTTCAAATGCTGCAATTAACAAGGCATATTTAGATTTTTTTAAAAGATTTTTTTTATTTATTAGAAACAGCAAGAGAGAGAGAACATGAAGGCAGGTAAAGGCCGAGGGAGAAGCAAGCTCCCTACTGAGCAAAGAACCTGATGCAGGGCTGGATCCCCGGACTCCAGGATCACGAGCTGAGCCAAAGGCAGGGCATGTTGAATCTCTGCCTGACTTTTCAGTCACTCCACACATCGAAGCTGCTCTTTCAGTCTCCTTTTCTACAACTTGTCTGCAATACCCAGTGTTCTAGCTAGGTTTGTTGCTTACCATAATCTGAGCTACGCTTGGTAATACTGTGACTTTGCTGACATTGTTTGCCCTATTTTAATAAACCCACTCCCTCTCAATCTTGTCTTGTCCCAAACTTTCCTAGTTTTCAAGGTTCAGAGTGAATCTCAAACACTGTTGTGAAACTGCCTCTGAGACTTCCATAGCTGCTGCTCTCCATGCAATTGTCTTGGCCCCTTTTACTTTTTATGGTAATTTAACCAGTTCCTATTCTCTTTCCACCAAAAGCATGTCAAGTCCTACAGAGCAGAAACTGGTATTGACTTTCTTGTGAGTGGTGGGGGGTGGGGGGTCCTGCAGGATGGTGCACATGATGTGCTACAATAAATGCATTGAATGAACACTCGGTTTCTCTCATAGGTTTTTGAATTGACTTTTGGTATATGAGTGGAGTGTGCTTGGCCTGATTCCGGTTCTCTTTCCAGGAAGCACATCTGCTTATCTACTCTGTCCTCTTATTTCCAGTCGGTTAAAATACTCTCAATTATTGGTTAACTTTTGATTTCTTAAGAATTTGTTGGGAATGGGAACTTGATTCCTCAGTCCTTTTTCTAGCAAGTTCCACTTTCCTGAATGACATTCTTGCCTTTATCATCTTATTAATTTACAGGAAAATGCCAGTTATTTTTCTTAGTTTTTAGTCCATTGGGTTCTTTGTGTCTGGCCCTCATGAGCAAGGTGTTGAGTCAGGTACTGAGATTTCTACATAGATGAATATGATGTAGTGCGTGCCCTCTGGGAGCAAGGAATCTTTGGGGAAGGGAGGAGGCAAGGGGAAGGAGAAATCTGTGTTTAGTGAAGTCTCCTGCCATTTAGAATAATATATATTTGGGGAATGATAATTTATATGTAATTTGAGGATATAATCCCTTCCCCCATGGAGTTTGCAGCCCAGTTGGGGGATGCATCTAAATAAATACAGATCAGGGTGGGAAATACTTTGATAGGGATAGCAAAGTTGGTTAGGGAGGCATGTGTGGGGAATCTGTTGCTCAAACTTGGTTATATAATAATTTGGTTGAAATTCTCTTTTCTGATGTGATATGGACCGGTACGTGGTCAGGTAATAGAAAAAGTTTGTGCTAGCAGGGAAAATAGAACTGATATTTCAACCATTTAATTTTAGTTTAAGTTTTGTAAGTATACATTGATTCTTTTTTAAAATAATAAATTTATTTTTTATTGGTGTTCAATTTACCAACATACAGAATAACACCCAGTGCTCATGCCGTCAAGTGCCCCCCTCAGTGCCCGTCACCCATTCACCCCCACCCCCCACCCTCCTTCCCTTCCATCACCCCTAGTTCATTTCCCAGAGTTAGGAGTCTTTATGTTCTGTCTCCCTTTCTGATATTTCCCACACATTACTTCTCCCTTCCCTTATATTCCCTTTCACTATTATTTATATTCCCTAAATGAATGAGAACACATTGATTCTTTAATTTTTAAAACTATGGGCAGCCTGGGTGGCTCAGCAGTTTAGTGCCACCTTCAGCCCAGGGCGTGATAGTGGAGACCCGGGATCCAGTCCCACGTCGGGCTCCCTGCATGGAGCCTACTTCTCCCTCTGCCTGTGTCTCTGTCTCTGTCTCTATCTCATGAATAAATAAACAAAATCTTTTTTAAAAAAATAAAATTTAGGGATCCCTGGGTGGCGCAGCGGTTTGGCGTGTGCCTTTGGCCCAGGGCGCAATCCTGGAGACCCGGGATCGAGTCCCACGTCGGGCTCCCGGTGCATGGAGCCTGCTTGTGTCTCTGCCTCTCTCTCTCTCTCTCTCTCTCTCTCTCTGTGTGTGTGTGTGACTATCATAAATAAATAAATAAATTTAAAAAAAAAATAAAATAAAATAAAAATAAAATAAAATAAAATTTATGACCATAGCCTTCTTGATTCTGAGCACAGGTTTTCTCACTAGAGTTTGCAACCATATATATTTTTTATAACCACTCCTTATAGTATTCAGTTTTGCTATTTTTAAAGTAATATGAGTAAAGCCTCCTTCTTGTAAAGCAAGTGGAGTATAAACTCCTTCCAGACTTATGATTTTCCTCCATCTTTTATAATTGCTTTCGTTCTGTAACTTTTTTTGTTTTTTTCCTCTTTTTTTTTCCTTCTGTAACTTGACAATTCTTTTTACACATTTACCTTTGAGTGTTTTTTAAAAATATACAGCTGATTTTCTTAGAAACAAATGAATTTTTTTCTTACTCGTATATCTTTGGTTTATGTAATATTTGGTTAAGTTATCAATTAAAATATCTTGTACAAGTGTCATAAAATATGTGGGAACACACACAAGGGACTCTCACGACACAAGCATGCTAGTCAAGGGCTGAGGACAGAGGTGTGCCCGTAAAGCAGAGAGCAGGCTGCCAACTGAGAAGACTTTGCTTTGGACGTCATTCAGCTGACTTGATGCAGTGTCAGGTAAATCTGGGAATGAGTTAAGTGGAGGTCAGTTAAAAAACTTCTGATGTAAAATAGAGCAAAAATGCTCTGGGAACACAATATGCTCTCTAATTGCTTGTCTATAAAATAGCCACTCTGTTCTCTGTGACATAATCTTATTCTAAAGTTTCTTGGCCTGTCGAGATTGGTAATTTATCTAAGTAAAATAGTTGAGGTATACCTTTTTTTCCTGTGAAGAGTACCTGTTTCCTAGGATCAGATCACATGTTTTCTGTGTAACAGATTTTTCTTTTTATTCTTCTTGTCTTTTCTGTTGACTTTTTTTCCATGTCAGATTTTTTTTTTGTAAGATACTTTAAAGATTACTGTCTTTGCCTGAGCCCCTCAGAGAAACATAGCATATATGTTAGTGATTTGTGGTTGTTGTTTTTTATTTATGGACTTAGTTTTTTTGTCTAATATAGGATCCCATTCCTAGGAATCCTATTAAATTGTTTCCTTGCTGTGTGGCTGATTATTAGCTGTGATTAGAAACCATCAGAGACCATTTTAGTGTCACCTGGATGGCTCAGTTGGTGAAGCATTTGACTCCTGATTTCACCTCGGGTCATGATCTCATGGATTGTGGGATCCAGCCCTGAGTAGGATTCCACACTCAGCAGGGAATCTGCTTCTCTCCTTCTTGCTCTCCCTCTTCCCCTCCATTGTTTTCTCTCTCACAAATAAATAAATAAATCTTTTTTAAAAGAAAAGAAAAGAAACATTTACATTTGTTTGAAACTTCACTTTTTAATAGGACCCGATGAGTGTGCCGTAAATATGAAATTAACTTATTTTGCACAGTTCACTCTTTTGAATACACCTGTCATTTTTCTGCTTCACATAAATTTCCTTGATTAAAAGATGCTTCATTTTTACCAAGGGAATAATTTAAAAAGTATTATTTTGCTTAAGTCATTGTATCAGTCAACTTTTGCCAAGAAGACTGCTCAAACAAATAACCTTAAAGTCTTAGCGGTTTCTAGCAACAAAGATTTAGCTCTTGTCCATGCAAGTGTGGGGTACAGGAGGCTGTGACTCTTTCCAGCATTTGGTTCCACTTGATGTGTAAGGGAACAACACTTACAAGAGACATGCATTTTTCTGGCAGAAGGGAAAGAACAGTCCCCCAAACATGACGACTCTTAAAGCATTCTCTTGGACATGATTCACTTTGCTTCCAGTCACATTTCATGTGTCAGTACAAGTCATTTGGTCAAGCCTGATACAGTACACACCTCATACACACACACCACTCTGGGCTAGATCACAACTTGGTACAGTGCCCCCTCCTGGGATGGGAGTAAATAAATAGGAATGCAATGTTCTGTTACAGTCAGGTCTTTTTTTAGGTTTTAATAATAAATTTATTTTTTATTGGTGTTCAATTTGCCAACATACAGAAAACACCCAGTGTTCATTTTAAAGATTTTTTGTTTTGTTAGAGGAGTATTAAGGATATATTTTGTGAATTTTACTGTGGAAATAATTTTTTCCTGATATTTTTCAGCTTTATATTTTGAACTCTGTAGAACTGATGTTAATATACAGGTTAAGATTGAATTAGGATCTTTGTAAGGAAGAATTAAGTGAAAGGATATTACATATGGAATTCTTACTTCCTACTTCATTATATTTTATTTTCTCCACCTTTATCACTTGTCTCCTACTTCTATTGATAATTGAGCGGGAGTTCAAACTTTTTTCGTCCATACTGGTATAGTTTCAGTTTGTAACTTTAGGAATTTTGAAGATTATTTCCTATTGTATTGATTAGTCATTAGTCAATTTGGCTGGATAATCTGACGCTATCTACTACCATTTCAATACACTAAATTATGCCTTTGCCAATTTCATAGTCATGTTTTGTTTTGTTTTTTTTTAACAGCATCCACATGTGGACAACAGTCTCCCAGCAAGTAAAGAGAAACCAAGTTAAGTCACAGACAGGTGCAGCTGAAATACCAAATCACGCATGGCCTTTTCTAGAGTTATATTTACTTGTGCACAGTGGGGACTATATTTCCTTACAAAACAAGAGATAGTTACATTTGCTGTTTTGAAATAGCAGAACTGAACCTCAAATGCATGAGAACATGAAATCTTAGTGGGGTATGGTACTTGAAAAGGGACAGTGGGCAAGTTGTCAGAGAAATTGGAGATTTGTGAGTGATGCTGGATGTTGGAAGGAGATAGGAAGTTTGAAAAGTAGATACATCTAGATATCCAGGAGTAAATGTTTTGTGATAGTGATGGAATCAGAAAGAATTAGACTGGAAGGCATTGTGAGTTTGTTTGGTCCTAGCTATTGCCACAATACAGAAGCAGTTCCATTGGTAAAAGCTTATCAAATGGTGGCTTACATTATCCTGTGTAATTTCAGAGAAGTCCCCTCCCCCAATCTTCCAAGATTGTGTATTCCAGTTTTTCACTGTCATATCCCACTTAAGTGTGTTTCTTAATTCCATACCAACTATCCTTTTCAAAGGGTGAGGTCTGAGAGGGGCAGCAATGATCACATCATCCTGTATATGCATTTCTCTTTAACGTCATTAAAGCTCTTGGGAAAGATGTTATTTCACCTGTGATTGAATCTAGTTCTGAAAGGGATGAGATTACAAAGTCTACCTACACCATTTTACAGATTAAGTGAAAGAGTTTCAAAGATGATGAGACTCGCCCAAGGTGAAAGGGCCCAAATGGGAAAGCCAAAGCCAGAAGAACAATCTTGTCTCCTAATTAAGTGTTCTTACTTTGTATATGACATATAAGTGGCTATTTCATGAGTATATTAATATCAGATGTACATAACAGAATATAAGTTTTCTTCCTGCACATAACATTGAGGTAGCATAGTTAATAATAGGTGTCTGGCCAAAGAAAGGAAATTGTTTTGTGAGTCATTGAAAAGTAAGCATAAGAAATAAAAGAAATATATGAGGACAAATTCCATTTAGCTGTCAAACGCATTGGGTTGTTTTAGCCTCCTTTAAGAAATGTTTTATCCAGGAAAATTGAAAGCTATATATAGATTAACTCATTCTATTTCACTCCTGAGTTCACTACGCCTGTTCTTCTCATGGTTCTAGTTATAGGCTGGCTCTAGGATTTGCTAAGTGTGAGCTTTACAATTGTTTATCATCACTTAGTCTCAACTCTCCCATTGGTAAAATGTGCACAGCTTGGAGGTGTTCTTCTGGGAGATGGACCCAGATTTTTTTGAATTTTTTTTAATAAATTAATTTTTATTGGTGTTCAATTTACCAACATACAGAAAAACACCCAGTGCTCATCCCGTCAAGTGTCCCCCTCAGTGCCCGTCACCCATATCCCCCCACCCCCCACCCTCCTCCCCTTCCACCACCCCTAGTTCGTTTCCCAGAGTTAGGAGTCTTTATGTTCTGTCTCCCTTCCTGATATTTTTTGAATTTTTTAATCCAGAATTACTCTTTTAGGTAGGTGCTATTGATCCTATTTTGTAGATAAGGTAATAAATGAAGTTAAGATAACCTTTCCTGAGGATACATTGCTAATAAATTGTATACCAGAATCCCAAGTCAGGTCTATCTGATTCCAAGGCAGAGTCTCTCCACCCAGTGTACTTGGAAATGCACTTGACTTTTTCATCCATCTCTCAGAAGGTGAAAGCCTGATAAAGTACGTGATATTTTTAGACAATTGCCAAGTGCTATATCAATGTGAGGTATTGTTGTTTCTTTTATGTGTTCTTAGCCACTTATTGGAAAATAGCAGTACGATCCAAGGCATAAATAAGTTTTCTATTTTCTGCTTTATGGATGAGGAAATTGAGGCCCATGGGATAAGGAAGGATATCTACATAGGCAGAAAGTAAGAGAGTAGTGTCAGTTCCTAGTCTAGTTCTAAAGCCCATCGTCCAGTCTTTCTCCTTATTCTTCTCTAGACCTGAGTTTTTATTCTGGCATAGGGGCTGATTCCATCACTATGTACTGATTCCTGTGTTGGAACTTCCCAATCAGCTAAGACACTCTAGCGAGGTAAGAGTAGGTTACTAGTAAGGAAAGAGGTAATGACACTGATGATAGTATTTTTTAAAGACTATATGCATACAGGTAATCATTCAAACTTCATGACAGTTGGATATAACACTATATGGCAACCCTTCCATACTTTATGAATTCAGAAACGGTCATTGTGGTGCATTAGGATTTTGGCAGAGCACCCGCCTCAAGAGAATACTCTGTAGCAGCTCTACCATAAGGCACTATCTCCAGTTTTCCTGTTGAATCATTCCAGCCAGGTTACTTACTACATTTTTCTGGGCTTGTTTATCTTCATTTCCTAAGTTTGTTTGAAAAACCCTAACAACTAGGACATTCAGAGAAGCTCTTGTATGTGCAAATTTGCCTGTAAATCTGAATTCTCTATGAGATGTTACTACCAAAATGTTGAATCTAATAAAACTGTAAGCCACCATGATTTTTGTGTGTCATTCAGAGATACAGATCAACATTCTCCTGTACTTTACTTTTTTGAATCGATTATCAGTCCAAAGGAAGAGCTTTGCAAGTAGTTTGTTACTAAAATGATTTATTTTTTGGATTTAGGTACACATGATGATTCTCTCAATTCTTTGAACCTCTCAGTTGCCTGTTCTTTTTTCTCTTTCTGGACCAGGGTTTTGGAAATTCATTTAAGGTTTGTTTGTAGTTCCCTGTCGTATAACATGAAAGTTCTAACTTAATTTTAATATTCTAGTTTAAATTTAATATTAATAATTAGATCACCGATAGCATATTGTTCTCTAGATGCAGAAATGACACCATTACCTAATAAACTTCTTTTTGCTGCATTTACAGGCCTCCACAAGATGTTACTGCATTGGGCAAATTGATGATGTGGAATTCACTTTTAGAAAGTTAGATAATTAGCCTTTCCTTTGATATATATGACTGTCTCTATTTGTAATATATATTTTATGTATATTTTATGTATATGTATTTTGTTTGCCAGGTAACTGAATATTGTCAGATTCCTTTTTCAGTATCTAGATCAGTTGGAAATTTAAAAAAAACATCAATGGTAAGTTTGAATTGGCACGTGGTACTCAATGTATCTTAAAATGATTTTTTCTTAATCACTATTAGAAACAAATGAATAGGGCACCCTGGGTGGCTCAGCAGTTTAGCCTCTGCCTTTGGCCAGGGCCTGATCGTGGAGACCCAGGATCAAGTCCCACATTGGGATCCCTGCATGGAAAGCCATAAACTACCAGAACTGGAACAGGAAGAAATAGCAAATCTGAACAGGCCAATAACCAGGGAGGAAATTGAAGCAGTCATCACAAACCTTCCAAGACACAAAAGTCCAGGGCAAGATGGCTTCCCTGGGGAATTGTATCAAACGTTTAAAAAAGAAACCATACCTATTCTACTAAAGCTGTTTGGAAAGATAGAAAGAGATGGAGTACTTCCAAATTTGTTCTATCAGGCCAACATCACCTTAATTCCAAAACCAGATAAATACCCCACCAAAAAGGAGAATTATAGACCAATATCCCTGATGAACATGGATGCAAAAATTCTCAAGAAGATACTAGCCAATAGGATCCAACAACACATTAAGAAAATTATTCACCATGACCAAGTAGGATTTATCCCTGGGACACAAGGCTGGTTCAACACTCGTAAAACAATCAGTGTGACTCATCATATCAGCAAGAGAAAAACCAAGAACCATATGACCCTCTCATTAGATGCAGAGAAAGCATTTGACAAAATACAGCATCCATTCCTGATCAAAACACTTCAGAGTGTTGAGATAGAGGGAACTTTCCTCGACATCTTAAAAGCCATCTACGAAAAGCCCACAGCAAATATCATTCTCCATGGGGAAGCACTGGGAGCCTTTCCCCTAAGATCAGGAACAAGACAGGGATGTCCACTCTCACCACTGCTATTCAACATAGTACTGGAAGTCCTAGCCTCAGCAATCAGACAACAAAAAGATATTAAAGGCATTCAAATGGCAAAGAAGAAGTCAAACTCTCCCTCTTCACCGATGACATGATAATCTACACAGAAAACCCAAAAGCCTCCACCCCAAGATTGTTAGAACTCATACAGGAATTTGGTAGCGTGGCAGGATACAAAATCAATGCCCAAAAATCAATGGCATTTCTATCCACTTATAATGAGACTGAAGAAAGAGAAATTAAGGAGTCAATCCCATTTACAATTGCACCCAAAATCATAAGATATCTAGGAATAAACCTAACCAAAGAGGTAAAAGATCTATACCCTAAAAACTATAGAACACTTCTGAAAGAAATTGAGGAAGACACAAAGAGATGGAAAAATAGTCCATGCTCATGGATTGGCAGAATTAACATTGTGAAAATGTCAATGCTACCCAGGGCAATTTACACGTTTAATGCAATCCCTATCAAAGTACCATGGACTTTCCTCAGAGAGTTAGAACAAATTATTTTCAGATTTGTGTGGAATCAGAAAAGACCCCGAATAGCCAGGGGAATTTTAAAAACGAGAACCATAGCTGGGGGCATAACAATGCCAGATTTCAGGTTGTACTACAAAGCTGTGGTCATCAGGACAGTGTGGTATCGGCACAAAAACAGACACATAGATCAATGGAACAGAATAGAGAATCCAGAAGTGGACCCTCAACTTTATGGTCAACTAATATTCGATAAAATAGGAAAGACTATCCATTGGAAGAAAGACAGTCTCTTCAATAAATGGTGTTGAGAAAATTGGACATCCACATGCAGAAGAATGAAACTAGACCACTCTCTTGCACCATACACAAAGATAAACTCAAAATGGATGAAAGATCTAAATGGAGACAAGATTCCATCAAAATCCTAGAGGAGAACACAGGCAACACCCTTTTCGAACTTGGCCACAGTAACTTCTTGCAAGATACATCCACAAAGGCAAAAGAAACAAAAGCAAAAATGAACTATTGGGACTTCATCAAGATAAGAAGCTTTTGCACAGCAATGGATACAGTCAACAAAACTAAAAGACAACCTACAGAGTGGGAGAAGATATTTGCAAATGACGTATCAGATAAAGGGCTAGTTTCCAAGATCTATAAAGAACTTCTTAAACTCAACACCAAAGAAACAAACAATCCAATCATGAAATGGGCAAAAGACATGAAGAGAAATCTCACAGAGGAAGACATGGACATGGCCAACATGCACATGAGACAATGCTCTGCATCACTTGCCATCAGGGAAATACAAATCAAAACCACAATGAGATACCACCTCACACCAGTGAGAATGGGGAAAATTAACAAGGCAGGAAACAACAAATGTTGGAGAGGATGCGGAGAAAAGGGAACCCTCTTACACTGTTGGTGGGAATATGTACTGGTGCAGCCACTCTGGAAACTGTGTGGAGTTCCTCAAAGTGTTAAAAATAGACCTGCCCTACGACCCAGCAATTGCACTGTTGGGGATTTACCCTAAAGATTCAGATGCAATGAAACGCCAGGACACCTGCACCCTGATATTTCTAGCAGCAATGTCCACAATAGCCAAACTGTGGAAGGAGCTCGGTCTCCATCGAAAGATGAATGGATAAAGAAGATGTGGTCTATGTATACAATGGAATATTACTCAGCCATTAGAAACGACAAATACCCACCATTTGCTTCAACATGGATGGAACTGGAGGGTATTATGCTGAGTGAAATAAGTCAGAGAAGAACAAAAATAATATGTTCTCATTCTTTTGAGGAATATAGATAATAGTGAAAGGGAGTAGAAGGCAAAGGAGAAGAAATGGGTAGGAAATATCAGAAAGGGATACAGAACATAAAGACTCCTAACTCTGGGAAATGAACTAGGGGTGGTGGAAGGGGAGGAGGGTGGGGGGTGGGGGTGAATGGGTGACGGGCACTGAGGGGGACACTTGACGGGATGAGCACTGGGTGTTTTTCTGTATGTTGGTAAGTTGAACACCAATAAAAATTAATTTATTAAAAAAAGAAAAAATTTATTTCTCACAAACAGAGCATGTTGCAGCATTAAACAAATCTTCCTCATTTCTCACATTTGCATAATGACTTTCTCGGATCTAATCCCCAAATATGTTAACATCAGTCTTAAATTCCCGTTCTGTTAGGTGATACTCCTACGTCTATATCCTGACACTGTTGCACAGTGATGTTCAGAATTCACAATCAGGGTTTGCTAAACCTGCCTGTATCTCTAACTGCTACCCCAAAGTTCTTATCAATATTTTTCCCTACTTGAAAGTGTCTCCCCACTGAGGACATCGCTTCCCCTAAAGTCCTGTCAATTGAAGGCTATGTCCTCCATTGCCCTCTTCCCACAAATGCCTGGAACGCAGAAGGCAAGAGGTGGGGAGAGGTGGGTGGGGGTGGGGGCATAGTTGTTCCTCTGGAGGCTCAGGAATTGTAACAAGACCTTTAATCATTGCTGTGACCAGGCTCTCTCCCTCCTCCTTTCTAAAATTTCATGTTTTTTACAATAATCTTGAGGAATTACCCATATGTATTGCACTCACTATATTCCTCCCTACTTATAAGCCTTTTATTACTCCTTTGTGTTTCCTCTTATTCCTTGAAGACTTACACCACAATTCTTATCAAAATCCTTGATAATTTTATTATCTACATTGATGACTTTTGATCCTGGTGTCTCACTCAGTGACTCCATGTCCTTCTCTCCAGTGGATTTGGCTCTCAGCATGCTTCAGCTACTCACATAATCATGCCTATGTTTGTAATTACTAATTTCCACTGCCTTAAGAACCCAGCTCACCAATCACCAGCTCCTATCTTTCCAGCTTACTTCTTCTAGTACTCTAATTCCAAAAATGCCACAGACCCACTTGGACTTTCGGTCCATCATTTCTACTGCATTTTCGATGTTCTTTATGACCTCATCCTTGTGCCTTCCTTTTCAATATTACTAGCTTAAATTCCATGGAAGGTTTAATTTCTTTCAGGCATGTACCTGTAACTCCGTTATGCAATGCTCCCTTCAGAGCATTTGCTTGAATAATCACAATCCTAGTTTAAAACAAATTTCCTCCTCCTTGGGATCTGAACTCACAAAGTTTCATGCAGCTAAAGAAAAACACATACCATGTGAGTTCTGTGATCATTTGAGTCTCACCACAAGTAGGACTTTAATGGCACCCAATATATTTTTCCTATTCTGTTCACTCTTCTGCATTCCTGGAAGACTAGGCCAGACCTCTTCTCAAATTAATAATGCATCCTCACCGATCCTTACTGAGTCTATGACTTCTTATTCTTCTCCATTTCTCAGAGAAAACAAACAAATAGAAAGAAATAAGAGATGTTCCATAAACTCCTGCCACCATATTTGCTCCCCCCCTTTTAGGTTAGAAAAGGATTTGGGCACAAGATTGTCTTTTCAAAATTTTGTTTTGTTTAAAAAATACCCATATGCAGAATGGATACTTATCTCTTATTTATATAAATCTAGTATCTAAAACTTACAGGTCGAGATTCCAGTGTAAGTGCTAAATAAATGAAAGACTTCATCAATGAAGGATCAGTGAGCTAAAAATTAAAAGTTGAGAGGTAAATATTTGTCAAAGAAAGAATGCATGTCACTCTTATTTGCATTCTATTTAATCATTTATCCATAATACAAATATCCATTAACCCCTGTTGTGTCTATGAAAGTACTGAGTAAATATTTTCTGGGTGAATAAGTGAATCCATTGATAGGGAGTCAGGAGGAGGAGTTTCTAAAACATAGCACAAAATTCCAGGAAACTTTTATTTGATTTTTTTAATTTGAATTCAATTTGCTGGAGTGTCTGGGTGGGCTCAGGTCATGATCCTGGGACGCTGGGATTGAGCCCGACATCAGGGATTCCTGCTCAAGCAAGGAGCCTGCTTCTCACTCTCTGCCTCTTCCCTCTGCTCATTCTCTCTCTCTCTCAGTAAATAAATAAATAAAATCTTAAAAATAAACAAATTAAATTTGCAACATCTAGTATAACACCCAATGCTCATCACATCCCATGCCCTCCTTAATCCCCATCACCCAGTTACCCTATCCTCCCCACCCACTTTCCTTCAGCAACACTCAGTTTGTTTCCCAGAGTTAAAGAGTCTCTCATCATTTGACCAGGAAACCTTTAATAAAATAGTTAAATAATCCTTTTTCTAAGAGAGCTATTCCAACACAAGATTATGAATTATTAGTAATTATTTCCCCAAATGAAGATGATTCTATCAGTGGTATCAATGGTACTACAGAATTTACTGTATTAGATGAGATCTTTTTTT
Organism: Vulpes vulpes; assembly: GCF_048418805.1. Classification (NCBI taxonomy): domain Eukaryota; kingdom Metazoa; phylum Chordata; class Mammalia; order Carnivora; family Canidae; genus Vulpes; species Vulpes vulpes. Next base: position 21,385,967 of record NC_132783.1, read on the forward strand.
TTCATTTAAAAATAGTTATAATAGCCATTTTTCAGAATGATGTGCAAATATATTTTATCTTATAAGAAACTGGCCATTTATACAGTCAAAAAATCTAAATATAATCTAATATAAAAACACTGTGTCATTCATTTTTCTCTTATATAAATGGTATATTTTTAAAAAGTGGTTATATAAAATATGTGGTTAGAATAATTCTTAAAGAAAAAACTGGGTCATAGAACTAGAAGACAATATAGGAGAACACCTAGATAATCTTGGGTATGGTGATGCCTTTTTGATATAACACAAGACACAACCCATGAAAGAAATAATTGATAAGCTGAACTTCATTAAAATGAAAAGCTTTTGCTCAATGAAATTCAATGTCAAGGGAATTAGAAGACAAGGTATAGACCAGGAGAAAATATTTGCAACCAATTAAATAATGGGCCAAAGACCTTAAAATATATACAGATATAAAACAAGCATATGAAAAATAGTCCACATTATATGCCCACAGAAAAATGCAGAGGATACCACAAAATACCTAGTAGAATTCCTAAAATCTGGAACACTGGCAACACTAATTGCTGGTGAGGATGTGAAGCAATGGGAACACGCTCATACACTGCTGATGAGATGCAAAATGGTCTAGCCATATTGGAAAGCAATTTGACAGGTTCTTATAAAACTAAACGCACCATTTGATCCAGCAACCACTCTTCCTGGCATTTACTCAGAAAAGTTTTAAATGTGTCCACACAAAAACATACACATAGATCTTTAAGTCATAATTGCCAAAACTTGGTAACAACCAAGATATCCATCATTTTTTAATTTTTTTATTCTTTTTCAGTAGGTAAATGGAAAAATAACTATGGTACATCTGACAAGGGAATTTTATTCAGTGCTAAGAGGAAATCAGCTTTCAAGCCATGAAAAGACACAGAGAGACCCTAAGTACATATTACGAAGTGAATGACACCAGTTGAAAAGACTATAGACTGCGTGATTATGACTAAATGATATTCTGGAAAAAGTAAAAATATGGAAATAGTAAAAATGTCAACAGTGGCAGAAGAAAGGATAAATGTACAGAGCACATGTTTAGGGCAGTGGAACTACTCTATATGATTTTAGAATGATGGATAAGTGTCATTATATGATTGTCTAAGCCCACGGAATGCACAACAGCAAGCACTAACCTCGAGGTTAATTCTGGACTCTGGGTGATTTTGATGTTCAATGTAGATTCATCATTGGTAACAAATGCACTACCTAGTGAGTGATGCTGATAATGCAGGAGGCCACGTGTGTGTGTCAGTGGGCAATGTGTGGAAAATCTCCATGATCCTCCCAGTCCTGCTGTGAAGCTTACATTGCTCTAAAAAATAAAGTTTAAAAAAAGAATATATTTTTCAATTGCAGTTTAAGTCTGAAATGTTTTCATAATTTAAACCCAACACCGATCACCTTTTTTTCCACTAAAAGTTGAGACAAACAACTAACAAATGTGTTAGAACACATTTTTATATTATAGACATGAGACCCAATCTCAGCAAATAAAAGGCACTTAGTTGAGTTGATGATTACAACTAGCCCCATCTGCCCCATTCATGGAATGAATTACAAGTATGCTATAAAAATACATTTTTCTATAGAAGATTTATTTCCTTAAACAGCAATTTTTAAAATTTGGGACTAGTTTCCAACCAGACATTAAGAATGAACATCTCAATTTATCACCAGTTAACGTGAATGCATTACATTTGGAGAATATGTAATATCCTTATTATAGATGAGTTATATGAAGATTGCTTCCAAAGGGAAAAACGTGTTGTAGATTCTTTATATTGTCCTGTTACCAGTTTGATTCCTAGATTCAAAACAATGGATTATAAAATACATTACCACTTTTTTAAAAAAGTAACTAAGAAACTTAACTTTGATAAAATATTCAAAAGGAAATGCACTGTGCCCTTAAATCAGCATATATGCTTTGCCACTCTTGACAATGATGAACACATAGCACAGCTAAATAAAATATCATTTCCAGCAAATACCTGAATCATAGAACTCCCTATGGGATTTTCTTTCTCAGGGAGTAAAATTTAATAGTCAAAACTTTCCAAACAGAGCAAGGTGCTCTAAAAACAAAGTTTTACAAATTTTACAAGTACTACAGTTAGTTTTTTTATACAGATTAATTAGTAGTATATTAAATCTAACTGATACATGGATGACTACTGACAAACTATGATTTAAGGAATTGTGTCAGGGTAACCCCCCTAAGGAAGCAACTTGCTTTGGGTTTTTGTGAACAAGATCCAGGACTCTGGCAGAAAAAAACCCACAAAGGCTGAAGGGGCTGCTGTTAATACTTCAAATGACCAGCATGTCTCCCAAAGGAGTGGAAGGATGGGAAGGGAAGAAAAACGACCAGGGTCCACAATCCCTTTGAATCACCTCCTTAAAACCCTTCCATTACATATCTGGTTTCGACGAGCTCTATGTCAGGTGAGGTGCAGAAAAACAGGATAGAAATGGGGATGGGAGGAAAGCTAACAAAACTACCATAAAAGTAAAAGAGAAAGAAATACCATAGGATATCATCAAGGGGAGACGGCATCAAACATCAGCAGGCATGTCCGCCCACTGGATTCTGTTCAACAGCACACCTTTAAATACTAAGGTCATATGTTGGATGTGGGAGTGTAACAGGTCTCCTTCAAGGTAGGTCTCTGGGCCTGTCTTTATAGATGCATAAGCACATCCAAGGACACTGGGTAATAAGATTTTCTTCTCTATTATCAGGCAATTTCAGTATCAAGTGATTTGCTTGTTTGATTATATTGATTTTGCATCTTAGCAGCAGGTAGAAAGAATCAGTGTGAAAAGGTCAGCATGTCAAGGGAAGAACTGCAAATCTTAGACTAATCGTTATAGTAATGAAAAATACTCAAAGTCAGTGACACTGACATACTAAAGCCAGTTGAGCTTTGTCTACCCCATTTTTGTCCAGCCCAATGCATTTTAATTACTGACTTACCTTTGTAGTACATTGCCAGCTGGAATCTTACTTAACAACTCTATGTATCTTGTTCTACTTCATAACTAACATTTTGTTTTTTAATCTTGTGTTTTGTAGGTGCACAAATTACATTAGTGTACACGTGCATTTGGAGAGTTCTTTTTATGAAATTATCACTATTTGTTCTTTTAGGTTTGACTCTGTTGAATGCAAGGCTACATTCGTTAAAAGGTCCATAGTTTGGGGCAAAATCTGAACCATCCTAGCTACAAATCCCCAAAAGCCCCTCTCATTACCCTAATGAAGAATGTGAATATGTATCAGTCAAGGTCCAAGCAGAGCAGATGGCATATTCAAAAGATTAACTGAAAGAAACGTAACTAAGGGGCTATTAAGGGAATAACCAAGGTCAAGTTAAATACCACATTTCCAGCAAAAGCAAGAAACCCCACCACCTACCCTTAGGCCCAAAGTACATGGAAAGGGCAAAGCAGGATGGTGGTCTAGCCAAACGGAAGCTAGACCCGTGTGAGAGCAGCCTTTACACAGAACCTGAGGCCAAAGGGTGAGAATGCTTCCTTCCATGAAGAAAGGTAACAAATGCTTCAGCCTCTCAGCTGCCATGCTTGGACTCTCTTCCCCCCAAACCCACTAGGAAGCCAGGCAGCAAGGGAGTGTGGGTAACACAGGTTGAGGGATCTCCTCGGACATGGAGCAGAGAGGAAACATGAAGTGCATGACTTTGATACAGCAAATGCAAGTGATAAAAAGAGGAGAAAATGTCATGTTGAATTATTTTCAAGAGATTAAAAAAAATAATAGGTAAATTTTCATTTTCCCGGTAATGACAGACTAGCTCGTAGCAATCTATATAATATCCTCTCAAAACGAAGCAAAAAACTAAGGAAAAAACTAGAAATTATTCAAACAAGCAGACAATAAAAATCAACCATCTATTTAAAGGCAATGAAAAATTAGCAAGTAAGTGTGTGCTTGAAAGGTGATTATGGCAGGAGAAGAGATGCTCACAGGGGAAGACTTGGTGCCACACGTCGCTCTTCTTGACAAGCAAACATCCATTTCTAAGATGAGAGGGAATAGCTGAGAAGCTGAGCAGGATGGCTGCTAAGGGACGGAGACCATAAATGGAGTTTCTCCACATTTCTGAAGACTGGTAGGTGCAACCCAGACGCCAAGGATGCTAAGCCCGCCATGCCTGAGTAACAAGATCTCCCTGCAAGTGAGACTTGGGCAAGGGAGCACCGCTGCCTCCTCCAGGAACCCAGCGACCCCGAGGCCATGCAGGCCAGAGGGCTGGGGCCCTGCAGCAGTGGGCAGCTCCAGCACCAGGACGGCACACAGGGCTTGCCACTGAGTAGGGCCCCTTACAAATTCCCAAGAATTTCATGTAGGACTTCTGAAAACAAGTAACCACAGGAGTAAGGGAGAAGCAGAAATACACCAGGACTTAAAAGCACTAAACTCAGCCTTGATCGAGCTTGACCTGACTTGTACTAAGATGATACGTCCATATGCTGACTACAGGCTGAAGATAATGTATCATCTAGAGCTCTGAGAGTTTTTCATATTAATTAAGTCTCCGACTTCATAAGATGTTAATAGACACGGCAAGAGATACAGCTAAGAGCAAAAAACAGCAGTAGAAGTAGACTCAGTGCTGATTCAGATGTTGGAATTCTCAGACACAAATGACAAAATAATGACAACTAAGGTGCTCAGGAAAGAGCTGGTAATCTGTTAAATTTCACCAGAGAACTAGAGGCTATGAAAATGGTCTAATGTAAACTCTAGGCATAAAAAATACAGTAATGAAATTATGAACTCAAAGGTCTTATTAAACATAATATTGGCAAATGTCAGCCTACAGTCCAAGTGCAGAATACTTGATAATGGATTTTGTATTGGAACAGGTCATAGCCACGTGGTTACATAATGTGTCTGACTCTCTGTGTATTAGGATGCCCAGTTTTCTACCTGTATGTCCTAAGCATAAGATATTTCTTATCTAGTCTTTTACAAAAAAAAAAAAAAAAAAAGTCACTCATCCATGGATTAGGTAAAGAAGAATGGAGGATTGGAATAAAGTTCAGGAGAAAATATCCAGACTAGAGCACCAGAAGAGCTTTTACATGTGAACAAAGAGAAGGAAGAAAAAGATAAAATGTGTGTATATGGAATAACGTCTAATTTATGTAATTGCAAATGAAGCAACACAGAAGAGAGAAGGTGATGCTAACATAATACTTGAAGAAATAATGGCTGAGATTTTCTAAAAATGATAAAATGCATCATCTATAGATTCAAGAATGATAGATCCCAGGCAGGTAAACACAAAGAAGCAAACTAGCATAAGACATATGAATCTGAGCATATTAAAATATAAGTTAAAAAGAAATTAGAAACTGAAAAGCAGCCAGGGGTGGGAGCATTAAGAGAAGTTTAGCCTTCATGGAGTAACAATAAAATTGACAGTTAAGTATTATCATCTTAAATGATGAAAGCCAGAAGGCAATGGAATAACCTTTAAATTCCAGAAAGAACATGACTGCCAAACAGAATTCTATATCTGTATCTTTTGGACTGAAGAATAGAAATCAATATCTCCAACCAAAATAAGATGGAGTGAATTCATCAGCAGCACACTCTCATTTGAAAGAGTTACGAAAATTACTTTTTCCAGGACAAAAATACGATAACAGAGAGAAACACTAAAATCATTAAGGTACAGAGTAATGGAAAGAAAAAATGTGTGGGCAAATATAAGTAAATTATGACCCTAAAAGCAGAAACAATAGCTCATGGAGTATAAAATGCATGTAAAATTAAAATACACGAACTACATAGAGCCTATGATCCAGAACTCCATCCCTAAAGTCCATGCGGAGGGCACTTACACACACAACCAAAAAGACAGGGATAATCAGGTTCATTAAAATAATAATTTTTCTCATCATTGAAAACAAGGTAAATGCACCTTCAGAGAATTTCTTCTAATTACAGGTAAGATGTCCAGAACGGCAAGAGACCATCATTGCACTTTAAGAGCGAGAAGGAGTCAAACTGTAAAAGCCTTTGTGTTTTTAAGCCCATTTTAGAGGCAAAGGTCTCAGGAAGGCTCAAGGTGTCAACTGACATGAAGAGAGACATTTCCCAGGGCAAAGGGGCTGGGACTGGGGAGAAGGGCTGGTCACTGTGAGCAAGCTCCCCCAGGGATGGGGAAGAGGGTGGGGTCACAGGAGCACCCTCCTCTGGGGATGGAGAGGAGGGAGGGCAGGTCACAGGAGCACCCTCCCCTGGGGATGGAGAGGAGGACTGGGTCACGGGAGCACCCTACCCCAGGGATGGAGAGGAGGGCCAGTCACAGGAGTACCCTCCCACCCGCCAGGCCCTCCCGGGGCCCTGTCCTGTGTCCTGCCCCTGGAGCATCCTGGTGTGGAGGTGGAGGGCTGGCTAGTCCGGGGGCCAGGCTGAAGGACCCTTGGGGACCCTCCCCCGCAGAGTAGCAGGGGGACCGGGAGGAGGTGGGTGGGGTGCCCCCGACCCCCGGACATCACAGCACCCCCTCACCTGCACCCTGAGCTGCCCACACCGTGCTTTCCGGGAGCTGGGCCTGGCTGCACCACCGGCCTGGCCACAGGGGGACCTGGCCCCGAGGTGCAGCGGCCTGGCTCCCAACTTTCTGGACGCTGCTGAGTGGGGACATATCTGGGTGTGAAGTGTCCTTTTTGCATCTATGTGATCACAGTTTGTCGGACACATTGATGGGTGGAATGAGCTGCTCAAAGGGGTCTTAAGGCCTGCAGGACGGGAGGCGTGTCTGGAGTGGGTTTAAAGGCTCGAGTCGGAGCATCTCCGTAATCCCCTATAAAGGCAGCAGGATTATGTCCTTGCTTTTCTTTTGGTTGCTGCACTCTCAGATTGCAGAGAATGCCCATAACTAAAGTTTGTTCTTAATTAAGTAAATTCATTCTAACCAGACCCAGAAATCCCGTGCGACTCCCTTTGAAAGGCTGCGGTACGGGGGCCGTGTTCCTGTGAGTGGCTCAACCTTCAGAGACTGTCCCCCCGTGACCGAATCCCCATCGTGCCTGCTTATGCAGCTTTCTCCTTGTTACAACCCCATCACGGAGCCAGGTGCCACCCTAGTTAAGCCTCAAAAAGACAAATCGCTCATCTTTTATTTACCGGTAACTTTTGTCAAAGCCTCGTCGGGGTGGCTTTATGTCCTGTTTCACAAGTACATCAAACTCTTTCTCTTTTTCCTTCCAACCTGGAAAGATCCACTCGGCATTCACCGCCCAGGAGGCAGAAATGCAGGTTTCTCTGTGCTGTCTTCTTACTTGCATCCTTTTTTTCTTAAATAATAAATTTATTTTTATTGGTGTTCAATTTGCCAACATATAGAATAACACCCAGTGCTCATCTGGTCAGGTGCCCCCCTCAGTGCCCGTCACCCATTCACCCCCACCCTCTGCCTTCCTCCCCTTCCACCACCCCTAGTTCGTTTCCCAGAGTTAGGAGTCTCTCATGTTCTGTCTCCCTTTCTGATATTTCCTACCCATTTCTTCTCCCTTCCCTTCTATTCCCTTTCACTATTATTTATATAACCCAAATGAATGAGACCATATAATGTTTGTCCTTCTCCGATTGACTTACTTCACTCAGCATAATACCCTCCAGTTCCATCCACATCGAAGCAAATGGTGGGTATTTGTCATTTCTATTGGCTGAGTAATATTCCATTGTATACATAAACCACATCTTCTTTATCCATTCATCTTTCCATGGACACCGAGGCTCCTTCCACAGTTTGACTATTGTGGACATTGCTGCTAGAAACATCGGGGTGCAGGTGTCCTGGCGTTTCATTGCATCTGAATCTTTGGGGTAAATCCCCAGCAGTGCAATTGCTGGGTCGTAGGGCAGGTTTATTTTTAACTCTTTGAGGAACCTCCACACAGTTTTCTAGAGTGGCTGCACCAGGTCACATTCCCACCAACAGTGTAAGAGGGTTCCCTTTTCTCCACATCCTCTCCAACATTTGTGGTTTCCTGCCTTGTTAATTTTCCCCTTTCTCACTGGTGTGAGGTGGTATCTCATTGTGGTTTTGATTTGTATTTCTCTGATGGCCAGGGAGGCAGAGCATTTTCTCATGTGCGTGTTGGCCATGTCTATGTCTTCTTCTGTGAGATTTCTCTTCATGTCTTTTGCCCATTTCATGATTGGATTGTTTGTTTCTTTGGTGTTGAGTTTAAGAAGTTCTTTATAGACCTGGGAAACTATCCCTTATCTGATATGTCATTTGCAAATATCTTCTCCCATTCTGTAGGTTGTCTTTTAGTTTTGTTGACTGTATCCTTTGCTGTGCAAAAGCTCCTTATCTTGATGAAGTCCCAATAGTTCATTTCTGCTATTGTTTGTTTTGCCTTCTTGGATGTATCTTGCAAGAAGTTACTGTGGCTGACTTCAAAAAGGGTGTTGCCTGTGTTCTCCTCTAGGATTTTGATGGAATCTTGTCTCACATTTAGATCTTTCATCCATTTTGAGTTTATCTTTGTGTATGGTGCAAGAGAGTGGTCTAGTTTCATTCTTCTGCTTGTGGATGTCCAGTTTTCCCAGCACCATTTACTGAAGAGACTGTCTTTCTTCCAGTGGATAGTCTTTCCTCCTTTGTCGAGTATTAGTTGACCATAAAGTTGAGGGTCCACTTCTGGATTCTCTATTCTGTTCCATTGATCTATGTGTCTGTTTTTGTGCCAGTACCATACTGTCTTGATGACCACAGCTTTGTAGTACAACCTGAAATCTGGCATTGTGATGCCCCCAGCTATGGTTTTCTTTTTTAAAATCCCCCTGGCTATTCGGGGTCTTTTCTGATTCCACACAAATCTTAAAATAATTTGTTCTAACTCTCTGAAGAAAGTCCATGGTATTTTGAAGCAAAAGGCTCAGCAGTTTAATACCGCCTTCAGACCAGGGCATGATCCTGGAGACCCAGGATCGAGTCCCGCATCAGGCTCCCTGCGTGGAGCCTGCTTCTCCCTCTGCCTGTGTCTCTGCTTCTCTGTCTCTGTCTCTCTCTCTCTCTCTCTGCATCTCTCATGAATAAATAAAAATCTTTAAAAAAAAATCCAAATGGTCTTACATCAGTGCTTTGTTCAAAACTCCTCAGTGGTCCCTTGCTTCATTGAGAGTCTGTAGTAAGCTTGATAACTCTGCCCTCTATGGCTCCTAATTCTCATCCCTTCTCTTTTTAATTGTGCCTTCCACGTTCTGCTCCAGCATCCTATTCTCAAACATGTCAATATTGCTGCCATATCAGGTTCCTTATATCTGTTTTTCCCTTTTTCTAAGATTCTTTTTAAAAATTTAATTGAGAGAGAGAGAGAGAGAGAGAGAGAGAGAGAGAGAGACTGAATGAGTCGGGTGAGGTGTAAGGCAAGAGGTAGAAACAGACTCCTCGCTAAGCCCAATGTATGGCTTCACCCCTGTGGCTCTAGGGAGGTCTTCAAAGGGGGCTTGACCAGAGGACTCCACCCTGGAGTGGAGGAGGGCCTCCATGAGGAGTCCACTCGAAGACACTGAGATCATGACCGGTCAGACATGTAATTGTCTGAGCTGCCCAGACACTCTGCCTCAAGGTTCTTTTTCCCTAGATATGTACATGGTTATCCCCCTCATATGCAAGGAGACTTTCCTGACCACTGTATTTAATATTATAACCTCCCACTATTTCCTAATCTCTGTTCCCTACTTTATTTTTCTCTTATCGATTATGACCTATCACCACCTGATACTATGTACTAATATTCTCTTTCCCCTACGTTCATATCTTATGCTCCCTTGTTGTACCTAAGACCTAGAACATTTGTCTGGCCAATTGTAGACTTTTAAATATTTGTGGAGTGAGCAAATGCATGTATGAAATGTGAGCTCTATCAGACAGTTTTTTTTCAGTAGACATTAAGCATTTGGAATTATTTGAAGATGTTAGTGTATAATTTCACAGAGCATTTTTCCTATGTTTGGGTAATTGTGCATTATAATGTAAAGAGTATTTTTGGTCTAGTTGAGTAGCTGTTTCTATTAAACCACAAAAGTTATTGTTAGGGTTCTCCTTAGCAGCATATTAATAGGGAAAAGTAGAGAACGTAGGCTATTCACGTCAGTTCCACAGTTCTCTAAAGTGAAGCCATTGTAGATGTCACTGAGAGAAGAGGAAGAGCCAAAAACAGGAGGAAGAGAAGGCATAAAAAATATGAAGCAAGTAAGTAGCAAGTAATGTTGTGAGGTACAAATGCTCTGACTCATTTGTTCTAGTTCCTCCCACAGGAAACATTTTTCAATATTATTAAATGTGCAATTTGTTGGATAAATATCTTCAGGTATTTTGAACCATCATGAACTCTCGTGCCCACTGCCTGGCCTCATGTTAGCTCTCAGGTACCACATCCTCAATTCAGTGAAGCTAAAGTTGTATTTCAAACAATATAATATAGCAGTGGCTTCTTACCTGGTGCCTGCATTGTGTTGTTGAGGATGGGAGGGAACTCAGTAGTGACCATTACTGTGTGCTAGATATGTGTTGAGAGTTTAACTTTTCTATCACTTGATTCCTAATGAGTAATAGAATCACATTAGGGACAGATAAAATGCTAGAAATGCAGAAAATGGGATCCAAACCCTTATTTCTCTGAATTCACAATCTACAGTCTTTCCACTTTACAAGCTACATGGATATGTCTGAAGGATAAAAGTATATTTGCACTTTGCTCAGTTTGGCTGTGATTCTGCAAAAAATTGGGAGAGATGCTTGGTCTATTGGACAGAACTAATTTAGCATTTTATTTGTATGTATTATTTGTGAATTTATCAAAATAACACAAGCAGAGAGTTTGAAATATTCAAATATGCCCAGAGTACATAACAAAACGTATGTTTCTGCTCCTCTTGCATCACCCAGATGCAACCATTATCTACTTTTTAAACTATTATTCTGACTTTTACACACATCTGTATTTTTAAATAAATGCGAAAACAAGTAATGTTTGATTCACCAGTTTGTGATATTATGGTTTGACTTCCTACTTTCATAAATGAGGATTTGATTGTTTGAATAATCTACCTCATTGTTGCTATGCTCCATCCTCCAGTATATTTAGTCAACATTTTTATTAAATCAAAATAGGTTTATATTATTATGTGTGTGCTCCTGCTGTTCATATCTGGGCACTATTTATATGCTGTGCTTATTTTTCATTCTTATGTTTTCTCCTAAAGTTAATAATGAGGCAATTCATTTTCATTTGCTTGATTCTCTTTGTATCTATTGCTAAAGTCCCCCACACTTCCCAGTAAAGCCTTTGTACAATTGTCATCAAGGCCAAACACATGAGGTAATCTGTCAGTTTCATTTTTTTCTTCAAAACATCTCTCCTAAAAATAACCATATATATTTTTTTTCTCTCTCTGAGTCCTGCTACATGACTGGCATTCTGGAACTTCTTCTTTTTTTAAACGAAAATTTATTTATTCATGAGAGACACAGATATAGACAGGGGCAGAGACACAGGCAGAGGGAGAAGCAGGCTCCCTGCAGGGAGCCCAACGTGGGACTTGATCCCCGGGATCACACCCTGAGCCAAAGGCAGATGCTCAACCACTGAGCCATCCAGGGATGATCCCTCTGCAACACTTTTTATTAGCATAATAGAATTCTTTAGCTTTTTTCTGTTGCTGATTTTTTTCTCATGTCTTGCTTTTTCTTAATTTACTCACTTGTTATGGGAAAGAATAGCTTCCAGTACTTTCATTAAATTAAAAGCATTGTATAAAAAAATAAAAATAAAAAATAAATAAATTAATTAATTAATTAAAAGCATGGTGATTAAGTCTTACTGAATTGATCTATTATGCCGGATAAATAGTTGGCGCCCTGGAATCTCATTTGCTTACTATTTTGGAGATTGTCTTGAACTTGTTTCTTGATGAATCTCTAGTTTTCTTGATCTTGTGGTTGCCTTTGATTTGCTTGTACTGCTTAGAGGCCTCTTCCAGTCGCTCCCTGTGAAAGAATGTAGTAAAAGCAAAATTTTGAAACTTTGTATGTCTGAAAATACATTATGCTTCTCACATAGTTGGTTGATAGTTTGGCTGAGTAAAAAATTCTAGATTGGAAATAATTTTCATTCAGAAAATTGGAGGTATGTTTCATCGACATTTCCCTTCCAGTGTTGCTATTGAAATAGCCAAAGTTATTTCAAGTCATCTTTTGCAAATAAGGCAATATCTTTTCTAAGATAGTTAGATCTTTTCCAATATACTTACAGCCACTGTGTACCCATACAACCATTCTGTTTTCACTTTATGTGTGGTATTCAATAAATTACATGAGCTACTTAGCACTGCATTATTAAATGGGCTTTATTTTAGCTAACTTTGCCCAACTGTTGTCTGAGTCTTTGAGCATGTTTAAAGTGGGCTAGGCTAAGCTGTGATGTTTGGTAGTCTATTCATATTAAATGCATTTTTGACTTACAATATCTTCAGCATATGATGGGTGTATTGGGATGTAATCCCATGGTAAGTCAAAGAGCTCTGCATTCATATAAGATAACTTGGCTTTAGCCTTGTTATAATACAAACTCTCTCAAATGTGCCTGCTGTCTCTTCCCACTCCACATGCACATATCCTCTGTTAAACTCTCTTCAGTGGCTAAAACTCCACACCTTTTCCAGAGTTGGGAGAGTAGCAGTAATCTAGAGATTTCATTGTTCTCAAACTTGTTTAATTCTCTTCTTTATTTTAACAACTCCTGTTATCCCGCGTTCCAAATGTGCCTAGTAGGCTGATTACTGAGGCTTTGAAGAGTCTAGAGTCTATGTCCATTTGCTCTTAGCTTTCCTGCTTTGGGCTTCAATAATACCCACCGTCTGTCTGCTTCCCAGCTCACAAGGTTTTGTCACTATGTTTCCTCCTCTGGTTTTCCCAGCTTTGGGACTTACAACTTGAAAACATTTGATTTACCATTTTGTTTGTGGGTTTTGGGAAGCAAAATTATATATATCCCAGAACTAAAAAATGATTTTCAATCTCAAAAGCTCTTAGAATCAAAAGAAGTGAATGTTAAGGTATAAAAACATAAAAAGAAAGGCATGAGTTGACTTACCTAATAATAATAATGAGGACAAAAAAAGCTGCTAAGTATATGGTGTTATGGATCAAGTGCACTTTCCATGCTTTATCTCATTTCAACCTCAGAACATCTATTACAGATAAATACTATTAATAGCTCATTTGCAAAAAAGGAAGCTGAAACACAGAGTGTTCAGCTAATTTGCCCTACTTCACAGATCTAGTATAAGGTGGAGCTCAAAATGAAACTCAAAATTCTGGTTCCAGGCTTTTAGCTATTTACCCCTTTGTCATATGTCCTCACCACATTATTATACTGAAAGGACAGAGTTGATTCACTTGGGTCATGATGAACCCTAAATATTTGGATTCTGTAGTTGCTGTGATAAAAGCCAAAATGATTTTGATTCTGATTAAAAATGGAGTCAGTGTAATTTATTACTTACTGATGTCAAAGGGGAGTAGATCATTGCATATTAGGAAGACCAACCTCTATAGTAAATATAGTTACTTAATGCTTCTTAATTTTATAGTATAGTGTAGTGTAGAAAACTGTACCTATGCATTATCAGTAAATTGAAGTATTATCAGTTCTCTGTCAGTTACCTGTGATAGCTATACAGTATTTGGTTTAAAAAGGATCTATTAGAAGAAGAAGAAGAAGAAGAAGAAGAAGAAGAAGAAGAAGAAGAAGAAGAAGAAAAAGAAGAAGGGGAAGAAGAAGAAGAGGAAGAAGAAGAAGAGGAAGAAGAAGAAGAAGAAGAAGAAGAAGAAGAAGAAGAAGAAGAAGAAGAAGAAACAGTAATAATGTTATGCATTATTTTAAGTGCAGCCAAGGTATATGCATTATAAGCCTAGTTAGATATAAACTGCATTTATTAAGATGTGTATGACATTGATTAATAAAATTAATCTACCAGAATAGTTACACCTGTAACCTACAATATTCTGGAAGATTTATTCTCTTCAATGAATTTGTTGGAGCATATACAGTCATTCAGTATTATCCATGATGCTTTGTGCTACAAGCAATTGAAAACCACAATCAAATTTGAAATAAACTGATTCATCATCTCAAATAAAGAAATCAAAGGAAAGATGGTTCCATCTGGTTAGTTCAGCTCAGTATATGTCTGAGCACCCAGACTCTATTTACCCTATCCTGCCGTTCTGTGTGGCATCTTTGCAGATTTGCATGTATCCTGAGGGATCGTGAGGGATCCTGAGGGATCATGAAGTCCAGGTCTTACCAATATATGAAGATGCCCAGGAGTGTATGAGGGGCTATCTATTTCTATTTCTCTTAAGGATTAGAGAATTATCCCATAAAACGCTAGCCCAAAATTGGTTCCCATGGTCACAATGGAGGCACATGACCTTTCCTGACATAAAAATTGATTAAGGTGCTATAAACTACCATGGCCAATTGGAAATATGATGGATATCTAAAAATATGATGGATAAAAGGAGCAATGGATATGCGATTTGCATTGCCTTTTTAAAAATTGAAGTATAACTAACATATAATGTTATAGTGTTTTCAGGTGTACAGTATATTGATTCAACAATTCTGTTACTTAAGGGTTAAGACCATGATAGTATGGTCACCATCTTCCCCGTACAATGTTGTTACAGTATTATTGACTATATTCCTTATGCTGTACTGTTTATCTCTATATTTAGTTATTTTATAACTGGGAGCCTGTACCTTATAATCATTTTTATCTAGTTCACCCATCCTCACCCACCTCCCCTCCAACAACCACCAGTTTGTTTTTTATATATATGTCTGTTTAAAAAAATCTGTTTTAGTTTTCTTCTCTCTTTGTTTCTTTATTTGTTCATTTGTTTCATTTTTAAGGTTCACATATAAGTGAAATTGTATGTTATTTGTCCTTTTCTGATTTATTTCACTTGACATAATACCTTCTAGGTATATCATGTTGTTTTGTTTTTGTGAATCACAAAATCTTTTACAGCTGAAATAATATCTAAATATAAAATTTTTATTATACACACACACACACACACACACACACACACACACACACCGCATCTTCTTTATCCATTCATATATCAATAGACACTTGAGTTGCTTCCATATTTTTGCTATTGTAAATAATAGTGCAAAGACATAGAGGTCTATATATATTTTTTCAAATTAATGGTTTTTTTTGTTTGGGTAAATACCTAGAAGTAGGATCGCTGGAACATATGGTATTTCTATTTTTAATTTTTGAGGAGGCTTCATACTGTTTTTCACAGTGGATGCACCAATTTACATTCCCACCAACAACGTATGAGGGTTCCTTTTTCTGCCCATCTTCACCAACATTTGTCATTTCTTGTCTCAATTCAGGCCATGCTGACAATGTCAGGTAATAACTTGTTGTGCTTTTGATTTGCATTTCCTTGATGGTAGTGATGTAGAGTACCTTTTCTTGTGTCTGTTGGTGAATTGCCTTTTAAACATTTAATGAAATAAATTCATACAATGAAAATTTTTTAGAATTACTTAAAGTTTCACAAAAAAAAATCCTTGTGAAAATATGAGTCATTGTTGATTATATTAAGAAAACTTAAAAAAAATTGTATATTTTTTTTGGAGTTCAGTTTGCCAACATATAGTGTAACACTCAGTGCTCATCCTGCCAAGTCCTCCCCTCAGTGCCTGTCACCCAGTCTCCCCATCCCCACATCCCCCCACCCACCTTCCCCTTCCACTACCTCTTGTTCATTTCCCAGAGTTAGGAGTCTCTCATGTGTTGTCACCCTCTTGGATTTTTTCCACTCATTTTCTCTCCTTTCCCCTTTATTCGCTTTCACTATTTCTTATATTCTCCACATGAGTGAGACCATATAATGATTGTCCTCCAACTGACTTACTTCACTCAGCATAATACCCTCCAGTTCCATCCATATCGAAGCAAATGGTGGCTATTTGTCATTTCTAATGGCTGAGGAATATTCCGTTATATATATGGACCACATCTTCTTTATCCATTCATCTTTTGATGGACACCAAGGCTCATTCCACAGTTTGGCTATTGTGGACATTGCTGCTATAAACATTGGAGTGCAGGTGTCCCAGCGTTTCATTCATCTGAATCTTTGGGGTAAATCCCCAGCAGTGCAATTGCTGGGTCGTAGGGCAGGTCTATTTTTAACTCTTTGAGGAACCTCCACACAGTTTTCCAGAGTGGCCGCACCAGGTCACATCCCCACCAACAGTGCAGGAGGGTTCCCCTTTCTCCACATCCTCTCCAACATTTGTTGTTTCCTGCCTTGTTAATTTTCCCCATTCTCACTGGTGTGAGGTGGGATCTCATTGTGTTTTGGATTTGTATTTCCCTGATGGCCAGGGGGGCGGATCATTTTCTCACGTGCTTTTTGGCCATGTCTATGTTTTCCTTTGTGAGATTTCTGTTCATGGCTTTTGCCCATTTCATGATTGGATTGTTTGTTTCTTTGGTGTTGAGTTTAAGAAGTTATTTATAGATCTTGGAAACTAGCCCTTTATCTGATACGTCATTTGCAAATATCTTCTCCCATTCTGTAGATTGTCTTTTAGTTTTGTTGACTGTATCCTTTGCTGTGCAAAAGCTCCTTATCTTGATGAAGTCCCAATAGTTTATTTCTGCTATTGTTTGTTTTGCCTTCTTGGATGTATCTTGCAAGAAGTTACTGTGGCAGAGTTCAAAAAGGGTGTTGCCTATGTTCTCCTCTAGGATTTTGATGGAATCTTCTCTCACATTTAGATCTTTCATCCATTTTGAGTTTATCTTTGTGAATGGTGCAAGAGAATGGTCCAGTTTTATTCTTCTGCACATGGGTGTCCAATTTTCCCAGCACCATTTATTGAAGAGACTGTCGTTTCCCAGGGCACAATCTTTTCTGCTTTGTCGAATATTAGTTGGCCATAAAGTTGAGGGTCCACTTCTGGATTCTCTATTCTGTTCCATTGATCTTTGTGTCTGTTTTTTGTGCCAATACTGTCTTGATCACAGCTTTGTAGTACAACCTGAAATCTGGCATTATGATGTCCCCAGCTCTCGTTTTCTTCAATATTCCCCTGGCTATTTGGGGTCTTTTCTGATTCCACGCAAATCCTAAGATTATTTGTTCCAACTCTCTGAAGAAAATCCATGGTATTTTGATAAGGATTGCATTAAATGTGTAATTTGCCATGGGTAGAAAACTTTTAATTTGATTGTATTATTTTGAAAATCCTTATGATCATAGCATCCATTTTCACATTTAAAGAGAAATACAAGCACTTTTGTACATTAGAAATATATCAAGAAATTGGTGATTAACTATTATGTAACATGCCTTCTCTCTTGGCTCAGATGTCTCTATTCGATACAAATGTAACCTTCAGAGTGGGATGTTTTAAATGTATAGTTTTTCTGGAGTTACTTTCTGTGCCTTCAATCAGAATTATTTAGTTTCTTACAGAAATTTAAGCTGTATTTGGAAACATATTAATACATGTATCCTTTTTCATTTCTTTCTTCTTTTTTTTTCATTTCTTTCTTCTTTTAGTGTAGTTCACTCAGGCTTATGTATCAGTTGAGTGAATAATATTCACTGATGGACATAAATTATTTCATAAGCACTTTATGAAAAATTGCTTAATACAATAGTGCCTTTAGATTTACACGCTCCGCTTTTTATCTGATTTCTTATGTCTTTCTAAATAGATCATTAGATGAATGAAGCTATTATATGGACTTACAAAAGAAGCATGGGTTTAGAACTTAAGGACTTCTGCTAAAATTGCTAGTATTACAGAAAAGTAAGTTAGTAGTGAGGTCTTCTTAAAAGTGATCCTACTAAGTGATCTTATGTACCACTCTTACCTTTTAACAGAATCTTTTATGCTATAATGTTGACCATTTTTGTTGTTGAAATTTTAATGGAGTAAACCAAGTAAGGCTAAATCATATTAATTATCTTAGATCTATATTAATTTACTAAAGTCCTGTGGTTTTGTTTTCACTTATTTCTTTTTGAATGACTGGCTACTATAAACATTTGGAAGAGAAAATATCTAGGATAAAAAATTTCCTTCCAGTAGTTTTCTTCTTTGATTTTTCATTTGTTCTTTTCTTTTTTGAAAAAAAAATTGCTTAAAGTAACTCTTTTTTTAAGATAGGTTTGGTTTGTTTGTTTGCCTATTTATTTATTTATTTATTTATTTATGAGAGAGATAGAGAGAATTCAATCTGGGGTAGAGACAGAAAGAAAGAGAGAATCCCCAAGCAGCTCCCTCTGATCGCACAGTCCCACCCAGGGCTTGATCCCAGGAGCCTTAGGTCGTGACCTGAGCCAAAACCAAGAGTCAGACGTTTCACTGAATAAACCACACAGATATCCCTTAAGGTAACTATTATGGATGGTGATGCAGCAAAAAGCAAATACTCGTTGCTCTCATTTCTTCCAATATGTTGCTTTTGTGATATGACCCTATTTACATTTTTATTTACTGTGTGCACAACACTTTTTCTCACTAGACTCTTACAGAGTAATCCTGGATTATGACAATGTAAGCAGTCTTCCCTTCTACTAAAATAATGTTATTAATTATTGAGTCTGAGAGAAGAGATGAATCAAATCCTGAGTCTAAGTATTGCTTTTTAATTACCTCCCAAAGGCTCTGCTTGTGTCTCTTCAAAGACAAAACCAATCTTCAATAAAATTTTACTCTTTGTATAAACAATCACTGAAGTAATAGGGACATTAAAGACTATCATTTACATGTAGAAATTCAGTAAATAGGGCTAAACATTAAAGGAAACATTACTAGATATAAGACAGTCTCAGATTAATACTTGAATGTTTTCATTGTTTCCTTACTTCCCTTCTCCACAACCTCCTTCTTTGTCATTTCTGATCCTATTAGATCTGCTGATACTGCAGAATGGTGAAGAAAACAGGAATGGCCTTCAAGGGGCTTTCATTCCAATTGCATTCCAATTGCCTAAAAAAAATCACTTGAGAATGGTGATGTCTCAGTGATAGGGTCCTGGAATAATTGGTCACTTACTGAGAGACATATTTAGAATATGTTTAATGTGAGAGTTAATATTAAAATAAATTTCAGATTTTTAAAAAATATTAAATACTGAAGTGTGATATCATAAATATCTTAGAAAAAAGTGAATATTTGAATTTTGGATTTCATGATGAAGAATCACCTTAGCTTAAAAATAATAGAAGATTCACGCCAGAACAGATGGACAGATTTGAATACATAAATATGTATTAAACCTATTTTGTATCAAAACATGGATATTTTAATATACACTAGTGTAGAGGACTGAACATATTTAAATCAAAATATTTTAGTAGATATTTTGTTTATATATGATATAAACAATTAAATATATATATATATATATGCATATATATATAATATCCCTATCCATTTCTATATTTCACATAACTACAATGGCCATGGCTTACCTATATAATAAAAATTTTTTTTAAAAATTCAGTCCTTTTTGAAAGTGTTGTTGATGGCTAAGAATGAGGTCAGGCTACAGTATTTGATAACTAAGCCAAATTAAAATTTTATTTCATATTTTAAGTAGCATATACACAAAAAACAAATTCAACAAATATTGAATCAATAAAAGTAATATTAATTTTCATTTTTTAAATGAACGTAATGGGTTTTAAGACCTATTTTATCCTCCATATTAAAATTTTAAAAATATATAAAGCTAAGTGTAACATTATCAAATCTACTATCTAATCATATTCCATTAGTTCATGTCCTTTTCTTCACTTGATGCGTTGGATGGGAAACACTCAGAAAAAAATATCACTCTAAGTATTCATAATTCCTATATTTAACCAAGCTTATTTATGCATGCGTATATATATATAGTATGTATGTATGTGTCTGCTTCAAGATGTTTTAGAGGGGACGCAGGTTTCCTCCCTTTCCTGTCACAGAAGCACACACCTAACAAAAAGGAAGGAGGATGAGGGACTCATTTATGGAAAGTTCTGCATCATACATAAAAATAACTCATATTAAGTTTTTGGCATGTGAGTCCAGAATAATAATGCTGGATTGTTATATAATCAAAAATGTTAACTTTATGGATGAGCGAGTTATGATGCCAAGGCCCATATATGCATATATTCTTAAAAAGAGTAGAACTACAAAATTTATATTTTGAAATATAAAACTTATAATAGAAAACTTATAAAATCTAAACTTTCTAAGTTTAATATATTAAAATTTCATTTTATTGGCATTGTTGTCTAACTGAATTTTCCAATGTGCAAGTGTTATAGAATAGCAAAGTTTAATCAATATTATCTAAAATTCATGTGCAGCTTTTACTGATATTTTGGCAAATAAAGCACTGGATAACATCAAGAAAGTATTAAAGTTTTATGCTTTTGTTCTCGAAAATTAGCAAAAGAATAAAAAAAATCTATAAAAGTTGAATCAGTTGAATATTCTCATCAGTCAATACCTACTCACATGGAAATGTGACTGTAGAATAAGAAGAGAATATTAAAAAATTGCTACCTCTAAATTACTTAGGTATAAAAGGAATTACTATTGCTCATTGCATTCATATAAGTGTCCCCAAATATAGGTACCTCAGAAAAGTTTCGAGGCCTGTGATACAACATCATGGAATACTTCTAATTTTTAAATGCAGATCTACCGTTAAATGTGAAAAATATATATAACATATGATTTGTACTGTGTTGACAATTTACTATTGTTTACTTTTGGGGCGCCTGGGTGGTGTAGCCAGTTAAGCATCCTGCTCTTGGTCTTGGCTCAGTTTGTGATCTCATGGTCCTGAGATCCAGCCCCCATCACTTCATGTTCAGGTAGGGGTGTGCTTGAAACTCTCTCGCTCTCCCTCTGGCCCTCCTGCTCATGTTCGCTCTCTCTCTACAACAAATAAATAAGTCTTAGGAAAAATGTTTACTTCTATGAACACACGGAGTTGATGGATGCCTCCCTCCGTGACAGCTTGCCAGCCCGGATCTGCCGAATGGGAAGACGTGGTTGGCCCATCCATACATGCACTTCCACATCGCATAATTCTTTGTTTACTTGATATTTCTACACTGCTGACTTTACAGTGGTATTTCCATTATTAAATGGTAGCTTGGGAACCCATACCGCAAATGAGTGTGCACTGTTTGCAAGGTTGCGATTCTGAGTGTTTAGAGTACATGCACGCACACTTCTAGTCAGAGTTGGTCGTAGAACAAGGGTTCTGAAACTTCAGTTTGCATGACAATCTCATGGGTCTTGAAAATTCCTGGGCCCTACGACCTCAGTTTCTGAACTCCCTGGAGTGTGTTTAAGATTTGCTCTTCTAGGGGATCCCTGGGTGGCTCAGCGGTTTGGCACCTGCCTTTGGCCCAGGGTGCAATCCTGGAGTCCTGGGATTGAGTCCCGGGTCAGGCTCCCGGCATGGAGCCTGCTTATCCCTCTGCCTGTGTCTCTGCCTCTCTCTCTCTCTCTCTCTCTCTCTCTCTGCCTATAAAAAAAATCTAAAAAAAAAAAGATTTGCTCATCTAACAATATTCTAGCTGATGCTGGTGCTGTTAGTTTTGTGGTCCACATTTTGAGAACCAGTGATTTACAGGGGAAAATATTGGGCAGTAACTGGAGGATCGCAAAGTCTGTTTGATCCATATTGTTTGTTATCTCAGGAGGATTTTTAAAAATTCACATTTAAAAATCATTTATTCTTATAGGACATTGAAAAAATATGGTTGCTCTTTTTTGCTTATTGATAGATCAATTCGGAAGTGGGATGACAACTAGACCAGCGTTTTGCACACTGGAAAATGATTTTCTTTCCATATAGTCATTCCCTTGGCAAGTATTTATTCATCAGAATATCATTAAAATTGTCGTTGGAGTCTCTGGTGGATTAAAACAACCTGACTTAATTTCACACGCATGCACGCACACATTTTATACAGGAAATAAATACTTTGACGTGCCTAGGTTGGAGAAAAATTGTGAAATATTGCCTGTGTGCCTGGCTTTTGAATTGCTGTGAATTTCTGGTCAGTTTTCAATGACATGACTCACATAGTATCTTGGTAAACGTTAAGTGCCTAAGACAAATGACCTCTCTCCAGTGAAGCTCCTGAAAGATGATGAAGATTACAACTTCTCATGATTGAAACGGATTGAAAATTATTGCCTTCCACTGAGAAAAAATCCCAAGCTATTCTTTCTGATCTGTGCACATTCTATGAAAAAAAAATGGCAAGAACAGGGATGAATTTTTTTCCTTCAGTGTGCACCAAATTTAGAAATTGGACATTTTCAAATTTTAAAAATTTCTAAATCTGTAGTACCTTTTGAAATATTAACGGGTATTAAGTCTTGAAACAAGATAGTTTCAATGTATGTATTGTTAGCTCTTGAAGATTAAGTGATAGACTTGACGGCCTTTGCACTTTTCCTCTAGGCTTTATTATATGATATTGAGAAAAATTAAAATCAGTATCTAAGAATTAAACATTATACATTTATAGAAGTATATTTGAGGCAACAAATGCCTATTAAAATATTACCTTATGTTCTGTTCACAACTAGAAAGTCATAAGAGTGTTGGAGTAAATCTTTCACTTTATGGATTTGTAAACTCTAAATAGAACTAGGCATAAGGTATTAAATGATGCTGAGCAAAGCACTAGGGAAAAGTCAATTAAATGAAGTGGAGAAATAATCCAAGTTACAAGGTAGACCTGCTCCATAGCTATATTCTCTCATTTATTATAATGAGGCCAAGTGGATGATATCAAACAGCTAAAAGAATACATACAACAACATAAAATGTTCTAATAACAGTAAATATAATTTTTGAGTACTTTTGAATACTTTGATAACCTTTGAGACCGATTTTTAACTTTAAAATGGAAATTAAAGTTTGTGAGACATAAAACAAAATTTTAGTGTGGCATGTATGTAAAAAAGCTATAAAATGAATAACGACTCGGATTTAACTTTCATGCTTTTAAAATAACATAGGAATAGAAAAATAACAGCAAACAAAAGTTAAATGGAGAGACCAGGTCATTAATATCTACACTTCGTGCCACCTCTTCTCTCCACCAAATATCTTGGTTTTTTCTTTAGGGAAATTTAAATCCAAAGTCTACAAGCCATCAAAGTTATAAGGCCAGGTAAACAAAGGTAGCATGCCCTGGGGTCTTGACTTTTTTATGTTAA
Source organism: Vulpes vulpes (assembly GCF_048418805.1). Taxonomy (NCBI): domain Eukaryota; kingdom Metazoa; phylum Chordata; class Mammalia; order Carnivora; family Canidae; genus Vulpes; species Vulpes vulpes. Next base: position 21,409,376 of record NC_132783.1, read on the forward strand.
TAGATCTTATTTTGATGTAGATAATAGATTGTTTTTAAATTTAGCTATCTAAGGATTCGGATGTATTTTGAGTAAGTGTAACTACTTATCTCACAGTTTTAAACAGGTATAAGAATTTTAAATGCGGCTATATTGAGAGGGCATGGACTCCTGTGAGTGACCCCATAAAACATCTGTTAGGAATCCTCTTGTAGGGTCCATGGCAGGTCTTATCTTGAAGCTAAGGAAAAACAAAACAAAACACAACTCAAATTCTTGATTTTGTTAACAACAGGTTAACATTCTGTTAACATCCCAACTAACATAAAATAATTCCTTGAGTAAAAATAGAATAGAATTGACTTCCCTTTTCTCAAATCAGGCAGCCCTAGCAGTGAATTTAAACCATGGTAGTCAGACTGTCCTTAAACACACAACTGTTAATATGCCGTGAAAGCCATTGCATCCTGGATCATTTCCAATGCTCTGTAACAAATTACCTGGAACTTAGGGGTATAAAACAATACAGATGTATTATGTTGCATTTCTAGAAGAAAAAGTCTGAAATGGTTTTGTAAGGTTAAAATCAAGGACTGTGTTTTATCCGGATGCTGTAGGGAACATTCCGTCCCTTGCCTTTTCCTGGTTCCGGAGGCTGCCTTCCATCCTTGGTGTGTGCACCTGCCGCCCTGTCCTCAGCCGTGTAGCCACATCCTCCTTCACTCTGACCTTCCTGCTTCCCTCTTACACTGGTTCTTCTGGTCATATTGGGTTTCCTGGAAAATCCGGGACAATCTTCCCATCTCAGAATCCTTAACCCAATCACTTCTGCAGAAGCCTGTTTGCATGGCGATATGATATGTTCCAAGGGTGACAATGTGGGCATCTTTCAGGGGCCAATATTTCTCTTACCTGAGACAGGAGCACAGTTTTTATGTAATAATAATGTGTAGTTTCTGTGGAGTGTCAAATGGTGTTCCCCCTGAAGGTATACCCACGTCAAATTTCTGGAAACAGGACACGTCCGTCACCTTATTTGGAAGAAAGGATCTTTGCAGATGTTAGGTCAAAGATCTTGAGAAGAAGCTGCTTACACCCTCCCCTGTCCTGGAATTGTGCCTGCAAACTACTATTCACATGTCGGCAGCCCTTTTGGGGATGCAGTCTGAAGAGAGTGAGGTGTTCTTGAGACAATGAAGATGTTGTTGAGAGCAAATAACTAAACCAAGTTAAGTCCTCTGTATAAACTTTTTTTTTAATATGCACAGAGCCTGATGTGGGGCTCGATCTCACAACCCTGAGATCATGACCTGACATGAAATCAAGAGTCTAATGCTTCATGGACTGAGCCACCCAGGAGCCCCTAAACTGTTAAGGTCCAGTGTGTGGGTGGGTGTGGGAATCTCCTTGTCTTGGGGCCACTTAGGATAAGCCTCATATTCCCTTGTTTATTAAAACAGCCACCTGCCAATCTGGAATCCTCTGCTGCTTTCTCTGGGCTCTCCAAGCCCCCTGTGTGTGGGGGCCACATTCAGATTTCACCTGGGGAGCCCTCAAGGTTGCAAACCAACAATACAGCCCGTCACAGGAAAATGACATAGTCCCTAAATGTGAAAATGCCTGAAAGGCATATTTCGAGTTCTAGAAATTTTTCAAAGATTAAAAATAACTTTAATAATCATAGTATTCATATGCTGTACATTTATAATCTTAAAGATTTTCATATTTTTAAGAAAGATCTTATTTATTTATTCATGAGAGACCCAGACAGACAGGCAGAGACACAGGCAGAGGGAGAAGCAGGCTCCATGTAGGGTGCCCAATGTGGGACTCGATCCCAGGACCCTGGTGTCATGCCCTGAGCCAAAGGCAGATGCTGAACCCCTGAGCCACCTAGGTGCCCAGATTTTAGTATGTTAAGACACATCTTTAAAGACTGTGTAGAGGTGTCGCCTGGCTGGCACAGCTGGTTAAACATCCAAGTCTTGCTTTAGGCTCAAGTCGTGATCTCAGGGTCTTGAGATCAAGCCTCACATTGGGCTCTGTACTAAGTGTATAGTCTGCTTGAGATTCTCTGTCTCCTGCTCATTCTCTCTCTAAAATAAATAAATCATAAAAAACTGTATAGAAATATCATACCTAGAGATATACCCAAGAGGGGTTTCTTGTTTGTGATAACTGAAAGATAAATACATAGCTCTGCTATGAACTCTTGTTTCAGGAGTTGAGTAAAATTTTACAGAATTGAAAATGATGAATTAAGCAAAACAAACCTATAAATCCCTTTCCTTCATACTGGTGGACTAAAAATGGTTTGTAAGAAAAAGAAAAGATTATATATAACATTGTTACTCTGGGTACCAAATATAAACTTGTAAATAAATTCACAATATGATGAGTCTTTAAGAGGATAGTTGATAGAGTGAGTCATTCTTTATTGGTGCCATTATTTATGTTTTTCATTTCCTACAAGTTTTCTTGGCGAGAGCTAGATGGAAAAATAAATTTCAAATATTACAACACCTGCGCTTCAGTAAAATTTTCTAAGAAGAAACTTTATGCTAACAACTGTACTAAATATTCTAGGAATACAAATTGCAGATGATCTTTCTTAGTTTTTGAGATTAATAGAACTTTGTGGGCTCTTTTTTGTTATTTTTTATTTTTTCATTTGAATGCACATATCATTTTTTACCTAAGCCTGAATAATGTCTACTTGTTACAACCTGGGATAGTCATATAGTGTAAAGAAGTGCATGAACCATAGGCAAAATGTTTAAAACAGGATGGCCTGTCATTATCAGAGGAGTTAGTGTCATAGAACTATTATCTAAACTACTTCTGATATTCATGCCATGGTTTAGAATGATCTGGTGTTTGGTTTGATTCCTTTGTTTTTATTTATTTTTTAAAAAAACTTTAATTTTCAATGTATTGGAGAAAAAGCAAGTCTGTTGCCACAAACCATGAAGGTACATGGCTCTATCTCTCAACATGAGATCCTGTGCAAGTCTGTGTGCGTGTGTGTGCATGTAATTGATTCATAGCATTTGCAAAATACTCTGGGTCTTAGGATCATTCAAATGACATACATTTACAATATAGACTCCATTTGAGGTTGGTTGCTTTTTGTCTGTCATTAGTACCAGAATCTCAAAATTGTGCATGGCAACAGTGTATTTGCCTTAGTGACTGCACGTATCAATGACATCTATAACCTGTTTATTAGTAACATTCCTGTCTGTACTTAAAACATTTTTAAAATACAGATTAAATTTTACTATTTGAAACTATATGGGGATCTAAAATTTCCTGATGACATATTTATAATGCAGTATGCTAATTCAATCATATTCTGTAAATCATATTTTTATTGACTGTAAGACATACTGATTTTAAATAGCTTTTTTTAATAATAAAAATATTTTTTTATGGGTGTTCAATTTGCCAACATACAGCATAACACCCAGTGCTCATCACCTCAAGTGCCCCCCTCAGTGCCCATCACCCATTCACCCCCACCCCCGGCCCTCCTCCCCTTCCACCACCCCTAGTTCATTTCCCAGAGTTAGGAGTCTTTATGTTCTATCTCCCTTTCTGATATTTCCTACCCATTTCTTCTCCTTTGCCTTCTACTCCCTTTCACTATTATTTATATTCCCCAAAAGAATGAGGACATATAATTTTTGTCCTTCTCTGATTGACTTATTTCACTCAGCATAATACCCTCCAGTTCCATCCATGTTGAAGCAAATGGTGGGTATTTGTCATTTATAATGGCTAATATTCCTTTGTATACATAGACCACATCTTCTTTATCCATTCGTTTTTCAATGGACACCAAGGCTCCATCCACAGTTTGGCTATTGTGGACATTGCTGCTAGAAACATCGGGGTGCAGGTGTCCCGGCGTTTCACTGCATCTGCATCTTTGGGGTAAATCCCCAGCAGTGCAATTGCTGGGTCGTAGGGCAGATCAATTTTTAACTCTTTGAGGGACCTCCACAGAGTTTTCCAGAGTGGCTGCACCGTTCACATTCCCACCAACAGTGTAAGAGGGTTCCCCTTTCTCTGCATCCTCTCCAACATTTGTGGTTTCCTGCCTTGTTAATTTTCCCCATTCTCACTGGTGTGAGGTGGGATCTCATTGTGGTTTTGATTTGTATTTCCCTGATGGCAAGTGATGCAGAGCATTGTCTCATGTGCATGTTGGCCATGTCCATGTCTTCCTCTGTGAGATTTCTCTTCATGTCTTTTACCCATTTCATGATTGGATTGTTTGTTTCTACGGTGTTGAGTTTAATAAGTTCTTTATAGATCTTGGAAACTAGCCCTTTATCTGATACGTCATTTGCAAACATCTTCTCCCATTCTGTAGGTTGTCTTTTAGTTTTGTTGACTGTATCCTTTGCTGTGCAAAAGCTCCTTATCTTGATGAAGTCCCAATAGTTCATTTTTGCTTTTGTTTCTTTTGCCTTTGTGGATGTATCTTGCAAGAAGTTACTGTGGCCGACTTCAAAAAGGGTGTTGCCTGTGTTCTCCTCTAGGATTTTGATTAAAATTCCCCTGGCTATTCGGCTTTTCTGACTCCACACAAATCTTAAAATAATTTGTTCTAACTCTCTGAAGAAAGTCTGTGGTATTTTGATAGGGATTGCATTAAACGTGTAAATTGCCCTGCATAGCATTGATATTTTCACAATACTAATTCTGCCAATCCATGAGCATGGAATAGTTTTCCATCTCTTTGTGTCTTCCTCAATTTCTTTCAGAAGTGTTCTATAGTTTTTAGGGTATAGATCCTTTACCTCTTTGGTTAGGTTTCTTCCTAGATATCTTATGCTTTTGGGTGCAATTGTAAATGGGTTTGACTCCTTAATTTCTCTTTCTTCAGTCTCATTGTTAGTGTATAGAAATGCCACTGACTTCTGGGCACTGATTTTGTATCCTGCCACACTGCCAAATTGTTGTATGAGTGCAAGCAATCTTGGGGTGGAGGATTTGGGGTTTTCTATGTAGAGTATCATGTCATCGGTGAGGAGGGAGAGTTTGACTTCATTTTTGCCAATTTGAATGCCGTTAATGTCTATTTCTTGTCTGATTGCTGAGGCGAGGACATCCAGTACTATGTTGAATAGCAGTGGTGAGAGTGGACATCCCTGTCTTGTTCCTGATCTTAGGGGAAAGGCTCCCAGTGCTTCCCCATTGAGAATGATATTTGCTGTGGGCTTTTCGTAGATGTCTTTTAAGATGTTGAGGAATGTTCCCTCTATCCCGACACTCTGAAGAGATTTGATCAGGAATGGGTGCTCTATTTTGTGAAATGCTTTCTCTGAGTCTATTGAGAGGATCGTATGGTTCTTGTTTTTTCACTTGCTGATATGATGAATCACATTGATTGTTTTATGAGTGTTGAACCACCCTTGCATCCCGGGAATAAATCCTACTTGATCATGGTGAATAATCCTCTTAATGTACTGTTCTATCCTATTGGTTAGTATCTTGTTGAGAATTTTTGCATCCATGTTCATCAGGGATATTGGTCTATAATTCTCCTTTTTCTTTGGGGTCTTTTTCTGATTTTGGAATTAAGGTGATGCTGGCCTCATAGAACGAATTTGGAAGTACTCCATCTCTTTCTATCTTTCCAAACAGCTTTAGTAGAATAGGTATGGTTTCTTTTTTAAACGTTTGATAGAATTTCCCAGGGAAGCCATCTGGCCCTGGACTCTTGTTTCTTGGGATGTTTTGATGACTGCATCAATTTCCTCCCGGTTATTGGCCTGTACAGATTTGCTATTTCTTCCTGTCCAGTTCTGGTAGTTTATGGCTTTCCATGCAGGGATCCCAAAGTGGGACTCGATCTTGGGTCTCCACGATCAGGCCCTGGCCAAAGGCAGATGCTAAACTGCTGAGCCACACAGGGTGCCCTATTCATTTGTTTCTAATAGTGATTAAGAAAAAATCATTTTAAGATACATTGAGTACCACGTGCCAATTCAAAGTTACTATTGATGTTTTTTTGTTTTATTTTTTTTACATTTCCAACTGATCTAGATACTGAAAAAGGAATCTGACAATATTCAGTTACCTGGCAAATAAAATACATATACATAAAATTTACATAAAATATATATTACAAATAGAGACAGTCATATATATATATCAAAGGAAAGGCTAATTATCTAACTTTCTAAAAGTGAATTCCACATCATCAATTTGCCCAATGCAGTAACATCTTGTGGAGGCCTGTAAATGCAGCAAAAAGAAGTTTATTAAGTAATGGTGTCATTTCTGCATCTAGAGAACAATATGCTATCGGTGATCTAATTATGATTAATATTAAATTTAAACTAGAATATTAAAATTAAGCTAGAACTTTCGTGTTATAAGACAGGGAACTACAAACAAACCTTAAAAGAATTTCCAAAACCCTGGTCCAGAATGAGAAAAAAGAACAGGCACCTGAGAGGTTCAAAGAATTTACTGAATCATCATGTGTACCTAAATTCCACTTAAATGACAGGAGAGCAGAAAATAAGTTCCATTAGCAACACATGAAAAATTTTTAGAAATGTCTCGAAGATTAGAAATCAGGGTTGAAATGATAGATAACCACTGCAGAAGAAATCTCAACTCATAACAGACACAAGAAAAATGTTACAAAGAAGAACCTGCTTCCCAAGGAAACCCCAGAGAAACTTCACACTTGGAATGAACTGGCACACAAAACCCCTCTGGGCCTTTGGCCAATCACCAGGGAGGGCAGAACTGGGGCTGCATAGCTTGCTGTCCCCAGGAGAAACACCCAGAACTGCTGTCTTTTACGTAGTTGAGGATTTGTTCTGGGAGTTGACTGCTGAGGATAAAGAGAAGCAAAGCATGGCCTGAATTTTTTAATCTTGGTGGTGCCCCTTGGTAGCAAGGGGAGGAAAGGACCAGGACAGTAAGCTCCACTAAGGAGTGAGATTCAATAAGGGAGAGAACACAGAACAAAGCCTTCTCTCCCTTGGCATTATCACCACACTCCACACTCCTGTGAAGGAGGAGACAGAGGAGGGGGAAGAGGTTACGTGAGTGGGAGAAGGGAGAGGGGAGGAAGAGGAACTTATAGTGTGTGTGTGTGTGTGTGTGTGTGTGTGTGTGTGTGTACACAAGCAGAATCCTTGTGAAAAGTTGTAAAAATATGAATCAGACTGTTAACAGTTATCATTTGGAGGTGGGGAGAAAAAGTAGCCTATATTCAATACAGTTTTAGGGTTTTTTGTTTTGGTTTTTACAATGAACAGAATCGTTGTAATTTTTAAAACAATATATATTAGAAAATTCCAGGAAGAGACAGACATGATGATCATAGTCATCATTTCTGGGCAAGAAAGGGTTGATGCAAAAGTTCAAAGCACTGAAGCAAATCTAACCATCAGCTACAGTTAATTAAAGGATGTTCCTGTAACAGTTAAAGCATCCTTGGAAGTGTTTTAATTCCAAACCTCCAGAAACTATAAAGTTATTTGTAATTAAGAACATAATTAACTTCTATACAAATGTTACTTTTTTATGCAACAAAAATAAACAAAAAACAACACACTCGGCAAAAGAGAAGACTCTTTCTAAATTAACTCAAAGTGGTAATTTCCAGGGTTTGGAAACCACTTACTAAGAGTTACCCAAAGCAACAAAGGATTCACCTAATGAAAATTTCAGAAGACAATCATAAATCTTAATACTTACCTGATCAATACCCAAGAAATTTAATTGAAATGTCTTTCCAGAATATTAATCATTAGTTTCATGATGGCCTTCATAGCAGCAAGAAAAGATAATAAGTTTTAATTTTAAAACATGGTAACATTAACTTAAACTGCAATCATAAGACAGACACAGCATGCCTATTTAGGGGCTCCATAACAAAAGAAAATTTTAACGTACCCATTAAAATCTCAACTTAGAGTAATAAGAGCATTATAGCCACCAAGGACCAACCACATGTTTTGTCTGTTTGCCAAGATATGGTAAGAAGAGAAATGTCATTACAGGTATTTCTCCAATCTATTTATTTAATAGAAATCTCTAGGTACCTTTCTAAATATAATTCCTACAACTGCCCCAAATCCCCCCCTTCATTCACTACCACAATAGTTTTCAGAAATATCCCTAAACTTCTCTAATTTAATCACATAACTCTTCATTATATTGTTCTCCTTCAAAATTTCCCATTGTCAGAACCTGCCAGATTCCTAATCCCTGGAGCTCTTTTGAGCCCTTGGGGCAATATTCCTCACCTGTAGACTCACCTCCAGGCCTAATTCTGTGCCCTTTGGCAAGGATTTAAAGGGTGTTGACCCAGGGATCCCTGGGTGGCTCCGTGGTCTGGCACCTGCCTTTGGCCCAGGGCACGATCCTAGAGTCCCAGGATCGAGTTCCGCTTCAGGCTCCTGGCATGGAGCCTGCTTCTCCCTCTGCCTGTGTCTCTGCCTCTCTCTCTTTCTCTCTCTGTCTTGCTCTCTTTCTCTCTCTGTGTCTAAAATAAATAAATAAATAAATAAATAAATAAATAAATCTTAAAAAAAATAAAGGGTATTGACCCAACATCCTGGGAACTCAGCAACTCCCCATTGCCATTAGCCTGGCTCTGCCCTGGTATTCCAGCTTTGGGGACTACTTTCGTATTCTCATCCTGACCCCCTCCTAAACTCTGCCTGGAGTCTGGGGTCCTGCTTATGGTTCCTGTTATGGGCTCCAGGTGATTTTGTTGAAAATGCTTGAGCTGGGGGCACCCAAGGTGGCTCAGTCAGTTGAACATCAGACTCTTGGTTTGCACTCAGGTTACAATCGCAGGGTCATGAGATTAGGTTCTCCTGTCTAGCTCTGTGCTCAGCAGAGTCAGCCTGACCCCCTCCCCCGTTCTGCTCCTCCCCCTGCTTAATCTCTCTCTCTCAAATAAATAACACCTTCTTAAAAAAGGCCTTAGCTGGGACGCCTGGGTGGTCAGTGGTTGAGCATTTGCCTTTGGCTCAGGGCGTGATCCCGGAGTTCCAGGATCGAGTTCCACATCCGGCTCCCTGCAAGGAGCCTGCTTCTCCCTCTGCCTGTGTCTCTGCCTCTCTCTCTGTGTCTCTCACGAATAAATATATAAAATCTTTAAGAAAAAAAATAAAAATGCCTTAGCTGAAAGAAGGCTGTTCAACATGATCTTTCAAAAAACAAATATTCTTTTATTAAAAAGTTATTTATTTTAGAGGGAGAGAGACAGCGAGCATGAGTGGGAGTCAGAAGTAGAGGGCAGAGGGAGAGAGCATCTTCAAGCAGCCTCCCCACTGAGCTAGCAGCACCACAGGAGGGGGTGCCAATCTCAAGACCCTGAGATCATGACTTGAGCCAATACCAAGAGTCCCATGCTTTATGGAATGAGCCGCCCAGGCACCCGAAAAGCAAATATTCTTCAACCAGTGGTTTTCATTGTGTTGGTAATCAGAATACAACATAGAACAAATGGTTTTATGTTATCCATCTCTTGCATTATATCATCCATCATTCTGAATTTTTTGTTTTTTAGTCTATTTTAAAAGATTTGATTTATTTATTCACGATAGACATTGAGAAGCAGAGACACAGGCAGAGGGAGAAGCAGGTTCCATGCAGGGAGCCTGACGTGGGACTCGATCCCAGGATTTCAGGATTGCACCCTGGGCCAAAGGCAGGTGCGCTAAACTGCTGAGCCACCCAGGGATCCCCTGTTTTTTAGTCTTAATTCATTTTGCTTTATTTATATATCATTTTCAGCTAATTACTTTTTACTGTAAGCAGTTTGGAATATCAAAAAGCTGCAGTGGGGCAGCCCCAGTGGCGCAGTGGTTTGGCGCCTCCTGCAGCCTGGGGTGTGATCCTGGAGACCCGGGATCCAGTCCCACATCAGGCTTCCTGCATGGAGCCTGCTTCTCCCTCTGCCTGTGTCTCTGCCTTTCTCTCTCTCTCTCTCTCTCTCTCTGAGTAAATAAATAAATCTTAAAAAAAAACAAAAAGCTGCAGTAGTCTAAATGTCCAACAAGAGAAGTTGCAATAAATTAAATGCCTAAAAAATGGTTTTAAAAAGTATCAAATATAATTTTTTGGGGGGGGCATACACTTGCATTATTTTATTTTGCTTTTCCAGTCTGAAGCTACTATCAGGGGCATTTAGTTATACAAATCACACAAAAAATAAAAGACCAAGACACCCAGAGTGAGATGCATGGCAGAGATGAACTGGTAGCGGGGGCTGGCAGGGGCCGGGCTGGGAGCCAGGGGCCTGCGGTTTCCCGATGGGGCTCTAGGTGGAGGGCGACGCCCAGCTTCATCCCACCCCGAGAACCGAGGAGTCCGGTCGGACAGGGAGCACCCATCACACTGGGGGTTCTGGCTGAGGCGGCGAGGGAGCTCAGCACCACCAGATGGGGAGAGAGGCCTAGGCACACAGGAAGGAGGGGGCCAGCGAGAGCCTCCTGGGGAGGTAGGGGCAGGTTCTGGATTCAGGGGAGCATCCTGCCCCCTCCCCCCAACTAGCAGACAAGGAGAGCACCGACTCCTAGAGATGCTGCTTCAAGATTCCCCCACAGGACCCCTTGAAAATCATTCACGGCTACCACGAGGCTTGCCTGGGTGCTTCCAGCAATAATGCTTCATATAAAAAAAAAAAAGATACTGATTTGGTCATTTTCTGATTCCAGTCAGGCCAGGATGAAGGGAGAGAGAACAGGGCCCCAGGCCAGAGCGGGATGTGCGGAGGGTGAGCCTGCTTGGTGCACAGGAGCAAGCAGCAGGCGCACACTGGTTGCACCGCCTCCTTCCCGCGGCCTTCCCCAGACACAGGGAAAGTGCATGGGGCGGGGGGCAGGGGGCGATGGCCCAGTTCATGGGAAGTCGGGGGTAGAGGCTCTCACACGGGGACGTACTGGACGCTGACAGCCACGGTGGGCGTGCAACCCACCGCCTCCACCAAGAACGCCAGCTGCTATTTTGACATCGAGTGGTGTGATGGGCGGATCACACTGCGCGTGTCCGTGCAAGTGTGTGACAGCCAGGAAGAACGGCAGCTGGCTGCCTTGGTGGAGACAGCAGGGGACTCGGAGCTTTTCTTCATGAAGCTCATCAACCGTCCCATCTTCGTGTTCCGTGGAGAGCATGGCTTGCACCCTGGGCCAAAGGCAGGTGCGCCGTCACGGGCACCCCGGATGCCAACCGATCCAGCTACGATGTCTTCCAGCTGGAGTTCAATGATGGTGCCTACAACATCAAAGACTCCACAGGCAAGTGACTCGTCGGTCACCACCGGCAGCGACACCCCCGTGGACTTCTTCTTCAAATTCTGTGACTACAACAACGTAGCCATCAAGGTTAGCGGCGCTACCTGAAGGGGGACCATGCAGGGGTCCTGAAGGCCTGCGCTGAGGCCATCGAGCCAGCCAGCTCTGAGAGTACTAGCCCGCTGCCCAGCGACCCATCCCCTAATAACTCTCTTCTCCAGGCGGGCTGTGGCCTGGTGGTGAGCCCCTTGCCCTTCAAACTGGAAACCCAGCAAAACTGGTGCCCCTACCCATTGGCCCAGGCCTGGCCCTCAGAGGGATCTCAGATCCTTCTGTCCTCTCTTCTCTGCTGTGGGCGAGGCTGGCACCCCTTTCTTCTGACCTCAGACGACTCTGAGCCTTATTTTCCCAAAATGGCCAAGAAGAGTGGGGGGCTGGTGGCCTGGCGGGTGTGTAACTGGAATCTCCTGCCCCCTCCGACAGCTTTAAATGTAATTTTAGAGGAAAAAATATGTATGTATGTCATGTATATCATTGTGCTACATATGTATCATTGTGCTATATACATACATATATATCTCAATAAATATAGACACATATATCAGTGTGCTCCCAAAAGAAAAAGATATCAAACAGGTTAGCAGACCTTGTTTATTTGTTTTTATTGAAGTTCGATTTGCCGACATACAGTATAACACCCAGTGCTCATCCCATCACGTGCCCTCCTCAGTGCCCATCACCCAGTTACCCCAGCCTCCTCCCCGCCTCCCCTTCCACAACCCTTTGTTCATTTCCCAGAGTTAGGAGTCTCTCATGGTTTGTCTCCCTCTCTAAATTTTCCCAGTCAGGTCCCATCCTTTCCCTTATAATCCCTTTCATCATTTCTGATATTCCTCCTATGAGTGAAACCATATAATGGTTTTCCTCCTCCGATTGACTTACTTCACTCAGCATAATACCCTCCAGTGTTATCCACATCGAAGCAAATGGTGGGTATTTGTCCTTTCTGATGGCGGAGCAATATTCCCTATATATATATACATCTTCTTTATCCATTCATCTGTCGAAGGACACCATGGCTCCTTCCACAGTTTGGCTACTGTGGATATTCCTGCTATCAACATTGGGGTGCAGGTGTCCCAGCATTTCACTGCATCTGTATTTTTGGGATAAATACCCAATAGTGCAATTGCTGGGTCATAGGGTAGCTCTATTTTTAACTTTTTGAGGAACCTCCACACTGTTTTCCAGAGTGGCTGTACCAGCTTGCATTCCCACCAACAGTGTAAGAGGATTCCCCTTTCGGGGATGTCTGGGTGGGTCAGTGGTTGAGCGTCTGCTTTTGGCTCAGGGCATGATCCTGACGTCCTGGGATGAGTCCCATATCAGGCTCCCTGCATGGAGCCTATTTCTCCCTCTGCTTACATCTCTGCCTCTTTCTGTGTCTCCCATGAACAAAGAAATAAAATTTTTAAAAAAGAGAGGATTCCCCTTTTTCCACATCCGCTCCAACATTTGTTTTTTCCTGCCTTGTTAATTTTCACCATTCTCACTGGTGTGAGGTGGTATCTCATTGTGCTTTTGATTTGTATTTCCCTGATGGCAAATGATGGGTAGCATTTTCTCATGTGCTTTTTGGCCATGTGTATGTCTTCTTTGGTGAAATTTCTGTTCATGTCTTCTACCCATTTCATGATTGGATTTTTTGTTTCTTGGGTGTTGAGTTTAATAAGTTATTCATAGATCTTAGATACTAGTCCTTTATCTGATATGTCATTTGCAAATAGCAGAGCCTATTTCTAAGTAGAAGGAGTTGTACATATTTTACCATGTTCTTCTGCTAGTCCATATGTTATAATTTTTCTAGAATTAACGTGTTATTTTCGCAGTAAAAAAATAATAAGTAATAAACAGACCTTGATAAATAAATAAACTTGATGCCAAGCAGTGGTACCACTTAGTGACTAAACAGCACAGGCGTTGGGCGGGCTAGGGTTCAATGTCTCTTTCTATGATTAATTGGCTGTGTAACTGCAAACAGCTTCATCGCTCAAACCACCAGTTTCTTCATTTGCAAGATGGAGAAAATAACAGTGCTTATCTCATAGACTGATTTTAAGGAATAAGGTGCTTGGCACATGATGAGCATTTGTGAATGGTAGTCGCTATTATTATTATTTTTATTTTTATTATTATTATTTTTATTAATTATTATCATGATGTAAAGCTTGAAAGCCTGTGGTTAAAATATTCATTTTATTTTCAAATTTATTTCAACCCAACTGTCAAATAAAGTTGCTCTGACAATGCTGCTTTTTACTAAATTTCATTTGGCCAAGTTGATCTCAGCCAAAATATAATTCAATTCCACTGACTGCCTCCCAGAGCTCTGAATTGCTTTGGATTTCTGCTGCCACGCACTGTTCGCTTGTTAACATACTAATGCATCACTCTGGGATCACTCTGATCCCAACCACTTGTCTGAACTATATCTCAAGTGACCAGCCATCTGCTTTGTCTGCAACTGAAGAGTTTCCCAGATCATGGGGCTTTCAGAGCTAAAACTAAGAAGAGTTCTGAGCAAAACATAGCTTTTGGTCACCCTAATTATACCCATCATGTTCTCCAAATCCACATTCTTTACTTACAATTTCCTACCAATAATATTTATTGGGTCCATCCCCCAATCTCTAGTCTCACCTCAAGACTCTCAATAGACAGAACCAGCCATAACCCAAATATGGCTTCAACAGCATATCCAATAGACTCCCATAATCTGAACTCAGTTTGTCCTCTCATCTTCAAATATCCTTCAAACGAACCTGCCTCCTATTTTTCAGTCCAATTGGTATACTTCCTCTCAAAAACACTGGACTCATTCCTGCCTTAGTACAACTGCAAAGATGCCACCTGGCCTCTCTTACAACGCTTCATCATCATCATCTGAGGCACAGGTCATTTTTATCCTTCTCCATCTCTAATCTACTAAATGCATGTAGGTTCCAGGAGTTTTTCTATATAAAGTGTCTTAATTTTATGGGTCACTTATAATCCATTTCAGTATTTTTTGTCACTTAATTCATATGATCAGTGAAATTCTAATATGTGTTGATATCATCTTCCCAAATATAATTTCCTCAAGGCAACAAACAAGAATTACCATGTGTTGCCCACAGCATTAGCTGTACTCATTACAGTTGCTCAACATTTGACAAATAATGAATAGTAAAAAAAAAAAAAGCATATTAAGATGCTTGTGTCTATAGAAGAAAAACACTTATTAATAAAAGTTTACTAAAATAAATAAGTAAATAATAAATAAATAAATAAAAGTTTACTGATATTTTCCTTTATTTGACTTTGGTAATAGGCTATTACAATAAGCCAGGTCACAGATAGTGATGACTTGGGAATATTATGACAGGGGAATAGTGGAGATGGGGAGAAGTAATCAGTATGATCTGAAGAGAAAGCAGATGCTATTTCCTGACAGAATGTGCATGGTGTATGAGAGTAAAAGGTTTAAGGATGAGTCCAGGGTACTACGGTTTTCCCTCAAGCATTCACAGATGTTACTCTATTTAATGATAATTCTTGGGATGCCTGGGTGGCTCAGCAGTGGTTGAGTGTCTGTCTTTAGCTTAGGGCATGATCCTGGAGTCCTGGGATTGACTCCTGCATTGGGCTCCCTGCATGGAGCCGGTTTCTCCCTCTGCCTATGTCTCTGTGTGTCTCTCATGAATAAGTAAGTAAAATCTTTAAAAAAAATTGAAAGGAAAATTTCCTATTGAAAAATAATAATAATTCTTCTTAATGTTCAAAATAAAACACTAACTACAGATTTTTGCTTTGAATCAATATCTTCTCTGTATATTTCAACATATTTTCACGTGTTCCTTCACTCATGTGTCAAAGAATATTAATCAACTCATTTTTAAAAAAACATTTTATTTATTTATTTGAGATAGAAAGAACAAGATAGAACAAGCATGAGCTGGGGGTCAGCAGAGGGAGAAGGAGAAGCAGATTCCCTGTTGAGCAGAGAACTCATGTGTTGTTTGATGCCAGGACCTTGGGATCTTGACCTGAGTCGAAGGCAGAAGCTTAACCAAATGAGCCACCCGGATAACCCAAATTCAGCCATTTTTAAAGTTAACTACTATTCTTCAACAAATCTACACAGAGTCATTTATAATTCCCAACCAAAAAATAAATCATTTTAGTAACAAACTACTTGCAAAGCTCTTCCTTTGGACTGATAATCGATTCAAGTAAGTAAAGTACAGGAGAATGTTGATCTGTTTCTCTGAATGACACACAAAAATCATGGTGGCTTACAGTTTTATTAGATTCATCATTTTGGTAGTACCATCTCATAGAGAATTCAGATTTACAGGCAAATTTGCACATACAAGAGCTTCTCTGAATGTCCTAGTTGTTAGGGTTTTTTAAACAAACTTAGGAAATGAAGATTAAACAAGCCCAGAAAAATGTAGTAAGTAACCTGGCTGGAATGATTCAACAGGAAAACTGGAGATAGTGCCTTATGGTAGAGCTGCTACAGAGTATTCTCTTGAGGCGGGTGCTCTGCCAAAATCCTAATGCACCACAATGACCGTTTCTGAATTCATAAAGTATGGAAGGGTCGCCATATAGTGTTATATCCAACTATCATGAAGTTTGAAAGATTACCTGTATGCATATAGTCTTTAAAAAATACTATCATCGATGTCATTACCTCTTTCCATACTAGTAACCTACTCTTACCTCGCTAGAGTGTCTTAGCAGATTGGGAAGTTCCAACACAGTACATAGTGATGGAATCAGCCCCTATGCCAGAATAAAAACTCAGGTCTAGAGAGGAATAAGGAGAAAGACTGGACGATTGGCTTTAGAACTAGACTAGGAACTGACACTACTCTCCTACTTTCTGCCTATGTAGATATCCTTCCTTATCCCATGGGCCTCAATTTCCTCATCCATAAAGCAGAAAATAGAAAACTTATTTATGCCTTGGATCGTACTGCTATTTTCCAATAAGTGGCTAAGAACACATAAAAGAAACAACAATACCTCACATCGATAAAGCACTTGGCAATTGTCTAAAAATATCACGTACTTTATCAGGTTTTCACCTTCTGAGAGATGGATGAAAAAGTCAAGTGCATTTCCAAGTACACTGGGTGGAGAGACTCTGCCTTGGAATCAGATAGACCTGACTTGGGATTCTGGTATACAACTTATTAGCAATGTATCCTCAGGAAAGGTTATCTTAACTTCATTTATTACCTTATCTACAAAATAGGATCAATAGCACCTACCTAAAAGAGTAATTCTGGATTAAAAAATTCAAAAAATATCAGGAAGGGAGACAGAACATAAAGACTCCTAACTCTGGGAAACGAACTAGGGGTGGTGGAAGGGGAGGAGGGCGGGGGGTGGGGGGAAATGGGTGACGGGCACTGAGGGGGACACTTGACGGGATGAGCACTGGGTGTTTTTCTGTATGTTGGTAAATTGAACACCAATAAAAATTAATTTATTAAAAAAAATTCAAAAAAATCTGGGTCCATCTCCCAGAAGAACACCTCCAAGCTGTGCACATTTTACCAATGGGAGAGTTGAGACTAAGTGATGATAAACAATTGTAAAGCTCACACTTAGCAAATCCTAGAGCCAGCCTATAACTAGAACCATGAGAAGAACAGGCGTAGTGAACTCAGGAGTGAAATAGAATGAGTTAATCTATATATAGCTTTCAATTTTCCTGGATAAAACATTTCTTAAAGGAGGCTAAAACAACCCAATGCGTTTGACAGCTAAATGGAATTTGTCCTCATATATTTCTTTTATTTCTTATGCTTACTTTTCAATGACTCACAAAACAATTTCCTTTCTTTGGCCAGACACCTATTATTAACTATGCTACCTCAATGTTATGTGCAGGAAGAAAACTTATATTCTGTTATGTACATCTGATATTAATATACTCATGAAATAGCCACTTATATGTCATATACAAAGTAAGAACACTTAATTAGGAGACAAGATTGTTCTTCTGGCTTTGGCTTTCCCATTTGGGCCCTTTCACCTTGGGCGAGTCTCATCATCTTTGAAACTCTTTCACTTAATCTGTAAAATGGTGTAGGTAGACTTTGTAATCTCATCCCTTTCAGAACTAGATTCAATCACAGGTGAAATAACATCTTTCCCAAGAGCTTTAATGACGTTAAAGAGAAATGCATATACAGGATGATGTGATCATTGCTGCCCCTCTCAGACCTCACCCTTTGAAAAGGATAGTTGGTATGGAATTAAGAAACACACTTAAGTGGGATATGACAGTGAAAAACTGGAATACACAATCTTGGAAGATTGGGGGAGGGGACTTCTCTGAAATTACACAGGATAATGTAAGCCACCATTTGATAAGCTTTTACCAATGGAACTGCTTCTGTATTGTGGCAATAGCTAGGACCAAACAAACTCACAATGCCTTCCAGTCTAATTCTTTCTGATTCCATCACTATCACAAAACATTTACTCCTGGATATCTAGATGTATCTACTTTTCAAACTTCCTATCTCCTTCCAACATCCAGCATCACTCACAAATCTCCAATTTCTCTGACAACTTGCCCACTGTCCCTTTTCAAGTACCATACCCCACTAAGATTTCATGTTCTCATGCATTTGAGGTTCAGTTCTGCTATTTCAAAACAGCAAATGTAACTATCTCTTGTTTTGTAAGGAAATATAGTCCCCACTGTGCACAAGTAAATATAACTCTAGAAAAGGCCATGCGTGATTTGGTATTTCAGCTGCACCTGTCTGTGACTTAACTTGGTTTCTCTTTACTTGCTGGGAGACTGTTGTCCACATGTGGATGCTGTTAAAAAAAAAAAACAAAACATGACTATGAAATTGGCAAAGGCATAATTTAGTGTATTGAAATGGTAGTAGATAGCGTCAGATTATCCAGCCAAATTGACTAATGACTAATCAATACAATAGGAAATAATCTTCAAAATTCCTAAAGTTACAAACTGAAACTATACCAGTATGGACGAAAAAAGTTTGAACTCCCGCTCAATTATCAATAGAAGTAGGAGACAAGTGATAAAGGTGGAGAAAATAAAATATAATGAAGTAGGAAGTAAGAATTCCATATGTAATATCCTTTCACTTAATTCTTCCTTACAAAGATCCTAATTCAATCTTAACCTGTATATTAACATCAGTTCTACAGAGTTCAAAATATAAAGCTGAAAAATATCAGGAAAAAATTATTTCCACAGTAAAATTCACAAAATATATCCTTAATACTCCTCTAACAAAACAAAAAATCTTTAAAATGAACACTGGGTGTTTTCTGTATGTTGGCAAATTGAACACCAATAAAAAATAAATTTATTATTAAAACCTAAAAAAAGACCTGACTGTAACAGAACATTGCATTCCTATTTATTTACTCCCATCCCAGGAGGGGGCACTGTACCAAGTTGTGATCTAGCCCAGAGTGGTGTGTGTGTATGAGGTGTGTACTGTATCAGGCTTGACCAAATGACTTGTACTGACACATGAAATGTGACTGGAAGCAAAGTGAATCATGTCCAAGAGAATGCTTTAAGAGTCGTCATGTTTGGGGGACTGTTCTTTCCCTTCTGCCAGAAAAATGCATGTCTCTTGTAAGTGTTGTTCCCTTACACATCAAGTGGAACCAAATGCTGGAAAGAGTCACAGCCTCCTGTACCCCACACTTGCATGGACAAGAGCTAAATCTTTGTTGCTAGAAACCGCTAAGACTTTAAGGTTATTTGTTTGAGCAGTCTTCTTGGCAAAAGTTGACTGATACAATGACTTAAGCAAAATAATACTTTTTAAATTATTCCCTTGGTAAAAATGAAGCATCTTTTAATCAAGGAAATTTATGTGAAGCAGAAAAATGACAGGTGTATTCAAAAGAGTGAACTGTGTAAAATAAGTTAATTTCATATTTACGGCACACTCATCGGGTCCTATTAAAAAGTGAAGTTTCAAACAAATGTAAATGTTTCTTTTCTTTTCTTTTAAAAAAGATTTATTTATTTATTTGTGAGAGAGAAAACAATGGAGGGGAAGAGGGAGAGCAAGAAGGAGAGAAGCAGATTCCCTGCTGAGTGTGGAATCCTACTCAGGGCTGGATCCCACAATCCATGAGATCATGACCCGAGGTGAAATCAGGAGTCAAATGCTTCACCAACTGAGCCATCCAGGTGACACTAAAATGGTCTCTGATGGTTTCTAATCACAGCTAATAATCAGCCACACAGCAAGGAAACAATTTAATAGGATTCCTAGGAATGGGATCCTATATTAGACAAAAAAACTAAGTCCATAAATAAAAAACAACAACCACAAATCACTAACATATATGCTATGTTTCTCTGAGGGGCTCAGGCAAAGACAGTAATCTTTAAAGTATCTTACAAAAAAAAAATCTGACATGGAAAAAAAGTCAACAGAAAAGACAAGAAGAATAAAAAGAAAAATCTGTTACACAGAAAACATGTGATCTGATCCTAGGAAACAGGTACTCTTCACAGGAAAAAAAGGTATACCTCAACTATTTTACTTAGATAAATTACCAATCTCGACAGGCCAAGAAACTTTAGAATAAGATTATGTCACAGAGAACAGAGTGGCTATTTTATAGACAAGCAATTAGAGAGCATATTGTGTTCCCAGAGCATTTTTGCTCTATTTTACATCAGAAGTTTTTTAACTGACCTCCACTTAACTCATTCCCAGATTTACCTGACACTGCATCAAGTCAGCTGAATGACGTCCAAAGCAAAGTCTTCTCAGTTGGCAGCCTGCTCTCTGCTTTACGGGCACACCTCTGTCCTCAGCCCTTGACTAGCATGCTTGTGTCGTGAGAGTCCCTTGTGTGTGTTCCCACATATTTTATGACACTTGTACAAGATATTTTAATTGATAACTTAACCAAATATTACATAAACCAAAGATATACGAGTAAGAAAAAAATTCATTTGTTTCTAAGAAAATCAGCTGTATATTTTTAAAAAACACTCAAAGGTAAATGTGTAAAAAGAATTGTCAAGTTACAGAAGGAAAAAAAAAGAGGAAAAAAACAAAAATGTTACAGAACGAAAGCAATTATAAAAGATGGAGGAAAATCATAAGTCTGGAAGGAGTTTATACTCCACTTGCTTTACAAGAAGGAGGCTTTACTCATATTACTTTAAAAATAGCAAAACTGAATACTATAAGGAGTGGTTATAAAAAATATATATGGTTGCAAACTCTAGTGAGAAAACCTATGCTCAGAATCAAGAAGGCTATGGTCATAAATTTTATTTTATTTTATTTTTTTTTATTTTATTTTTTTTTAAATTTATTTATTTATTTATGATAGTCACACACACACACAGAGAGAGAGAGAGAGAGAGAGAGAGAGAGGCAGAGACACAAGCAGGCTCCATGCACCGGGAGCCCGACGTGGGACTCGATCCCGGGTCTCCAGGATTGCGCCCTGGGCCAAAGGCACACGCCAAACCGCTGCGCCACCCAGGGATCCCTAAATTTTATTTTTTTAAAAAAGATTTTGTTTATTTATTCATGAGATAGAGACAGAGACAGAGACACAGGCAGAGGGAGAAGTAGGCTCCATGCAGGGAGCCCGACGTGGGACTGGATCCCGGGTCTCCACTATCACGCCCTGGGCTGAAGGTGGCACTAAACTGCTGAGCCACCCAGGCTGCTCATAGTTTTAAAAATTAAAGAATCAATGTGTTCTCATTCATTTAGGGAATATAAATAATAGTGAAAGGGAATATAAGGGAAGGGAGAAGTAATGTGTGGGAAATATCAGAAAGGGAGACAGAACATAAAGACTCCTAACTCTGGGAAATGAACTAGGGGTGATGGAAGGGAAGGAGGGTGGGGGGTGGGGGTGAATGGGTGACGGGCACTGAGGGGGGCACTTGACGGCATGAGCACTGGGTGTTATTCTGTATGTTGGTAAATTGAACACCAATAAAAAATAAATTTATTATTTTAAAAAAGAATCAATGTATACTTACAAAACTTAAACTAAAATTAAATGGTTGAAATATCAGTTCTATTTTCCCTGCTAGCACAAACTTTTTCTATTACCTGACCACGTACCGGTCCATATCACATCAGAAAAGAGAATTTCAACCAAATTATTATATAACCAAGTTTGAGCAACAGATTCCCCACACATGCCTCCCTAACCAACTTTGCTATCCCTATCAAAGTATTTCCCACCCTGATCTGTATTTATTTAGATGCATCCGCCAACTGGGCTGCAAACTCCATGGGGGAAGGGATTATATCCTCAAATTACATATAAATTATCATTCCCCAAATATATATTATTCTAAATGGCAGGAGACTTCACTAAACACAGATTTCTCCTTCCCCTTGCCTCCTCCCTTCCCCAAAGATTCCTTGCTCCCAGAGGGCACGCACTACATCATATTCATCTATGTAGAAATCTCAGTACCTGACTCAACACCTTGCTCATGAGGGCCAGACACAAAGAACCCAATGGACTAAAAACTAAGAAAAATAACTGGCATTTTCCTGTAAATTAATAAGATGATAAAGGCAAGAATGTCATTCAGGAAAGTGGAACTTGCTAGAAAAAGGACTGAGGAATCAAGTTCCCATTCCCAACAAATTCTTAAGAAATCAAAAGTTAACCAATAATTGAGAGTATTTTAACCGACTGGAAATAAGAGGACAGAGTAGATAAGCAGATGTGCTTCCTGGAAAGAGAACCGGAATCAGGCCAAGCACACTCCACTCATATACCAAAAGTCAATTCAAAAACCTATGAGAGAAACCGAGTGTTCATTCAATGCATTTATTGTAGCACATCATGTGCACCATCCTGCAGGACCCCCCACCCCCCACCACTCACAAGAAAGTCAATACCAGTTTCTGCTCTGTAGGACTTGACATGCTTTTGGTGGAAAGAGAATAGGAACTGGTTAAATTACCATAAAAAGTAAAAGGGGCCAAGACAATTGCATGGAGAGCAGCAGCTATGGAAGTCTCAGAGGCAGTTTCACAACAGTGTTTGAGATTCACTCTGAACCTTGAAAACTAGGAAAGTTTGGGACAAGACAAGATTGAGAGGGAGTGGGTTTATTAAAATAGGGCAAACAATGTCAGCAAAGTCACAGTATTACCAAGCGTAGCTCAGATTATGGTAAGCAACAAACCTAGCTAGAACACTGGGTATTGCAGACAAGTTGTAGAAAAGGAGACTGAAAGAGCAGCTTCGATGTGTGGAGTGACTGAAAAGTCAGGCAGAGATTCAACATGCCCTGCCTTTGGCTCAGCTCGTGATCCTGGAGTCCGGGGATCCAGCCCTGCATCAGGTTCTTTGCTCAGTAGGGAGCTTGCTTCTCCCTCGGCCTTTACCTGCCTTCATGTTCTCTCTCTCTTGCTGTTTCTAATAAATAAAAAAAATCTTTTAAAAAAATCTAAATATGCCTTGTTAATTGCAGCATTTGAAGAAAATTATAAGGCAACCTCCTCACCCTAATGAAATAGAAAAAAAAAAGACTAAAAAGTAGAAATCTATAATAAATTTTGTTCATTTGATCAATATGATGGTATATTTTATGTATCAACCTGACTGAATCATAGGGTGTCAGATATCTGGTCAAACATTATTCTGAGTGTATCCATGAGAATATATTCAAATGAGATTAAGATGTGAATTCATTGACTGACTATAGGAACTTGCTAGCCACAACATGGGTGGGCCTCATCCAATCAGCTCAAGGCCCAAACAGAACAAAAGACTAACCCTCCCCTGAGAATTCCTCCTGCCTGACTGCCTCCAAACTGGGACATTAGCTTTCTTCTGCCTTTGGACCTAAGTTGAAACACTGGTTGTGTCTCGAGCTTGAGAGTCTTTGACCTGAGCTATACCCTCAGTTCTCCTGGTTCTTAGGCCTTCAGACTCAAACTAGTACAGCACCAGCTCCCTTTGGTCTCCAGCTTGCTGGCTTACCCTGCGGATCTCAGAACTTGTCAGCCTCCATAACCACCTTAGCCAATTCTTACACTGAGATATATATATATATATATATATACACACACACACACACACACACACACACACACACACATCCTATTGATTCTGCTTTTCCGGAGAGCCCAGACTAATACAATCAAACTTGAAATTTCAGATGTCTGTTATATTGCTACAATAGAATCTATCTGATAAAAAACTAAAGGACTCTTGATACACCTTCTAGTCAATGAAAACATGTTAACCTTGACCAAAATGTAACATTAAATAGCCTTCAGATAAGTTCAGAGCAATAGTCATTCAATATCAACCATTTTTAATTTTACTTCTTTTTATTTTAATGAAGAAAGAAATACTTCTTATATAGATAAACAATTCTTTTGAGAAAAAAAAATGAGCCTGTATGTGCAAGAGTAATGCTAGGACTAAGTATAACACAGTGAAATAAATAAAGCAGGCACAGTACCCAACCTCAAAGAGCTTACAGACTAGGTAGGGATAAGCCATTAATCAACCACCAAAGAAATGGAAAATAACCTGATGAATGCAAGGACAATGATGAACATGGTGCTACTGGAGTATATAATGGAGAGAGCTAATCTCATCTGGAGTTCAAGGATGGTTTCTTGGCCCTGTGATGACTGAACAGAGGAATCTAGCAAAGGAAAAAGAGAAAATGCAAATGTAGAGCAAGTGGAAGGCACTCAGACATTTAATAGCTGGGTAAAAAGCGTATAAGCTGCAAAAAAATAGAACAAAAAAATGAGTGGCTAGGAGATGGTTTCAGTGAAGTCAAGGAAGAGAGTGCTTTAAGAGGGAGGTATCTGTCATCTGTCAACAACCCCTAATGCCACTGGGCAGATCAGCAGAAGGAGCTCCAAAAAGCCTGCAGTGCTTTAGTGACACAAAGTGCATGGTGGCCTGAGAGAGTCACTAGAAAGCTCAGGGCAGAAGCCATCTCAGTGCGGGCAGAGGAGCACATTGGAGGTGAGAAAACTGGAGACCTAGAATATCCAAGCAAAGAGGGGATCCCTGACGAAAGGGGATGTAGAATCAAGAGGGAACAATTTTGAAAAGAAAAAGTCTGAATATTTAATATCAATGACAATGATCATCAGTGTCAGAGGGTGAATATCAAATGAAGAGAGGGGATGCTCTACGTCCTAAGTGTTCATCAGAGGGGGTACACAGGCTTGTTCTTCAGAAAGAGGAGGGGACAGACACTTCTCTATGCCGGGAGGACGAAAACAGAACGAGTGCACCGATGAGTGAGTGTGAGTGTGTGCTGTCAGGAGCTGATGTGTCAGTGTTATTTACATTATCTTTCCAGTTGTTTACTGACATTCTAGGGTTAAAATTACCATAGGGTTTCCTATGGGATTCAGATGGTGTCAACAGAATTAAAAATCTTACGTGTGGCAAGGTACAAAGTATTTCAAGGGATTATTAAATGTCACTTTTGTGTACAATATGGCATTGGTCCTACCATGAATTGAAACAAAGCAAAATATATTTATAAAAGTTTAATATAGCATATAAATACCCAATAATGTGCATTTAAATTTAATAGAGAAAAAAATGAAGAAAGATCAGGAAAGCTGTTTACAAGCACACTACATTCCAAAGTCTACAAATGGGCCCATGGAACTAAGTCGCGGAGGGAAAGCTCTCCAAAGCCTGCTTGGTTCCATGCTGTTGCTAGAGGAAGAGTCAGGGAAACTGTCAGCAAGAATGACCATGCTCCTTTTTCTTTGCTTTTCCTTTCTGAAAAACAAAAAGAATGGGAGGGAGTGAGGGAGGGAGGGAGGGAGGGAGGGAGGGAGGGAGTGAGGAAGGAAGGAAGGAAGGAAGGAAGGAAGGAAGGAAGGAAGGAAGGAAGGAAGGAAGGAGAAAGAAAGAAGGAAAGCAAACCGATAGACAGACAGACATGTAACCCACCCCTAACTGTGCACAGCCATACATCACAGGACTTAGTTCACCAAAGGGAAAGACACAAGGAAATGTCGCTGTCATCTCTGCCCACTGAGATGAATTAAATCAATCGCCCATTCAATCCCGCCTGAAGGAGGCAGCTGAGCTGGGGCGGGACCCTGAGGCTGCGTGTCCTGCCCCTGAACAAGGGGCCTGGGACGCGGCCTGGGCGCTGCTGCTCCTGCTGGTGCTGCTCCAGGCGCCTGTGGACAGCGCGCGCCTGCACGGATCTCTGCATGCAGAGAATTCGATGCCTCAGGAAACCACCAACAGGGAATGTCACCTCTGTGACCTCCAGCTCTAGGAGCCAGGCCACCAGCAGCTCCGGGAACCCGCTGACCAACCGCCATCTCCATCTCCAAGACGCGTGGCTACAGCCAGAATCCCAGCAGCTGGGGGCTGGGCCAACAGGATCTCCAGCAGCTCAGGGTCCCAGAACACAACCCAGGCGACACTGGCCTCGGAGACCATCCCCACGACAGTTCAGCCACGGCCTTTTCTTATCAGTCACAATCACACCAGCTATTAGCTCTAAAGGAAATCCAGGATCCAGAGTGGATACTGGCAGCTCTCTGGGCGGTATTGTGCTGACACTGGGTGTCCCGTCGGTTCCTTACATCGGAGGCAGAAGGTATTATTCCAGAAGAGGCGTTCGATCACGAACCATTGGTGAACATGATGCCATCATCTAAGGAGGTCCAGGACCAGTGGAAGAAGACGGATACAGCCCTGTCAGATCATTTCGGTGATTCGGCCATGCACATAATATACAATGTGCTATATAAACATGTGGAGCGTCCTCCTGGTTCCTAAAGGGAAAACGGGTTTGGTTTGGGTTTTCTAAAGGAGTATTTGGAACATAGAGTTAATGCAATGGTTATAGTCACTTTTAAGAAATACACAGTAAGACAAGGCCTGCCCTTTCCTTGTATGGCACTGGTCACAGCAGGGGAGTGATCGGCAGACATGGTCCCCCATGGGTGCTGTGCCCTCCCTGCATACAAATAAGGCCCTCAGGATGCTGACAGAAACACCACACAGCAAAAATTATAGGAGTTCACCAGCTCGCAAGCATAACTTTAAAGCGTTGTGCCGGGTGCACTGCCCCCAGGGCCCAGTCAAACTAGCGAAGATATCTGGGCTTTGCCCTGCTAGGGAGAGCCTGAACTTTCAATGAGAGGTAATCTAAGTATTTTTTTCCTCTGTGTATTTCACTAAATTGGAACACTGAACAGTGTTTTAAAGATTTGGTTAGGTTATTGCTGATGTGAGACTAGTGTCACTACCAGAAATCGCTCTATTTCATATGGAACAGTTATTTTCTGTTTAGTGAATATTTTTAAGAGGTGTAAAGCTTTCTGCTCCTAGAATCGCTGAATGTCCTGTAAACTTCCCTAACCTAAGTTCCTCCTGTGATTTCCAAACCCACCCCACAAGCTAAGGCTGTGCCAGTCCATCCAGGGGCCGTAGGGCAGCACTACCTACACAACCCCTCAGGCTCCCACCTACATACCAAATGCTGCATTTTTGTGCACTGTTGATTTTACTCAGATTGGGGACATAGCATTTTTATACTACAAAAGCTTTGGAGTACATTTTTAAGGCTTTTAAAGATAAGCTTTTATTATTCTTCAGGCCACTGGTCTCCTGGGGGCGGGCACATGGCTGTATTATGGTATTAGAGAAAGCCCCATGTTGTAGGGACCCCAGGGCCAGTCAATGTAGTTCCTGTTACAAGCAGCCAAAACTCGTTCATGTTTGGTGAAAAAATGGTACTTAATCTGACTATATGACCATCCGACAGAGTGTTGCTATCTTAGTAAATTTCTGCTAATCCAGAAATGCACTAATATGTC
Organism: Vulpes vulpes; assembly: GCF_048418805.1. NCBI lineage: Eukaryota > Metazoa > Chordata > Mammalia > Carnivora > Canidae > Vulpes > Vulpes vulpes. Next base: position 21,436,539 of record NC_132783.1, read on the forward strand.
CTAATGTCCCTCGTCTGCACTGCAAAGGATTTAAATGTGACTTGTGATCAGCTTTTGTGTTTCAGAGGATGCTAGGAATTTCTATGTAAAAGCATCACGTCTACGCACTGTGCATTAAGGCCTAGTCTGCTGAGGACCAGGTAACGCCGCAGGCCTGAGATGTGTATTGTAGAAGGAATCCAAGGAAGCCTGGGTGGGCAGAGTTGGTAACAGACCACATACTTGCCTGGTAGGAACCCCCACCGTTTCCATTTCTTTGTAAAATGACGATGCGGGTGGGGGGTGTTTTCAATTTTACCTTTTTCATCTCTTGTGTTCTTTGTGCTTCCCGGCTTGAGGTCCATTAGAACCCCAGAGGCAGGGGATCCCTGGGTGGCGCATCGGTTTGGCGCCTGCCTTTGGCCCAGGGCGCGATCTTGGAGACCCGGGATCGAATCCCACGTTGGGCTCCCGGTGCATGGAGCCTGCTTCTCCCTCTGCCTGTGTCTCTGCCTCTCTCTCTATCTCTCTGTGACTATCATAAATAAATAAAAATTAAAAAAAAAAAAGAACCCCGTAGGCAGCCGGATTCTGAGCACTCTGAGGATAGGGAACCACTTCATGTCCCTGAATACCTTTCCGGTGGCCTGAGGCCTGTCTTCTCCGTGTGGAAGCTGCATCGCTCACTTCCCAGGCCAACCACTGCTCCCCTAGTGCACATTTCACGGGCATAAACTCATTACCTAGTCCTGTTCACTGCGGCAAATACTCGCTTCTGTTCCCGCTGAGAAATGTATTCACTGGAAGATGCGTGAGAATCCAATCCAGGACTTTAGATAATCCAAAACATGAATCACTCCCATTCAGGTAAATGAGAGTTGACAATATATTCGTGAGAATTTTGTATTTTTAAGGAGAAAAATTTAAAGCAAATTCCTTTAACTCTTTTTTCCTTTTATTATAATGACCAGGTTTTGGTATTTAATTGTCACTGAGAACTATTTTTAGAATAAAATTTTGTTCTTCATCTAAAAATTAAAAAAAATAAAAAAGTAAATACCAACCTAAGAAATAATAGACACATCAGTCAGTTGATTATGCATTTAATTAAGAATAATACTCCTAACTCGGGGAAACGAACTAGGGGTGGTGGAAGGGGGGAGGAGGGCGGGTGTTGGAGGGGAATGGGTGACGGGCACTGAGGTGGACACTTGACGGGATGAGCACTGGGTGTTTTTCTGTATGTTGGTAAATTGAACACCAATAAAAATTAATTAAAAAAAAAAGAATAATAGTGTGTATAGTTTTGACATAAGTCAGCCATGATAATAATATATTTAATTACTTTTTAGACTCTTGTTAAACAAACTCCTGGGATCCCCGGGTGGCGCAGCGGTTTAGCGCCTGCCTTTGGCCAGGGCACGATCCTGGAGACCCAGGATCGAATCCCACGTCGGGCTCCCAGTGCATGGAGCCTGCTTCTCCCTCTGCCTCTCTCTCTCTCTCTCTCTCTCTGTGACTATCATAAATAAATTAAAATAAAATAAAGTTTAAAAAAAAGAAAAAAAAAACAAACTCCAAAAAAGGGAAGGCCACATTTTAGAACTCCTCTCCTTTTTTTAAATTTATTTTTTATTGGTGTTCAATTTGTAAACATACAGAATAACACCCAGACTCATCCTGTCAAGTGCTCACCTCAGTGCCTGCCACTCAGTCACCCCCACCCCACGCCCACCTCCCCTTCCACCACCCCTAGTTCGTTTCCCAGAGTTAGGAGTTAGAACTCCTCTTCTATTCAACTCTGTACCCTCTTGATGCAATAAAGCACCACAAACAGTGGCCTACAACTCAGTAACTTATCTTCCTTTTTCTTTTCTCCAAGCAGTCTTTTTTTTTTTTTTTTTTTTAGGCACAGGATTTCTTTTATTTTTGATTTTTTTAATAATAAATTTATTTTTTATTGGTGTTGAATTTGCCAACATACAGAATAACACCCAGTGCTCATCCCATCAAGTGCCCCCCTCAGTGCCCAGCACCCAGTCACCGCCCCCCCCCCGCGCCCACCTCCCCTTCCACCACCCCTAGTTCATTTCCCAGAGTTAGGAGTCTTCATGTTCTGTCTCCCTTCCTGAGCAGTCTTTTTTGGATCATGTGAGATTTCCAAAGAGGGCTAAGGCACAATGAAGGATGACTAAAGTTCTAGGAAACATTTTTCCTAAGGTTCTAAGAAACATTTTTCTTAAGGTTCTGTGAGCTTGTTTCTCAAATTCTCATAATTTAATATACTTAGCTGAATACATCTTTATTGTGCAGGTTACATTCACTGAATTATATAAAGTATAAATATAAATCATAAAAATTTATATTACAAGACAAATTTTAAACCTTCTTTTGAATATTTTATTAATTCAATGATGCAATGTAGAACTTCACATTTTATTTTGTATGGCTAAGTAGTGGCTGAATCTTTTATGAGTATCCACTCATGTTACTAGATGGAATACATTTTTCTTGAATAAAAATCTCCCTAGAAACACAACTTTCCTTCATAAAGAACTAAATCTAGCTAATTCAAGTGTTTTATGTTATGTGCATTAAATTAACTTCACTTTGCAGCTTATTGACTATTTTTATACCAATCATTAAAAAATAATCTAATACTCATCATAAAATATATCCCCAATTTAAAAAAAAAAAGGCATTTTCTTCTTTATCTTCCTACACAAAGAAATCCTGTCTGGAAACAAGCAATATGTATGTTTAATTTTAGTTGTCTAGATATTAGATTTAACACTTAAAAGTGTTATATTCTTTTAATTTCCTCTTGTGATAAGTGATGTATTCATGTTATTTGCCTTACTGAATCTAACTCGAATGCCTCTTCTTTTCATCATAGTTTTTAGCAACAAAAGATTGTAAACTTTCTCCTTTTTAGTTTTTACCATATCTCTTCTTAAACCTGTGTATTTAATGCAATGTGGATTAATTTTAGAATACTAATCTTTCATTATTACATTTGTTAAGCATAATTTGAAAGAACCCTGCAGCAAATACCATCTTCGCATGAACCTTAGTCATTTCACTGCTCCATATCCAGGTTTCTGAGTAGTCCAGACAGGACTGCCAGGTTCTTAGTCAATGGGGTATCTTAATCGAAGGCTCTGATTATCTGTGGTAATAACCATAAAAAGATCTATGACCTAACAACAAGATGCTGTTGGCCACACAGTTATGTGGCTCAGAGATAAGCTACTTACACAGTAGACCAAAATGTGTACACACATACCAGTACATACTCAGCAATCCCAGGGTAAAAATGTAACACTTTGCCAGACCAAATACTTCCATGCACATGAACAGCAGACCAGAGTTCAAGTGGAAGAATTTGCTTTCTGTAACTTCCAAGGAAAGAGACATAAGCTTTCTTCCGAATTGAAAAGGCACACTGGACGAGGTGTACTGCATCAGGAGAGAAACGAAAGGGAACAGAGGAGGCCAGATCACCCAGCATTCACTGAGCCCTGACTGCCAGGGTGGGCAGTGAGAAAATAAACATAGCTGTTCTGTGTTCCTCAGTTCAGTTCTTGAGGAACTCAGTTCAGTGACAAAAACACATATATAAGTAAATCATTTCTCTAAGTGGGCCCATGGATATATTACTCTAGATTTCTATTCTAGAGGTATTGGGAAAATCTTAAACAATTCTGCTTCAAATTCACTTAAAATGTTAAATTAGAAATTAAATAGAATTTAATTTTAAATTAGTAATAATAATAACTTTAAATATAAAATCGAAGACTCAGCACTTTTCCTCCCAAAGAAGAATTTCACAGAATTCCTTTTTTAAATTCTATTTCATACTTTCAGTATCACCAATCCTGTTAACAAAGGCCGCAGCGCAGTTAGGAAACAAACACTCTAGCTTCTCCTTGGTTGATGCCTCAGCGGTAGGCTTTACTGCCCTACAAATTATGAAGGTGTAGGCTCACTGAAATGATTTCTAAAGACCCTACCTACTAACATCCAGCATTCCCCATTCGGAAAGGTAGCTGACTGCAGGCACAAGGTTGACTAAGAAACAATCAGCTGGCACAAAACCTGCTTCTCTTAAAAAGCTGAAAGCGGTTTAGCATAATAATAATGATCTTAAACCTATCTCTAAAGCTGCCAAACCACCATATCTAATAAAGGTCTCTGCACAGCACAACAAGATATCTTCCCTACAGGACATTTCTTACATTTATAAAGTCCTAGCAACCTTTCCAAAGAGAAGACAGGCCACCCAGCCATAGCCAGTACGATGGCCCCGGTAAACAATATTCAAGTGGCCTAAGTGAACACATGCTTCCCTGTGCATCCAACTGAGGAGCCCAGGAACAGGGCACTAGGCTGCTGCTGTCTTCATTGGGAGTAGGCCCGTTAGGACTGTCATCCACATAGCACGTTGTTCCTTGAGTGGTGATTATTTACTTAAACGTCTTTGGCATGCTTGGGATTTATACCAGCTACCTTGAGATGTTAGAGAAATAAAACAGACTTTGCTCTGTTTTATATAGAAACAAAACTACAGAGACAAAAACTATACACATGGCAGAGTGGTGATAAAAATACTTGCTAACTTATATGGCACACATAGGGGCCAGGTGTTTTGCTTATGTTATCTTATTTAACTTAATCTTCACAAAATCCAATGAGGTAGGTATTATCATCATTAATTCACAACAGAAACAAGAGTTCCAAGATTATTTTTACCACTATGGAAACAGTGACTAGATTATCTTTTGAACTATAACATGTCCAGTGCTCTGTACAGGCCCTGGCCCACAGCAGATGCTCGAGGGCTATCAGTTGAATGAATGCATCAAGTGAAGTGTTCAGCCAACAAGGGTCAGAAATTAGGCATTTATTGCCTTTCTTAACAGAATCCAAACTGGGCTCAGTTTTGTACAGGCCCTGGCCCACAGCAGATGCTCGAGGGCTATCAGTTGAATGAATGCATCAAGTGAAGTGTTCAGCCAACAAGGGTCAGGGCCAGAAATTAGGCCTTTAAATTGCCTTTCTTAACAGAATCCAAACTGGGCTCAGTTCTGCATTCTTTCTACTTCTATATCAAGTGTTTGTTTTGTCCACTGACTCTAACTTTTCCTCATCCTCCAACAAAGCTAATTTCCCTCACCAAAGGGAAAAAGAGGCTAAAACACATATTGCCTACGCATGACTTTTGTATAAAAGAAAAGAAGGTGCAATGCCTTTGAATGAATTCAGGATGTTTTGAGAACTTAAAAATATCAAGGAACATGAGTTCTAAATAACTCTAAACTATGTATATTCTTAAATGAAACTGTTTGCAAATGTTCAGTAGTTTCAAAACTATCTAAATAGTAAATTCAGAAGCATGGAAGGCTTTTAAAATCTGTGTTTACTCTTTTGCAAATTAACTCTAAGGTATTAGAGCACAGAGGTTTACACGGTGGACAGGGAAGACAAATTACCTGGACTCAGTTCCTATCCAGCTACTCAATGGCTGTGTGGCTCAGGCAAGTTACTTAGATTCTGTATCAGCAACCTCACCTGACAGAGGAGGGGACAATTCTAGTGCCTTCCTCACATATTCATGGTACATATTAAGGTTCTAATACACATGACCACTTATAGGCACATAGTACCTATTCTGTGCTAGCTGCCGTCACCATCATCATTATTAAGGATTAAATGATGTATTTCAAAGTTATCAATCTATACAGCTTAAGGATATTTCTAAAAATAGTCGTTTGACTTGCGGATAATCTCCAATTGAATTAAAATAATATATTTATAAGTAATATAATAATTTAACTTCCTATAGTAATATGTAGCCACAGTAGGGCTAGTACTTAAAATTTCATAGGACCTACTGCTTCTAATTGTACTTATTTTAAACTTTTAACTAAGGAAAGACAAATATGTACTTTACTATAAAATAATCCATTAAAAGATCTCCAAGATATTTAACTGATATTATTATGGTATTACTAAAGAAATCATTAGATAGCTGCTCCCTAATATTCTGTAACAGAGTCTAGAAAAATTATTAAAAAAACATTTATATAAATCTGATTTAAAAAACAGAAAAGAAACTGAATTAGAGAAAAGTCTTTATAATTTTTGGTATAAATGAAAAATCCAGTTGATTTTTTTTTTTTTGGTTGCTAGGTTGGTGCCCCTGCGATCTGAATGCTGCATCAACAACATTTAATAAGCCCATGGATCTCAATGTCTTCATGACAATGGAGAAAGTCTTGTCTGTGCTTTAGAAACAATCAAGTTGCTTCTCTCACAGGAATCCACATTTGATCTCTTGGCTTGACCATTTTGAAATATCATGTGTCACCAGAAGACTCCAAGATAAACTGCCTAAGACTACCCAGCCTTGCACAAGGCAGAGAAAGGAGAGAAAATAATATGTAATAAAATAGCTCTCCTGCTAATGGGAAAACGAAACTGACATCAGAATTGGGACAAAGCTTTGTTGACATCACAAGTTTGGCTCAATACCTAGTGCTCTCTCAACATATTCAGTCCATCCCCACAACCTGACATCCCTCATGAGGTGTTCCAAAAACCCAGGTTTTCTATATGCTCCTTTTTCTTATAACACCAAGCCACCTTTTCATTTATGTTGATATTATGCTGCAAAAAAGTCCCAGGAAGGGATGCCTGGAACTATGTCTTTAAGAACATGAGATGTAGCACTATATCTAAAATATTCCAAGAATTCAAAGTCTTGACTTTAAATGATGTAATTCTGTACATAAATAATTTTCTATGAAAAGATCAGAAATTTTTAAAAGCCTGTAAAATCTGAGTAGGTCAAATATTTCTTCCAATATTACATTTTTCCTTTGGTGTAAAGAAATTAATACTTAGTCATAAGAATCACCCATTTTTTATGGAGCCTAAGAATTCTTTTGGTTCATTTTAAGCCACATCTTTCACACTTAGAATTTTCTGGTTCAGTTGGAAATACTTTTCAGAAGTCTGAACATACAGTTCAATGAATTGTTCTGAAATGTGTGCATGTGGGAAGAATTTTTTGCTTATGAGATCCTTCAATAATTCATATATTTAAATCATCATTTCCAAAGCAAATCTTCCAAAATCAAATAAATTGCAAAACTACCAGTGAACTAAGTCTCCAAAAAGGAGTTCCAATTCTCTGCCAAAACAGACTTCAAATTCTTAATCCCTTGTCCAAAAAAATTGGACCAACTATTGATGTTTTCCACCAAGCAAGCCACATAGCCACAAATGTTTCTCATTTACTCCAATCCTGGGACATACAGCTCAAACAAGAAATTTCCTGAATACCCCAAATTTCAGATACAATTTGGAATGTAAGTGATTCATAATGTTAAGCAGGAAACATTATGGTCTTCTCCTACCAGCTCGATGTTTCTGGAATGCAACCCTCAGGAGATTATTCCACCGAATCAGAAGGCTGACATCACTGTCAGCCTTGTGACCCATTATAGCTGGGTCCTCTGCTCCCAGCTCAGATGTGATTCTGAACCCTGAACAGTCTGCTACTCCAGCTAGCATTCAAGGAAAACAGACGTTCCGCCAAGGGAGCGACAAAGATCCATACTGTGCTCTGTGGCAAGGAACACAGAGTGCACTCGATCCCACTCTAAGGAAAAGCCAAGATAATGTTAAAAGGAATTAAAGACACTGTCATCACTTGTGCACCAAAAGGCTCTCACACTGGCCTCTGAACAGATTCTAATTAATTTGAATATGAAACTTCACAGATCTTCTAGTTTATGAATCCTCTTCCAGTCCCACCCCCACTTCACCTCCTCTTAAATCGAACAATAATTTCTGAGAGTATCAAAGTTGCCAACAGTCATCTTCTGTAGATTCCTACTCTATTTCAAGGAAGGAAGCGCACCTGACATAGCAGAAGACAGGTACGACACTGAATGACCGAATGACCGGGAGAACTGTGTGAGTCTTTGCAACACCGGCTACTAAACAAGAGAGACGTGCAGGTGGTTCCCTTATAAAGAAATACATAAGTAGGGCCTAGAGGAGTGATGTGGGTAAAAGGTAGATATAAAAACTTACCGACATAGTATTCCATTACCTAAAGGGATCATTGCAAGCAAAATATACAGTTAAAGGGAACTCAAAGCTGAGCAGCCAATCCTTTGGGAGTCTGGGCAAACGTAGAGTGTTATCGATGATACAGACATAACCACCAATAGGAAGAAAGGTCACAAACAAAAGGCAGCTGAGCAAAGGTAAGAGTTACTATTTAAGCATAAGGAAAAAATGTAGTTTAAACAGAATAACATTCTCTAAAACACAGAATAAAGAAAGAACACAAAACAGTGGGTTTGCCTAAAGTAAATTCCATGAGTCTACATGTAGGCTTTTTGATATCAGTAACATTCACAAGGAGACACTTGAACTGAGTTTGTAAATTAAAATTGTGAGGTCATGCTGGAGGTGCTGGAAGAGGACTGCATCAGGAAGCCATAAAAAATACAAAATGCTTGGAAAAAATTAATGTATGCACATTTAAAAATATCAGTTGAAATTTGTGGTTGGATCAACGTATATCCTGAATAACCTAAAAAGTGGCTTGAATATCTCCAGCTGCCAAAAAGATTCTATTTTCCAGCCCAATCTAGCCTTTTGTAAGAGGCATCTCTCATTTATCCAGACAAAAAAAAGACAGTAATTACATTGGTTATCCAATGCTTATCTGTATGGAGAAAATATGGTTAGCTAATAACATCAGGAAATGGAATATTCTAGATGACTATCCTTTCTGGTTACTTTAAAACCTAATTCTGTGCATTTTCCCTCTTCTGACTGTGGACTTTACACTCAGAATGGAGTGAAATCAGCATAACTCTCAGCAAATTATTAAATTTACAGTCTTTCGGATCACAGTAAATGACATGATGTACAATGAAGCTTCTAGAACAATAAACATGGTAAATTCTTTGTTTTTAAAGATTATTAATTTATTTATTAGAGAGAGAGAGAGAGAGTGAGAGAGGCAGACGGAGAAGCAGGCTCCATGCAGGGAGTTTGACATGGGTCTTGATCCCGGGTCCCCAGGATCACGCCCTGGGCAGAAAGCAGTGCTAAACCGCTAAGCCACTGGGCCTGCCCGCACATGGTAAATTCTTAAAAAAATATTAGTTTCCTTATTCTTTCCCTTCTCTCTTACTTCTGCCAACCATAGCTTTGCTTTTTTTTTGCAGCTTAGGTACCAGGAGCTGTGCTTTCACATGCAATCAACCAATTTCCCAGTGAATTGCAATGTTTCTTCATTCTGTTAACCATCTGATAAAGGAGTTTTAATTAGAGGACTCCTCTAAAAACTTATTGCTTAACTTTTTCTCATCTTGGCGGAATTTCTGCTGAGGAATCAGCTATGTTCAACTCACAGTTTCTGTCAGAGCCCAATGTAATGTGCAGCACTAGGCAAGGATACAGGGATATGGAATTCAATAAAATACGGTTCCTACTGAGGATGGTTAATTTTATGTATTAACTTGACTGGGCCACAGGATCACCAGATAGTTGTTCAAACATCATTCTGGGTGTTTCTGTGAGGGTGTTCTGGCATGCGATTAACATTTAAATAGATGGACTTGACTAATGCAAATTGTCCTCCAGTGTGGGTGAGCCTCATCCTATCAGTTGAAGACCTGAACAGAACAACAGGGTGATCCTCCTCCACATAAGAGGATTCTCCTGCTTGATGATCTTCAAACTAGAATATCTGCTCTTCCAGCCTAACGGTGTGTAAAGTGGGACACTGCTTCTTCTACGTCAGCCTGTGGCCTCTAGATTCAAAGTGGGACACTTGTTCTGCATATTCTGGACTTGGTCAGCCTCCATAACCACGTGAGCCAATTCCCTGGAATGAATCTTTCGATAGATAGAGATATATATAAATAGATAGACAGAAAGACAGATATCTAGATCCTATCAGTTCTATTTCTCTGGGAAACACTGGCTAATACACTATCCTCGAGAAGCTCAAAATCTAGTCATGAGGATATACCCAAATAAAATTTCTCCATGAAGCCTTTCCCAAGTAATAACACAGAATATTGCACTATGAGCCAAATAAACCATCAAGTAAAGAAACTATCAATAAATGTTCACTGAATGAATCAAAAGTACTTGAAAACAAGATCTGCCAAGGACATTATCAGAGCATGTAATTCATTCCCTCAAGAATTCTCATAAAGAGAATGATCTGGTGTCAATTTACAACTAGATTTAACCCTTTTCTGCATATGCTGAATACATGAGATTTCTCTGCTTTATGAGTTAGTTACTGTTATTTGAAGCAGGTCATTGGGAATAAATTTAAAACAGGGAGTGCAGTTATAAATTGGTTCATTCCTCTCACAGTACATAGTACAAATAAGAAGCAAATAAGCTTCCATGAATGGCAGCCAAGTTTTTCTGCTCCTGAGATGGTGCCTCATGAACAAAGCGAAGCCAGTTGGAGTGTCGAGGGTTGGTAGCATCCAAAATGTATAGTACTTCTCCCTTACTCCCACGAACCTGAAACATAAAAAGCTGCTGAGTTTGGACATGAAGTTAGTATTAGTCATACTAAACATATCAAGAGTAGGATATGATATTTTCTCATAAGGATACACATTTCTTATTGACAGATGTTGAATAGATGCTGGATTAACATCCATTCTCCCCCTTAAACATACGTACAAATAGAACCTACTATTTTATTTGGCAGATGTCTAGACGACTCACAATTGCAGCAACTCTCAGAGTTGATAGCTCTTTTCTGGTTCAAATTATTTGTTAGTTGGTATATTTTAATAGACGTGTTGCAACTGCAACCACCCAGGGGACAACCATAATTGCAACCTGTCCCCCTTTTCCCACTGAAAAGGGGATACTGCTTGGTTCCCACTTGAGGGGGGCAGAGCTGGAGCAATCCTTTCAATTTCACTCTCCACCTGTTTCCTGAATCTTTTCCATATGAGGAGAACTTGCCAATGAAACCAGTAGAATCTGACATCCACTGAGCCACATTTTCACATTTCTAAATAGTAGATAAATAAAATAGGTTCCATTTTGTCTTTTCATGGCCTGCTCATGGCTTGTTGAGGTCAGTGCGCCCTCTGTCTTTTGTTTCATGCCATAAGGCTTCCTGGTCAGACCCACTCAACATTCAGTTGGAGGGAGAGAGGTAACTGCCAAAGGAGTGGGTAGCTCATTTTACATTCTGGAAACCAAGTTGCTTCAACTCAAGCTTCTCCAAGGCCCCCACGCTGTAGGTTATCAGGCGGTGCTCAGTTTAATAATGGAAAAATCAATCTCCATCCAACTCACTGTGTGTTTAAATTCCATTGGAATCCAGGGGAGGAGGAAAGGAGTGAGTGATCAGCACTTCAGATCTCTAATACCAAGTAACACAAATATAAGAATATAAATTCACCTTTGCAGACTTGGGGTGGGGATAAACAAATTCTACATCTCCAAAACTTCATTTAATAAAATAAAGCACCACGAGCCTAATAATGTCTGAATTTCCCAATGATCCATTTGGACAATCATGCATTCACTGGACATAATTCACTGAGTCCCTACCATGTGCCAGGTACAACTTAAGGCACTATGAATCTTTCAGTGAACAAGACAGCTGGAACTGGACATCGTTGCAGCACTTAAGAACAAACAAGCATAGGATATCACTTCAGGGAAAGGTAAGAGCTGTGAAGACAACTCAAGCAGAGCAGAAGGAGGCAGAGTGAGGGGAGCTGAGCAATCTCAGAAGAGATGATACAGCCTCTCTGACCTGAGAGGAGCTCTAAAGAAGGTAGGGACTGGCCAGTGGCCAGTGGAGGGCTGGAGACAGAGTGCTCCTACCCAGAGAGAACAGCACATAGAAGGCAATTAGAAAGGCCCCGGGAGTGGCACAGAAGCAACCAAGAAAATGAGGGGCAGGGACATCAAACAAACTGCACAGGTCCAGCCACATACTGATGTACAGACTAGGAAGCCATCTGCAGAGGTCAAGTTACCTCCAAAAGACTGTTACATCAAAACATCTGCTACATGAGCTCCAAACACTGATATGTCAAGATTTTAGCATATATTGTCCAGAAAAAATGCAGTTTTCCTGTTCTGTCTTTATACCATTCACTGCCATGTGTCTCAAACAATTCCTGTTTTCTTAAATGCCAAAGGATCCTCAATAATCATTTAAAAATCTTGCTGACAAAATGCGAGACCTCCATGAGAAGCAGAAATTTAATTTTTGATATTGTAACTGCTAAAAGAAGAACTCAGGACTATAAACACCTACTATTTATATCTCATATGTTTAGGTGAGAAGCCATGGGAATTTGTAACTTCTCACTAGGAAAGCTCATACTGAGATCTCCTTTGGGAGGCACTTGAAAACTGTGCTATGTTGCTGCTTACCCCTCACTGCCCATTGGGTAACGTCAGAAGTGTCCAGAAAGACTGCTGGGATACATAGAAAGAACTCTCCATGCCCCTCCTCAAAGAGGACATCAACTCACTGTTCTTTAAGGACAGTGAATAAATCATTAAATAAGTCACGTTAGATAATTGGGTATGAAGTCTCCTTTCCCGGTTCCTCTGTAGCTACAGTAACAAAACTGTTTACCTTGACAAAGAGCTAAATGAAGCAGAATGAGCAGCAATGCCATTAGATTCTTGAAACAAAAATTTTCTTAGAATCAGATTTTAAAATCTGCGACTGTTTTGCAGAAGGGAGACTGAAGCAGTGGAAGGAACACCCTAAGGCACGGTCCCCAGTCTTTAAAGGGAAATGATGGGGAGAGGAGCAGAGGCAAGGCTGGTGATAAATAAGCTACACATTAAAATCCTGGGAAGAGGCATGCCTGGGTGGCGCAGCGGTTTGGCGCCTGCCTTTGGCCCAGGGCGCGATCCTGCAGACCCGGGATCGAATCCCACATCAGGCTCCCGGTGCATGGAGCCTGCTTCTCCCTCTGCCTATGTCTCTGCCTCTCTCTCTATCTCTGTGACTATAATAAATAAATAAAAATTAAAAAAAAAAATCCTGGGAAGACAATGGCCTCCTTTGTAGTTTCTAGGACCTTGGGGTGGGCAGATCAAATGCCTCAGGTGTAGAACATGCTCTCTCCCCTTCCACCCCTACCCCAAGGTAACCCCTAGACTCATTATAATGTATTTGCATAATGGGTACAACACTCTATCCCCCCCCCCCACGGAGAAGGCTGCCAAACCTCAGAGGGTCAAACTCTTACTCCCAACTTGTGGGAGGAGTTTCCCAAATGACTGGAGGCAGCCTCCATTAAGAGACCACCTCACTGCAGATCACAGCTCCTCCCAGCCCAGAGAGGCCCAGTAATACCCAATTCCAGAACAACCTAGGAGCCGGTTCCACCTCTCAGAACCTGCCTATTCTTCCACCTTGAAAGTGCACTTTTTTTGCTTTAACGAACCGCTTTGCATTTACTACATTCTTTCTGGCTATCTTTATTGGAGTGCAGATCCCCACATAAATCTTCTGGGGAATCCAAGGACTGAGACCTCCATTTACACAAACAGACACTCTCTTCCAGAACACCATTACTGTTGGAATCCACACAATCCAACTTTTTTTTTTATGTAGGGAAACCCCAATGGCTCTGTCAGGGACATATCTCCGTTGGAGAGGACAGCACTACTCACAGAAACTACCTCTGAGTCATACATTGGCTGCCCAGTAGGAAGTACAATATACATCAGATGTGTCTGACATTTGGAATTCTTTCTTCAAAGATGTGAAATGTAACAAAGATTTCTCTGTGACTTATTAGAGTAAGGACACTCGGCCAGGGGCATCGTTGGCTCTTTGTATATTTCAGCTTTTTCCCAGGCCCTTTGCCTCCAACCAGGTCCAAGTATTCAGTATTAGTGACTTATTTCCGGTCCATTAGATGTATTCACTCTGGTTGTCTGTAACCATCTCACACCACATCACAGCTTAGGAGACAAGCACCATTTAATTTTATATTAAACTTCTGATGAAACCTGTCCCTTTCAATACATCCATTTTACATATCGATTCAGGATTACTTATATTCTCATAGCAACAAGATCATAGACAGCAGTGTACTGTAGAGTTGCTTACATATTCATAGCTGAGATACTTCTTTTTGTTCATTAACAGAACCACTATTTATTTTATTCAAAACACCCTGAACCAAATGACTTCTGAGTTCCTCTCTGCAGGCTACCTGTTCCCTCCAACTCTGAAGTGCCTTGTTCCCCTTCCCAGTCTTAACACTTCCCTGAAGCTGTAAGATCATCTGCTCATGTGATTTGTATCTTCCCACCCTACCCACAGCATTCCCCTCTTGAAATATCTAAGAGACATTCAAAGATAATCTAAGCCATCCTTCCTCTCTCCAGACAAACCAAATAAAAACTCTCCAGACAGATGGCTACTATTAAAGTCTCCATTTATCTATTTTTAATTTGATACCAAACCCTGAGGTAATAAATTGAACATTTTTAAAGTCTAAGGAATAAGGAAGATATTCCTCTTAGTATCATTTTCCTGCATCTAACTAACCTTTGCAGCCAAAATATAATTTTTTCCTGTCAAAACTTGTCTTCCAAATAGCATCATCTTTTATTTGAATTTTCATGAAGATGAAGTGTATTGGTTACTGTCCTACTGAAGATCATCTCCCACATGTCTGGGGGCCTGTAATGAGTGAATATTCTCATCTTGCAGTAAAAACCATCTCGATCCCAAACCCTGTTTGATTTGCACAGACCTCCTAAGCCAGTTACATAAAAAAAAAATGTAGCTAAGGTGGGGAAGGAAAAGAAAAGAAAAAGAAGCTAGTTTTAAGCACTAATATTTAAGGTAGGGGTATCTTTGGAGAATCAGATGGCACCATATGTTTATATTAAATTACAGGCATTTTTTCCTTTGTTTTTAACTGAAGTTAGGCCAGATGCTCTGCCTTCAGTGTCCAATTAAACAGATCTCAGGATATCCTTAGAAGCACAAAGAAAAAAAAAGTCTGCTCATGTAATCAATTCTGACAGCACACCGTTCTCAGATTTAAACCCAAGAGAGACACATTTTTAGAAATCAACAAAGATCGTCACTAGGACAGTAGAGATTTACAATTTTTCAGCAAAGGGCACAGGGCTTTTTCTATTGATTTCTCAAAGGATTCTTTTTTTTTAATAATAAATTTATTTTTTATTGGTGTTGAATTTGCCAACATACAAAATAACACCCAGTGCTCATCCCGTCAAGTGCCCCCCTCAGTGCCCGTCACCCAATCACCCCCACCCCCTCGCTCCTCCCCTTTTACCACCCCTAGTGATTTTTCAAAGGATTCTGTTAAAAATTCTTGCTGTTTTGGGCTTATACACACGTATACACATATCACCGAGGCCTACCTGTTTATATCTTCTCCAGGGGTATTATCCAATAACCCCGACCCATGGAATCCCCTATCTCCAGAGTGAAAAGCAGATAGAAAACACATATTTTTACAGATCGCAGTCTCTTTAACTGAACAGCATTCAGAATACAGTACACAGGAAGTTAAATAACTTAAAAGGGTTGATGTGAAAAATTAAGTCAGTTTTTCATTACAAGTAATTAGTGCCCTAAATATGTGTAGCTGAAGAATGTCAGAAAAGTATTCTGGGCAAGATGGTGGAAGAGTAGGGTTCCCAAGTCACCTCTCCCCACCAAATTACCAAGATAACCTTCAAATAATCCTCAAAATCTACCAATTTGGCCTGAGATTTAAAGAGAGAACAGCTGGAACGCTACAGTGAGAAGACTTCATGCATCTATCAAGGTAGGAGGACGGGGAAAAAGAAATAAAGAAACAAAAAGCATCCAAGGGGAAGGGGCCCCATGTGGAGCCGGCTAAGGCTGGGGACGGTGTCCCCAGGACAGGAAAGCTCCGTCCCGGAGAAGCAGGAGCTTCACCAATCTTCCCAGATGGAAAGGGGCTCACAGGAAGTTGGAGCAGGACCCAGGAGGGTGGGGATGCCCTCAGGCTCCCAGAGGCACTAACAGACACCTGCACCCCGGGGACAGCACGCCACACCCCAGAGCCGAGCTGCCTAAAGGGCTGCAGTGCACTTGGCTAGACCGGGGAGTAGCTCGGAGGGGCTCCGGCTGCGGCTCCGCGTGAAGGGGGTTGCGTGGCAGGAGCAGGATTCCAACAGCACAGGCCTGGGAGCCCAGGGCGCCGGGGACACAGCCCAGTATCTGGCCTCCTTCGCTGACAGGTAGAAGCCGCGAGGGCCAAGGACAACAAGGAGGCTCCTGCCACAAGCTGAGCAGATGAGTGCCCCCGCCCCGGAGTCTCCAGGCCCCTGCAGACTGAGAGCTCCCGAGTTACTGCGGGAGCTGACTGTAGGGCTGGAGAGCTGGCTGCCACTACTCTGGTTGCTCCTCCTGGGGCCTCAAGGGGTAAACAACCCCCACTGAGCCTCACAGTGGCCTCACCTGATAAACAGTTTAAACATCTTTCACTGAGCCTTGCAGCAGGCAGGGGACTGAGCAGTTCCCCCAAGTGCTAACACCTGAAAATCAGCACAGCAGGCCCTTCCCCCAGGAGACCAGCTAGGGGGACAGGGGAAAAACAAATTATTCACCAAGCAGCACTGGAAAGTTCCAGGGGGGGTCGAGGGATTTACAGTACACAGAATCAGAGGGTACTCCCCCTTGTTTTTTTTGTTTTTTGATTTGTTTCTGACCCCCCACCCGTTTTTTTCTTTTCTTTTTTTCTCTTTTATTTTATTCTCTTTCTCTTTCTTCTCTTCTCTTCTCTTCTCTTCTCTTCTCTTCTCTTTTCTTTTCTTTTGCAAGAGAAACACAAGCAAAAATGAACTATTGGGACTTGATCAAGATAAGAAGCTTTTGCACAGCAAAGGATACAGTCAACAAAAGTAAAAGACAACCTACAGAATGGGAGAAGGTATTTGCAAATGACGTCTCAGATAAAGGGCTAGTTTCCAAGATCTATAAAGAACTATTAAACCCAACAGCAAAGAAACAAACAATCCAATCAGGAAATGGGCAAAAGACATGAACAGAAATCTCACAGAAGAAGACATAGACATGGCCAACACGCACATGAGAAAATGCTCTGCATCACTTGCCATCATGGAAATACAAATCAAAACCACAATGAGATACCACCTCACACCAGTGAGAATGGGGAAATTAACGCAGCAGGAAGCCACAAATGTTGGAGAGGATGCGGAGAAAGGGGAACCCACCTGCACTGTTAGTGGGAATATGAACTGCAGATAGGGGATTCCAGGGTGCAGCCACTCTGGAAAACTGTGTGGAGGTTCCTCAGAGTTAAAAATATATCTGCCCTAGACCCAGCAATTGCACTGCTGGGGATTTACCCCAAAGATACAGATGCAATGAAACGCCGGGACACCTGCACCCTGATGTTTCTAGCAGCAATGTCCACAATAGCCAAACTGTGGATGGAGCCTCAGTGTCCATTGAAAGATGAATGGATAAAGAAGATGTGGTCTATGTATACAATGGAATGTTACTCAGCCATTAGAAACGACAAATACCCACCATTTGCTTCGACGTGGATGGAACTGGAGGGTATTATGCTGAGTGAGATTAGTCAATCAGAGAAGAACAAACATTATATGGTCTCATTCATTTGGGGAATATAAAAAATAGTGAAAGGGAATAAAGGGAAAAGGAGAAAAATAATTGGGAAATATCTGAAAGGGAGACAGAACATGAGAGACTCCTAACTCTGGGAAACGAACTAGGGGTGGTGGAAGGGGTAGGGTAGTGGGCGGGGGGTAGGGGTGACTGAGTGACAGGCACTGAGGTGGGCTCTTGACGGGGTGAGCAGTGGGTGTTATTCTATATGTTGGCAAATTAAACACCAATAAAAAATAGATACATGAAAATAAAAAAGCCACAAAATGTAAAGTAGAATAAATAAATAAATAAGTATTTTTTAAAAATTTAAGGAAATGAGACATATAATGTGACAGCATAGAGTCTCAGACAAGCCTTATGCCTAATACAGTCTTTAATACATGATAGATATTACTTTTCAGTTAATCAAACATTATTAAATGGAGTATACCTTCAAAAGTGATTTCTTGTAAAAATAAAAATTATTCAAGAGGCTTGTACAGAACAACTAGATGTTAGCCACTGCTGCTTCTTAGGCTCCTGTTTTAAAAGCACTAATATCTGTACAGAAACACTTAAAGGAATAAAATGGTCTTTTCAATGCTTGTTTTCTCTCAATTTAGTACTGAAAAACCATTAAGACTCCCTAGACTAATAATAACTACACTATATATGATGTAATTTTCTGAATAATGTATAAAAATAAAGAGCTGAATATTTAGTTGAGAAAAATAAATATAAGAACATATCTTGTTTTCCCATTACTATCAAAAACTTAATTTTTTTTGCAGAAATAAGTTATAGATTTGGGGGACCTTTTTTCAAAATATCAAAGATAAAACTCACAACAAATGTGAGAAAATAAATAACTATAATGAAAACAATTGCAATATTTCACAATAATCATAATTCTAAATCGCAGAATGGTTTTTAGTACTAGATAACATAATACTTTAACACTCTGATACAGATTTGGAAACTAAAGTTGGTCTGTTATAGCTCCTACCGAAGGGGCTCAATTGAGGAAATTCTCTAAGTATGCTGAAGCTTGGGCCTCCAGGAGGGCTATGCACCAGGTTTTTGAGCAGTAATATTTGGGGAGATTTGCAGGATGCTTCAGACAAGTAGATTAAAAAGTTGCAGGACCTGAGTAATCCACAAAACACAACATATTCCCAAGTTTTGAAGATTACTATTAAAGTGTCATCCCTTTTTCTTTCTGTCCAGTGCTTTTTTCCATAAGTCATGTGAATTAATCACTTTAAAACCAGAATTACAAAAATTATACTAATTATTTGTCTGGAAAGGGATGGTTAAACACCTATACGGAAATCTGCTAAAATGATCTGTAGGAAAACCACAAAAATAACTCACAAAAATAAATATAACATTAGATATTTTTCCTGCCCTTCAATCCTAATTTTACAGTTTGAGTTACACTGTTTGAATGATTTGACCTGCATCCACTACTCATATATTTGGAAAGTAGTTAAAGAAGAAAACTATTGAATCTGAGAATCTGACACTCTGCTCTCCTTGTGAGAATCAAGAATGCTTAGTGCTGGGGCACCTGGTGGCTTAGCCGGTTAAGCATCTGCCTCTGGCTCAAGTCATGATCTCAGGGTCCTGGGATAGAGCAAGGAACCATGGGCATCAGGCTCCCTGCTCAGGGGAGAGTCAGCTTCTCCCTCCTCCTTCTGCAGCTCCCCCTGCTTGTATTCTTTTGTTTGTGTGCATGCTCTCTCTCTTGCTCTCTCAAATAAGCCTAAAAAAAGAATGCTTAGAGCAGAGATTTTTTTATTCATAATTTTTTTTTATTGGTGTTCAATTTGCCAACATATAGAATAACACCCAGGGCTCATCCTTTCAAGTGCCCTCCTGAGTGTCTGTCACCCAGTCACCTTCAACCCCCGCCCACCTTCCCTTCCACCACCCCTAGTTCTTTTCCCTGAGTTAGGAGACCTGAAAGAGATTTTTAAGCTCACTAATGAATGTCTCTGCTTTGATTCCCTACCCTCTCTCACTTTAAAGCTGAGGGTTATTAATTTGGGCCAATTCCAATGCTGGGGACAGCACTGGGAGGTCTGAGCTCCCCTTCCACTTCCTTTTCCAGTACCTCACAGAATTCACAAATGGTTCTGTTCAAATCATTAATTAACATTCATGTAAAAAATAAGGACTCTTAAAATCTATAAAATCACCATTCATTTGTTCTAATTCCCACTTGCCAGAATAAAGCAATGACTGTCTGTGATTATATTTAAGGTGCTGATGATTCTCAAGATAAAGATAAAAGAGTAAACTACTGAAATTCATTCTAGGAGAGAGAAGAAAATATACATTATTTCCTTTAAATTTCGTAAGAACCCTACAAAGTAAATGCTATCCCCATTTTACAGAGGAGGCAAATGAAGCACCTAAGGTCATAATCTTTGAAAGAGATAGCTCCAGGGTTTGAAGCTAAGATTTGTCCTATCTGGGGCCCTTACACAGTATTCATCAGTAGAAATCAATATGAAAGAGTTTGGAACAATGGCTTCTAACCAAGTAGTATGTACGTAATAGTATGTCCTTGGGGGCATTTGGAAATGTGGGTCAGTATGATGGGGGCACTCTGGCAATTAGTGTCTGGGGCCTTGGGATGTTAAATATCCTGCAATGTGTTGTACAGTGTCTCAAAACAACATAAAAAAGCCACCATCGAACTCCAATAGCATCCCTCACCTTTTCTTTTTGAGAGGGGGAGAGAGAGAAGCTGGGGAGGGAAAAAAGTGAGAGGGAGAGAGAGAGAATCTTAAGCAGGGTCCATGCCCAGGATGGAGTCCAAGGTGGGGCTTGATCTCACAACCCTCAGGTCATGACCAGAGCCAAAATCAAGAGCTGGACACTTAACCAACTAGACCACCTAGGTACCCCCACAGCATCCCCTTTGAGGAGTACTGCTTTAGATAAAGAAAAGATGACTACACTATAATAGGCTATTAAATGAAGCTGGGGAGATTCGGAGCACCTCCAAGTGATATCCTCAAATAACCTCTACTCCGATATTACAGTGATTAGTTCTCTTGGATCTGGCATGGAAAGGACATGGAACGCTCTGCCTGAAGTTATCTAGTATTTCCAAGTTTTCTCCAGCTATGAAAACATCTGAGAAGCTAACTGGGACCCGATACAAATTAAATGCATAACTGCTTCATGTGGTTTTACATTCACACTTGACTGAGAGTTGAAAGAGATGTGTTCTGTAAATTTCCGTGCACTCACAAACACATGTGTGAAAAATATTCCTTAAAGGAAATCCTACTTATCTCTGAAAGAAAACATAGTCACTGACGTCTATGCTGTAAATATGTAAACTGATTTGTTTTGCAGCTGAGATATGGGAAAGACTGTGCTGGTTTGGCACTTGGGGGCACCTCCAATTGGAGGGACCCCAAACAAGTGTGTTGTGGAGATCTGTAATTTTTCTATGAAAGTGTCTTAAATTTTGTGTTTCCACACTGATGATAATAATAATAATAATAATAATAAAAAGAAGAAGAAGAAGAAGGAGGAGGAGGAGGAGGAGGAGGAGGAGGAGGAGGAGGAGGAGGAGAGAAAGAAGGTGAAAGAAGTATACTTTAAAATACTGGGATGACCACCTTGGAATCAAGCACTGTCCTGCAATTTTGGCAGTCAGGTATATATTTGTGTTCACAATCACACTGCAGTTTAGTGGTCGCAGAACAAAGGGAAATCTTGAAAAGAGACCACCTTGATATGCAAATATGCTTTCAGACCAAGGAAAACCCAAAGTTGGTATGCTGTGCTATTGGAATAAAAGCTTCCTGACTGAGCAGACCCAGGGGAAGAAGTCAATCATCATTAAGGCAACTGTAGCAAAGGTGAGCTGACCTCAGCAGACCCTTTACTGGGCAGGCAGGGCCAGATTCACTCTAAAAGGGTGATTTAATAAATGCTGTCAACTTGTATCTGGCTGGGGTTGTACCATTTTAGTTCGTAATTAACTCACAAATTTATTTCGGTATTACAATTGGAAAAATGCTGTAATTATGGCAGCATTATACCAGCTCTTAAGAATTCCACGTTTAACTAACATTAAATAAAAGGAAGCCCGGCACTAGATGGTAGGTATCTGGAACTTCTTGCTGTGTCTACATCGCTTTCTTTTAGGAAATTCCCTCTCCCCCAAAGGCATTTCAGATTGTGGCTTATCCACCCCTTGGATAAACCTATTCTTCTGGACACAGTGATTGGTCCAGAGCTGGCACATGACCCAAGCAGGGCCAGAGTAATTTTGAGAGGACTGACACAAATAACAAGGTATTTCTCTAGTTTCAGAATATTAAGAGCCACCGAAAGTTGCACCAAAAAGGCTTCCAGCCTATAAAGAAAATGTACAGAATAAAGCCAACACAGCATAAGACCAAAAACTGGAAGGGTAGATGGACAGAAGGAAAGAAAGAAGGAAGAAGAGGTGAATGGATAGACTGAAGGAAGGACAAACAGATTAAACAGACATACAGACAAACAGAATCTTGACGGGTATTTGATCAGCTCAATTTCATAACCAAACCAATCTCCAGGCACTTAATCATGTAAGTCAATTTTATATGCATCCAAGTAGGGTTTATGTTACTTATGACCAAATGCTTTCTAATATGCTAGAGATGAATAAGACTGTCTTTAGCAGGGGAACACTACTTAAGTCTGAGAAACACCGGATTTCATGATCCTCTCTAACTCTAAAGTGCAAAAATTCTGTGTGTGTGTGTGTGTGTGTGTGTGTGTGTGTGTTTTAATTATTTCATCAGCTTAAGAGATCCGGATCTTTTCTTATACCTCGGTATATGTACAGAGAGCAGAAATAAGGATGGCTATTTTTTATAGTTATCACTAGAGATATGATACTAGAAGAGTATCTTTTCAGTCCCAAGTTTAGTTTTAATAAAATTATTCAGAAAATGTAATTTCCAAAAGGTTGACTTTACAATTCAGAATCAGAGGAAAAGTCTCGAGGAAAACAGAAGCTACCAATGGCACATAACACTTTAAATAGCATGTTCAGTACAAACTACAAACCAGAGAAATAAATAGATATCCTTAAGAGCTTCTTAAAAGGTTTTTAGAATACTTAGCAAAATGACTCTTAAGAACTCAAGTTCTTAACTAATTCAGCACAGTTTTGCAGTGTCAAAACTTAAGCCAAGTGAGTACTTGGCTTTACCTGCCTTAAACATTTGCTTGGCAGTAAGCGTAAATTTCTACCAGTTAGAGAAAATGAATAAAGCACTTACATCGTAAAAAATATATATATAGTTCAAGTTAAGTGGGAATACCAAGTCGGTAAATAAGATTACAGAGCTAAATATCAAATGAATGACTCCTATATTGGAAAGCCTTCCTTCATTTTTTATTCCTAGGTATGTAGCTCACAGGCGCTTTTTACTCAGAGCCTGATATAACAGATATCACCGCGACCACATCAATCAGCTGTAAACACTGGTCAACTGAATCCGCATCTATCCAGCTAAACTAATTTCATAGGAAGTCCTGCAAAGTCAGTAACTAGACTGCATCCTAAATTCAGAAATTAGTCGTTTTGAACCCTCCACAATCAATCAACTCAGTGATTTGTTTAATTGCCCAGTGGTC
Source organism: Vulpes vulpes (assembly GCF_048418805.1). Classification (NCBI taxonomy): domain Eukaryota; kingdom Metazoa; phylum Chordata; class Mammalia; order Carnivora; family Canidae; genus Vulpes; species Vulpes vulpes. Next base: position 21,459,877 of record NC_132783.1, read on the forward strand.
CTTATGGAAGACTTTCCTCCTAGGAAGAGGCTGTCATCCTACAATCAGCTCTGAGAACAAAGAACACATCTAATTCGACATAACAGTTACAGGTTTAATAAAATATTAGGTTGAAAAATGTTTGGGGGATAAACTAATAAACACCAAACAGTTCTGTGTAGCCTTTTCAACTACAGAAGAAATCTTTCTTGAGCATTCTTAAAATGCAGTAGGAAGTTCAAGCAAAGTCCTAAGTTATTTTGTGTTTCAAACCTTAGGAAACCTTCTCTGTATTCAGATAAGGATGAAGGTACAAATTCTACCTTTGAAACTTAAAAGCCAGTTTCGGATATTTTAAATATTTAGGTGGAATTACTAAAAAGAAAATTTTGTTGCACAACATATTCAAAATACTAAAAACTGCACATCTTGAGGTGAGTACTAAAGAGCAGCTTAAAGCTGGCTATATGAACGCTGTTTATAAACCATACAAAAAGAAAAGGTCATCACCGCATCAGAATTACCACCATAAAATTATTATAAATAAGACCGAAGTCAGACTGAGTCAATAACCATAGAGTTTTATTATCTTCAACACTAGTGACAACTTAATAACATATGCCTCACAAATCATTTATCTGATAATTGGAATTATATTCCTATATATTCACAGAAACAGTATCTTTTGAAAAAGTGGATGGCAATATTTATTTGATATCTATCATCTGATTTTATTTCATTTGAATTTTTATAATACATTTATCTTTTATTGGTGTTAAATTTATTTCATCTGATTTTAATAGAACTATTTTGCAAATAAGAATATTACAGCTTTTAGAGATGAGAAAAATTATGACAGAAACAAAGAAAGAGAGAAGAAAAGAAAAGAAGTGAAAAAAATCCTAGACACAGGACCAGGAATGTGAACTAATTCAGCACAGTTTTGCAGTGTCAAATAAAAAGTCTATCGCTGAAAGCTACACGGAAGTGTAAGACTTCTGTTTCTGGACTTTGATCCAAGCGGTCATAAAAACTTGTCCTCACTTAGTAATTCCTATTTCCATTAAATGCCAAATATTCTGAATATTCTCTTTGCCTCGTACAAAACAAAGCAATAAAAAGTCAACCATGCTACTCCTACAATACTAAATGATGTAAAACATCACCCTCCTTGGCAGAGAAGTTTAGTAAATAATGAAAGGTAACATTATTTTAGTATGATGGCAAGAAGAAGAGCTGTTAAAGTGGCACTGGCACCAGAAGCCTTCATTTGCAAATGCATGAAGATTAGAGCCCTTAGTTCACAGGGTATGTACACAGGCAGGTAGAACAGTGAGGGTGGGATTTTCCATACGTTGTAGTTTGCAAGTCTCAAAATAATTTTTCTGCCTATAGATTATGTTATGAATTCTTCAATTGACACTCAAATTCACATAAAGAGGCTGCGATTCCTTTTTTTTTTCCTTTGAGGCTGCGATTCCTAAAAAGCATCTATGCCCCAAGCTTGTAGCTTTCTTTAAACTAGGTGCTTAGCTCTGTGTTTGAAGATAAGTTATAACAATCAATGTAATATAGCAGCAGAACTCCTTTCAAGGTCAACCAATTTTCACAGGTATTTTTTAAATTTTATTTATTTACTCATGACCGGGGGGGGGGGGGGTGTGCAGAGACACAGGCAGAGGGAGAAGCAGGCTCCATGCAGGGAGCCTGACGTGGGACTCCATTCTAGGTCTCCAGGATCATGCCCTGGGCAGAAGGCAGGCACTGAACTCTGAGCCACCCAGGGATCCCCTTCACAGGTATATAAATAAGAATTTAGGAATGCCAGAAACCTTCATCCTGTTCAGGGACTACTTGTGAGGACAGATCATTCAGTCTGGGGATAGGATAAAAAAGCACGCATGAATGTCAAATGACAACAATTAAATCAAATAAGGTAGAAATATTCCATCAACATGCCTGTTTACAGGCACGGATGCCCAATCTAAGTGAATCCAAATTTATTTTAAATTTAAAAAATGTTAAATGTTTCTACAGAACGATCTGTTTCATGGGGTTCTGAATCACAGACTCATTTTACACTTACAGCGTGTAACAAAAGGGAAAAAAGCAAAGTAATGTGAGCTTCTAGTTAAAAAAACAATCCTAGCTCTAAAGTGAAAATGTCTGCAATAAGTTTTTACCACAACCATATGAATCACGCTGGGTTTAGAAATTTGGAATTTTTATAATCAACAACTGAGTAATCTCTTAAATACCCAGTTAATGCCACCAAATATCAGCCCAAACCAGAACCCCTGACTACACACAAGCTCTTAGATTATATTCTTTAAACTGACAGCTTTTGGTGCTTTTTAACTCTTACAATTAATGGTCTGTGCTACTCTTTAAATATTTTACACTTTCCTTTTCTGACTTTTACTCAACATGAACTCTTACAGATAGTATATAAGAATATATACACACATACGTTTTAATAACCATAGCTTTAAAAAAAGTCTTTTTTTAAAGACTTTACAAGGACGGGGAGTAACGAAACCCTGGAGATCAGAGTTGCCCGAAGAGGTCGGCTCTGTCCCCAAACCCCAACAGGGATGACAGGGACACCAAAGCTTTAGGAGAAACAGCCTTTTGTGAAAAAACAAACAAACAGAAAAACAAGAGCCGCTTCTGAGGTCCCTAAGTAGGACTACACGAAGAGAATGAAGGCAGAGAACCCTATCAGTCCGCTTCCAGGGGAGCACCCCCGCCCCCGGCTGACCCCGACGCCCCCACCCCGCACCCAGCCCCGCGCCCCCAAGGGAAGTGGGAGGGGGGATGCTCGGGAAGTACCTTGTTTGGTCCCCAAAGGGCACCTGCCCTCCGCCGCCGCCGCCCTCCCCAGCGCCGCCCTGGGCGCAGCCAGAGAGTGGAAGGAAGCGCGGAGCCCGGGAGGGACTGCGGGGGCGGAGGCGACCCCACTCACTCCGGGAGGACTCCGGCATGGTGCTGCCTTAGGGCTCCCCGCGCTCTCCCCCGCCGGCTTCCCCGCCCCCCCTGAGGGCCGGCGAGCGGCCTGGGGTGGAGCGGAGCCGCTGCGACCAGGCTGGAAATGGTGCTCCCGGAGGAGCTGCAGGGAAGGGCTCCAACATGGTTTGAGGGGCGCTAAGATTTAGGGGGCCCCGGAGGCTAGAGGGGGGGGAGGCCTCTGAGCGGGGTGTCTGAACAATCTTGCCCTGGGGATGCCAGGGCAGGGGGTGGGGGGCGGGTCGAGGGAGGGGGTCCAGCCTGTGCACTGTTGCATCTAACTTTGTGAGAAAGTTGCATCGAACCCCACGCCTGGCGTCTGGGCTGTACCTGCCGCGGAGTAGAGATCTCTATGGCCCAGCGGGACCAAAGCCCTCCTTGGAAAGCAAAGGGCCTGGGAACAGAGCTCCTTTAAGGGTGAAGGAAGGGGGGAGGTTCAGGAAGGGGGCGAGCTGAGCCCCAGGCCACTCAGCGCCCGGCGCGTCCTCCGGGGGTCCCCTCCTTACCTGGTGGCTTTCCTAACAAAGTAAGAGAAGGTGAAGTCCCGGTGATCACCAGCCACGCTTCCACGGAGGCCTGTTCCCGCTGCAGCTGCCCCCCCACCCCCGCTCCAGGACCCCGCGGCCTCCGGGCAGCTGCCTGGTGCTGCTGTGCCCCCCGCTGGGGGCCCTCCCCCGCGGAGGAGAGCTCTGCCCCCGCCGCTCCCCCTCCGCTGGGCTCCAGGCCCGGGCTGTGGGCGGCGCTGCTCCTGCCCCAGGCCAGCTGCTGGCCGCGCCCCGCCTCTCCGGGCCTCCCCGCTCCCAGGGGTGGCGGGTGGGGCAGGCACAGCGGCTGCGTCCTCCCTGTGTCCCACGGACACCAGGGCTCGCAGTCCCCTGGGGCCCCAGATTCCCAGGCGGCGACGGAGGCAACTGGGAGCTTGCAGGAAGCTCAGTGGCCGCCATTGGGGTGCGCTGGGCGCTGCAAGGGCTGCAGGGGGGCGCGCAGAGGTGATTGGGGGTGGGGGGGGCGCGGAGTGCCTCACTTAAGAGAGGGACTGTCGCGATGAGTGCGCACACCCCCAGGTCCTGAAAGCCAGAGCGAGGGGCAGTTTCCACCAAAAATAAGAAGTGCTGCTACCCTGGGCACTTTGCCCCCACCCTGGGTGAACCACGACCGCCCAGCGCCCTGGGCTTGGGTCTGGAAGGAGCCAAATCAACCTGTCTGGAGCCCAGCCAGCCTGGGTGTGGGCCACAGGTTTGTGGGTCCTGGTGGGTGACCTCCAGCAGAGGCATTCCCCTACGTAGTATGTCCATGATAAGGACAATGTTAACTATGAATTAGGCTTCTTTGCAGCAAACACTCCCTTTGCATGACTCCAAACAGGATGTTCTGGGAAAAGGAGAAGGTAAACTGAAATAATCCTGATGGTTTGGGGATGAAGTCAGGGAACAAGGGCACCTCTGCGCAATCAGGTTAACTTGAGAGCAAAGGCATCACCTGGATGCAGTGCAGAGCAGGCCGGTTAGCCCACGTTTAAATTAATTCGTCATCTATATTTAGGTGGGATTAACACACTTTTAAAATTAGTATGTCATCTGACCGTATCTCAATCATTTATCAAGATGAGATATTGTTTCATTTGTTTCTTCTGACCTAAGATGTGGTCAACAACAAATTTCCGACCTAATTTCCGATGGAACAAATTTGAGTAACAAATTTGAGTAAACAACAAATTTCCGACCTAATTTCCGACCTAATTTCCGATGGAACCTGTCTCAGGGAACAAATATTTTGGGAAGAAAACGATGAAGTCTAGATGTGGGTAAACCAGCTATCTCCTCTGGAGATGGAAGACAGTCACATTTGGCAGGGAATGCTCAGTCAACTGATAGATCAGCCAATTTTTTTTTTTATTCATGATAGTCACAGAGAGAGAGAGAGAGAGAGAGAGAGAGAGAGAGGCAGAGACACAGGCAGAGGGAGAAGCAGGCTCCATGCACCTGGAGCCCGACGTGGGATTCGATCCCGGGTCTCCAGGATCCCTGGGCCAAAGGCAGGCGCTAAACCGCTGGGCACCCAGGGATCCCAGATCAGGCAATTGACAAAGCAGGGAAAGTGCATCTGGTGCGTTATTAAGTATCAAGATGATGAACATAGGTCATAATTAAGCTTGTACTTAACAGCTCATTGACTTGAGTAA